>NC_141061.1:19242349-19302349 GCF_041138505.1 Cibotium barometz
CTCCTATACCATACCTTAGCCTCTAATATGTGCTCATGGCACCATATCTTAGCAATGTGTACTCTAGCCTTTTAACTAACCCAATACAAGCACTAGCACCCATCAACATGTCAATAGCAACACCCCCCTCTTACAAAAGCTATTGATAAAAGCTAAGTGAGTAGCTCCCTCTTCTCAATGCTTGCCTTGAGCACGAGGAGGGGTTAAATGGAAGGACAAGAAATGAGGGAGGAAGATGGCTCCAAAACTATTGAAAGGCTAAACAATAAAGGGATTGTAATGGAAGAGAGAGAGGAAGGGATGAAGGAGGGAGAAAATGCAAGGAGAAGGGAATGGAAAGAAGGAGAAGGGAATCTAATGAAGGAAAGAGAAAATGGTGGGATGAAAGAGGGAATGGAGGAAAGAGAAGGAAAGGAAAGAGGGGTAAGGAGAAGAAACGAGGGAGGAAGATGGCCCCAAAACCTTTTCTTTTTGTTTTTTTTTTGCTCTAAAACTTGTTGAAAGGGTAAACAATAGACTCTAGGATATTTCACTGGCTATAAAGATAGATATTGATGTCAATTTATCCCCCACTAATATGTTTGTTATTGGAACTTTTGTCCACAAAATACTCCTCTAAAGTATGAGTTCAATTCTGCTTAACGCACGTATCTTAGCTATCTTAAATGATACCAGTATGGTAGATGATGGGCATTGGAAAAGAGATGAACCACTCACTCACAACGCATGAGAGAGCTACTCATGGCAAGGGTGGATGGGAAGGAGTGAATAGGTAAAGGAAGGCCAAGTAATGGAAGGGATCAATGTTAAGGGTAGGGAGTGGATGCGTGAGAGAGAGAGAGAGAGAGAGAGAGAGAGAGAGAGGAGTGCACAACCAAGATGACTAAATTATAACAAAGAAAATTGAGAATACATACATTTTCTCTCTCAAGATTAGGGTAAGGTTTAGGGTTTCCCCATGTCCCTTAGGTTCCTCCCTAGAACTTAGTATATGGTGTAGTTTATACCATTCTCAACACCCCCCCTTAGATTACACTGTATACAGGGTGTGTATACAGGATTTATTTAAATAGAAAAATGACACTATGGAAAAAATGGGGATAAAGAAGAACCTAAGAGATAAGAGAATATGCATGAGCATAGAGACTTTGCATTCGAAATTTGTACAAAAAGGAAAACCTCATTTCCCCCTCGTAAGTTGTAGGTGGCAAATGTCAACTCATCATCAAAAGTATGAGAACTTGTCAAGGAAATGGCTTTGTAAAAATAATGACAACTTGTTCTTGTGTTGGACAATGAACAACATCAATTTCTTCATTGAGAATCTTTTCTCTAATGGAGTGATAATGCACTTTGATATGCTTTGGGAATCTTTCTCTAATAAGGTGATAATGTACTTCAATATGCTTTGTTCTAGCATGAAAGATTGGATTCCTTACTAAATGGATGCTATTGATATTGTTGGTATAGAACACAGTTGGTTCTTTGGAAATAATTTCAATGTTTGTAGAAGTCTACTGCACCAAATTGCTTCTCATGTAGCATTGGTTGGTCCTCTATCTTGGTTTGCCAAGGCAAAGCTATTGATCCACTTGTACATCTTCTATCATATGTAGCTCCTGACCAATCAACATCAATATATCCATGAAAACTAACATCTATTAAGTTGTTAGATTTCAGTTCATAATCGTTCAAGTATTTGAGGACCTTTTTATTTGCACAGAGATAAAACATGACAAAGCTACTAACGCAAGAGTAAAATATATCCAATTGTACATCTTCTATCATCTAGAGTTCCTACCCAATTGAAATCAATATATCCATGAAAACTAACATCTTCAAGTTGTCATATTTTAGCCCATAATCTTTCAAATATTTGAGAAACTTTTGCACAGAGATGAAACTTTTTTGGCTTCTGTATGAATTGACTGAAAATCCAATGGAATAAAGATGTCTAGCCTTGTGATTGTTAAATAAATCAAGCTTCAAATAAGTTGTCGATACTAATGAGGATTTGTATTAGGAGATTTGCCATGAGATGACAATCTAATGTTACATTCTACAAGATTTGAGGTGGCTTGCAGCAGTCACATAAACAAAACCATTGGTGAAATTTTTTCATTATATTTGTCCTTGATACCATTGTCATTCTCTTCATACTTCAATGTCAAGAAATTATGCTCTCCCATGTCTTTCATGTTGGGAAATTATGCTCTCAAACTCTGTTTACCTATGAAATAGGTGTTCATTGGAAGTGGTGATGATCACGTCGCCAACATAAAGCACAAAGAAAATAGTATGTTATGTTATATTTTTTATGTAAAGTGACGGCGGGGCTGATGGTTGAAATTCCATTATGAATTATTGCATTCCAAGCATGTGCGGCCTATCCTTCATCTAGATATCCCTTAATATTCATTTAATGGATAAGCCAATCAAAAGGTGAACCAATAGTGGTCATCTTCACAAATACGCAAAGGTCTCTTCATAATCTATTCCAAGTTTTGAAGCAAATCCCTTCGACAACTAATTGGCTTTGTATTTGTCAATTGATTTGTCTAAATTGAGCTGGAATTTGTAACCCATTTGCAACCAACGGGCATCTTTTTTATTGGTAAATATGTTGATTCCCATGTTTACTTTTTGATGAGTAATGACCGTGAATCTCATAATGCATTGATTTGGAGCATGTCAATGCTTCTAGACCACAAAATGGGAAATATTGATGGCTTTCCCATGTTGCATGATTCACATACATCTTTTAAAATGTATACGTGCAGAAGGCCTTGAACCATGTTTATTTGCTTGAGTGAAACCAAGCTTTTGAAATTGTATACGTGCAGAAGGCCTTGAACCATGTTTATTTGCTTGAGTGAAACCAAGCTTTTGAAATTGAGGTGACCATACCTTGTGTTCCATAGTGTGCTTAAAGTATCATCATTTTAATGAGAAGTGGTTTGTACTGCTTGAATAAGCATAGATGAAGAAAGTTTCTTCTTCCAATTTATAATAAATTTACTTGGATGGTATAATTCTCGGATTGTGTAACCAAACTTGTTTTTGAACACTAGTTCCAAATCTCTTTCACTCATGTCACCAACTGATAAGATGTTTTGAGTCATTATTGAAAGAAAAAAAGCATCTCCTACGCTTTGTGTAATGCCTTCATAACTATGGAGATGAATGTTATGATTTGAGGTATTGTCACCCATCATTACATTTTCTTTAGCATTCTTATATGGATGCATTTTAAAAACCATTTTTTCTCATATAGTTGACTCAAACCACCAAAATATCTTTATTACTATGTAAATGCTTCAGATTTCTACATTAGAACATTGTGAAATAAGAACTTTTGATGTTGAGCTTTGTTATCCAGTGATTGCCTTTGATTTTTCTCATTGACAAAGTTGCTAGATTGTCTTTGATTTTCATTTTGATTATGTTACTATTATTGATTTCTATCTCTATTGTATTGTCCACTTACAACACTCCCGTGTTTGTTCTTGCATTTTGGCTCCTAATAGCCCATAATTCCACCATAATTGCAAGTACATATAGTTATTTTTTGGACTTTGGATTGGTAACCTCCTTTGTTCATGCCCCTTGAACTCTAAAATTCCATGTTTTCGTCTAAATCAAAGGGCCATGTTTCCCTCTAATTTGAAGGGCCATGATGTTGATGTGATGAAGACGATGATCCATGGTAATTGTTAGAGTGTTTGCCAAGGCTATGTGAATTTCAATTATGTCTTCTAACATCGTTTTGACTTCCTCTTTGGAAACCTCTACCTCTAGCATAGAAAGCCTACTTATAATTCTTTTGTAACTATAGCAAAACGTCTCCACATCTCCTATTACATAAAAATGTCAGGCATGATTTCACATATCGATGTAGCATCTCAAGTGACAATGGTTGTAACAAATTACTCATAATTTGAACTAGTCTTTTGTTTTTTGTTTCATGGATAAGTGATGCTAGTAGGTCTTTAAGTTGGACCTACACATATTTCAGATGATAGCTTCTTTGCACTATTGAGTTGATTTTAAGCATTATGATAATGATATGTATTGAATCTATTTCTAATCTTCGTTTGCATTCATTGTTGATGTAGTGGTGTCCTTAACATTTAAGTTGCTTAGGTTAAGTGCCAATTGAGCTCTTTCATCCCAATATGCTTTCTTCTCACTGATGTCTCTAGCTTCATTTGTTATCAACACTTCCAATTACCATAGTTGTTGTCATCCAATTTCATCCAATTTGATGTTCTCATCCAAGAAAATGCTATCATCATGAGTTTTTGTCACATTTTTATATTTTGATGTTGAAATGTCTAATTGAGGGTCTAGAGGCTTTGAATATTGCATTCAATTTTAACCAAGCTATGATGAAACTTCTCCAACATGTCCTGGAATGGGTGCCATGATTGCACGTTGTAATTATGCCAAAAATTAATGAAATTTTCTTGCACATTCTCAAAAAATGTGTCAAACTATTATGCTTTAGATGCTAAAGATGCTAGACTCACTTCTTATATAAATGAGGTGGACTTAAGAAATTAATGGGCAAGGCATTCACACAGACAAGTCCATGGCCAAGCTGATGAGTCATGGATCATTGACTCTAGAGCCTGCAGTCCCTTAACTCCGCAAAGAGTGAGTGGTTCTCTCACTTAGAGAAACGTTACAGTGACGATGTAGAACTATGAGACTCCAGACTTCATCATCATAGGATACATATATATGGGACGTACATAACGTTTTGTATGTTTTAGGATTGAAGAAAAACCTTCTACCTGTTAGTGGCATTACTTAAATAGACAAGAAGGTGTAATTTGATGAAGGGGAATGTGTTATTCGAGACAAGGGTGATGATGTCATATATTACCATCTTCGGAAGGCCTCGCGGGCCTATGAGACAAAGTAAAAATAAAGGATAACTCATGCAAGCCACAATGGGATGAGGCAAAGGGCTTGCTAGGATCCTTGCTGAGTACTATATTTAAAAAGATCAAAAAACTCAAACTAGTACTTAAGATACATAGCTAGGTGCCATGGTTACTCTCCTGTGGGCCGCAAAGTTGTCTCATATTTGTGTTTGTCGGGTCGTCTCTCGATAGGCATGATCCTCGTGATCTCTATATTTGGTGGGCCATATCAAGAGTGATGCCTCGGTTCAAAAAATCCCCTCCGACTAGGGCTCCCGAACCTCCATCGTGCATGCTATCGTGCATGGTCTATATGTCGTTGGCTCCATTGCTCCATGCCGTCTCTTCCCGTTGACCCATGCTGTCCTCATGTTCGCTATCTCCCCCTCTACTCCATTATGTTCCGAGGTTGACTTGAAAGCATAGAAATATGTGACATGTTGGTGTGGATGGTCAACCTAGGTCTCATGTGGCACTGTCACCTCCTGCTATCTGATATGCCACAACATGGTCTCGCTGTGTCACCGCATCTCCATCAAATAGAGGCCAACACAGTACCTAGTCATGAAAGCGGATCAGCCGGGAGAGTGGTCCAAAATTGTGCTCCTTCTGAAAGAGACAATAGTACCGTCCTAGATTAAGCTTGATGATGACTTTCAAAATTTATCATGAATGATGTGAAAATCTTGGGTTTATGGAGCTGGAGGCGTGGGTTGTATCTAAATTCAATTTGGCTTCAAAATGATTATATTTTGACCTTGACATGATTGTCCTAGCGAGAATCTCTTGGACTTTAGGATAACTCTTTTGTAATTGGATTGGTCGAGTTTTACTAAGTATGGTGATCCAGTTCAATTATTCTAGCTGATTTGTGTAGTTAGGTTCAAAGCTGGCCTATTTTCATTAACCAGGTTTAGTGTTGTTTAACCAAGGTAAAAGTTAACCTCGATGTGGTTAAGCCATATAGAAAACTATTCACTAGGAGATAGAACACTCAGATGTACCAAATAAAAGTATATAAATAGATGTGAAAATCCAAGTATAAAACACGCCAAGAACTGTGCCAACAGGCTTGTGGGCTGCAATCAGGCTGCCACATGGTGGCACTCAGATATCCTCACTGAGTTTATTTTAGGGCAGACATGTAGGCCATCCTGGTCAGCACTTCGGGCTCACAGTTTGCCCAAGTTTAGGGCTGCCCGTGGGACTGCCCAGCCATAAGTCCATGTAATTGGGAGAAGGGCTGGGCGAGACCCAGCACAAGGCGCCTGTTTGTAGGACCTTTTATGCTGCCCTGGTGAAGGGAGGATCGTGGAGTCGGCCATCAGGTTGACAGACCCACAGATCCCAGTTGGCAGGTAGTGCAACCTGCAGCGGTTCCACCAAGGAGACACCAGACAAATCTACACCAGTAGAAGAGCCACAGATGGTGCAAGTGAGGAGATCAGGTGAAGTTCTCATGGGCAGATACTGAAGCCGATCCTACAGAGGCCATTGGTGCAGCATAAAGTTGTTGAAGGATTGTGTGAGAGAAAAGGGGTGCACTCACAAGAGAGAAGACCCTACATTTCAGCTAGCTGCACACTAATATAGAATCAGAGATGTGAGATCCCCCTGTTCCCACCGAGCAACGGATTCGGGGTACTGGCAGCGGAAGTAGCACTTCTCGCGCGGGACAGGGGTCCCACATTCGGGGCCTCGCCCACGGATATCCGGACAAGAGACTAATCCGTCGGTTTGTCCAAAACCGAAACCGGAAAAACTTCCTTTACCCGAAAAGCACGGGCGATTCCACCAGGATAACTCTTTACTCTAACGTAGTCAAGATCATTACTGATCAAACTGATCTGACTGCACCTTTAACGGTACTTGGTCAAATCAAGGAAGAACTTGCACTTGGATCATTGGGATCAACGCTTTTTTCCCCATCAAGAGGCACAGCCGTTGATTCCTATCCATAGAACAATTTCTATCCGGGATTTACTTCATCTATCGTAATAATAGAAATTAAATCTCGATTTACGGATCCATCAGTCCAGCCTAACCCCATCCGATCCCATGGGTTAGCCAACCGCCCAACCACTGTAGTGATGGGATCCAATTTGGAATTTGGTTAGGTTTTGTCCCGGGTACCAAGGAAAAGAGTTCCAAGGCCCCCTAGCCGGAATTTCATGCAAACATAAAACTAGCCACACCACTTACACACCCAATATGAAAATTGCCTTTTTCTTAGCATCAGCTAACTTTAAAACAATCCTTCAATGAAACCATAGTACCACTGATCACAATCTCCCAATTTATCCAGTTGATTCATAATTTCCCATCATTCCTTCATCAGAGTATCTATGGCATCATTGGCAACTAGAACGCTCACCACCTGTCCACACAGGGGCCGTTTCAATAGTTCCTAGCCCATAATACTCAACAATATAATCACTTATCAAGATGGACTCTCGTTGAAGATCAGCAAGATCAACCAACAGATCCATATAAAAGAGCCATGGACTCATCCGTTGAGGACCAGCAAGGTCAGTCAACCAGATCCATGCCCGGTTCCAGAAAACAACTCTTACTCCTTGTTCCAATATCTTCCTCGACGCACGCGTGGGTATCCTAGGCGACCCAGAGCCCGAGCACCGTATGGTCAGCACCCTCTAGGATCCTTCGCAGGTGACCTAGCGCTTCACTCATAGGCCGCTTCCTTGGTCCCTCATCCACCGTACCGGAAGCTCACCATTTTAATCGAACCGAGGCTGGTCAAGACCTCGGTCGACCTTGCTACGCGAGACGTCCTCCATTGACTCTCCGTCAGCGGTTGCAACTTTATCAGTTAGGTCTCCACGACCTTAATCACAAGACGGTCAAAATGCTTCCCCAGCATTCTTGACATAAAACAGCCATTTACAAACAGCATTTACAAACAGTTTACAAATACAGTTTCTATATTAACTCTCATTTTTCCACATTATCCCTCATTAATCCACATTACTTATTCCACATTCCATGTATATGTGTACTCATCCAATCACCTCCTTTTCCATCTCTTCACTTCAGATTCCTTCACATCACATATCATATATTCACATCCATATCCACATCCATACATCCACATCCACATCCACATTCACATCCATACATCCACATCTACATGCTTATCTCCATTTTCACATCCTCATTTATACATCCACATCCCATATCCACATTCATACATACACATCCATACATCCACATCTACATCCACATACGTACATACATCCACATCCACATTCCACATTCACATCTATACATCCACATCTACATTCACATTCACATACATCCACATCCACATTCACATCTATACATCCACATCTACATTCACATTCACATACATCCACATCCACATTCCCATACATCCACATCTATACATCCACATTCCACATTCACATCTACATTCACATTCACATACATCCACATCTACATTCACATTCACATACATCCACATCTCCATTCCCATTCACATCTATACATCCACATCTACATCCACATACATACATACATCCACATCCACATTCCACATTCACATCTATACATCCACATCTACATCCACATTCACATACATCCACATCCACATTTCCATTCACATCTATACATCCACATCCATTCACATCTATACATCCACATCTACATCCACATTTACATCTATGCATATACATCTTCATGCATATATCCATTTTCATGTTCATACATCCACACTCCCATCTCCATATCCACACATCCACATACATACATCCATTTTCACATTCCCATTTATATAACCCCATATACCTTCACATCTCATCACATCCATTCTCGCCCTATCACAACCCATATACATCTTATCCTATCACATACACTTCTTACCTCATCCCCCCATACACCTCTTAATTCATCTTATCACATCCTAACTTATTTCATAAGCATCTTATCACCTCTTATCACACCTCTTATCACATCCTATCACTTTCCATACGCATCTTATCAATTCTTATCACATCTCATACACCTCTTATCACATCTTATCACATTTCATATCTTTTTTAAAAAAAAAGAGAATTCTTTTATTTGATATAAGATTTCTCTACACATTTATTTATACATAAATTCCATTTAAGGAGACTAACACTTTCGAAATTAAAATCAATCTGTTATGCATCTTCTTATGCATGATTTCAATTTGGTAGGGAATTATACTTTTAGAATAAAAGAATTTCTCTTATGCATCTAAGTTAAGCATAAAATCCATTTATGAGGAAAATCATACTTTTAGTATAAAAAGAATATCTTTTATGCATATCTATATGCATGAAATCCAATATGATAAAAGTAACACTTTTGATATAAAATTTTTTCCTTTATGCATACTTCTATGCATGAAAATTAAAAATGATAAAAGTAACACTTTTGATATAAAAATTTTCCTTTATGCATACTTCTATGCATGAAAATTAAAAATGATAAAAGTAACACTTTTGATATAAAAATTTTCTTTTATGCATACTTTTATGTATGAAATAAAAATGATAAAAGTAACACTTTTGATATAAAAATTTATCCATTATGCATACTTCTATGCATGAAAATAAAAATGGTAAAAATAACACTTTTGATATAAAAATTTATCCTTTATGCATACTTCTATGCATGAAAATAAAAATGGTAAAAATAACACTTTTGATATAAAAATTTATCCTTTATGCATAATATTAAAATTCAATTTCTCCATGATTATAATGAAATTCTTTCAATTAATCTAGGATGATGATTCCTAGAATATGGTAGGAAGTCTTCTTTTTATGCTTTGAATGAAAAATTTTTATGCATAATTTTTATAAAAATTTTGCCATAGCTCCGCTGCTATGACTGATAAATCTCAATTTTTCTAAGGGATAAAGCTTATCATTAAGGAAATAATTAAAATGATTCTCTAATTGGATCCTTAATCCATAATGGATTGAATCATCAATATACATAAACTAAAAGCATAAGAAAAAGCCATTAATTTGGCCTCAAGCATAGTTTAATCTTGGGTTAAGGAAAAGCTTTATGAAAAGCTTGATTTAGATTGAGAATGGGTCATGAGTATGACCATTTCTTGAGTGAGAGAGGGAATTTACATAAGAATCATTAGAATTTAAACATAAATGAAAATTAACTTCAATAGCATTATGTAACTCTTCACTACTATTCAAACTTCATTAGCATTTAAAAAAAACCATACCAATTAAACTTCTCAAGCTTGAGAGGGGTTGAGAAGAGAGAAACATTGAGAAATTATAGAAAGATCAATATTCACTAATTACCTTACAAATTGCTTGATTCTTTGTTCACGGTAGAGGCCCCCAACCAATCAATTGGTTAAGTATGTTGATGGAGCCACTAATGGGGATTGAAGAAAGAAAGAAGCTCCAAAAACTAGTGAATTATTAAATGAATTCACAGTTCTTGGCTTAGGTGGAGTAGAGTAACGATGCATAAACACTATATATTTTTCAACAAGGGGGAGGCTTCTATTTATAGGAAAAATTGAGCTCCTAACCAAACAAACTGATTCTAGAATTTTCTAAATCAGTTTGGTCAATATTTGACCATTTTTAGGTCAGTTAAGCTAACTTTTTGGAACTAGACTTAAATGAGGAGAGAGGAGAGATGAAATATCTCAATTTTTATGAGTTTAAAACTCATTCAAGCATGTGAAATATGCACCTCCTTTAAAGAACTCTCTTTCCTTACATATGTGTCATAATGGAATCATTTTAATATTGCTCATAGTTTTTTACTAATAAACCTTGTACATTTTCAACTCTTCATCTTATGTGAAATATGCACATCCTTTAAAGAACTCCCCTTCCTTACATATGTGTCATAATGGAATCATTTTAATATTGCTCATAGTTTTTTACTAATAAACCTTGTACATTTTCAACTCTTCATCTTATGTGAGCATTTAAGGGACTCTCCTTCCTTACATATGTGTCATAATAAAATCATTATTCCCAAAATATCTCATATTTTTTATATTGCTCATAGTTTTTTTACTAATAAACCTTGTACATTTTCAACTCTTCACCTTATGTGAGCATTTACTCATTTTTGGGTATCTTCTTTTTTACAAATTGGATTTATCTACTCCCTACACATGGATTGATGCTATTGGTCCATAGGAACCTTAATTGGACCATAGTCTAAAGATTTCTGAAAATCTAGACCCTTAGACTAAGGTTCTTTATACCTATTTCCAATTAATTCCAATTGCACATTGGAAAATTCTTTTTGAATTCCTGTTTCAGGGGAACTCATCTGAATTATAAGAGATATTTTTCTATCCAAAAATATTCAAAATCTGAATATTCTCTCTCTAGAATATTTTTCTCTCTCTAGGCTAAAACAGATAGAAACAAGGTCTTTATATTTCTGAAGAGGGATTGATTACAGGGAAAGATACTAGACATCAAAAAGGGGGTGGGAGAGGAATCTTACATTCTACCCCACTTAAAAAATGCGAGATGTCCTCATCTCGCAAACTGGGATAATTTCGCAAGATGCACGAATATGAGACTTAAAGAAAAATTTTAATCAAGATTAACCACCAAGAAACGTCTTAAAGAGAGTAAGATTCAAAATAAGAACAAGATTTAAACTTTATTCATTCTCGGAACTTATACAGTAAAGATAGAAGAACTCTTTACACTTCCATAAGCCCGTCCATCATATGATCACAAAAGCAGTCCTCACAAGCTGCACAAGTATAAGGTAACTCATCTATGGGAATAATTCTGTTGGTTATTGCTGCACCTATCTCAGAGGTATGAGGTGATCTAACAAAAGGACCTCTGAGAGGCAAGCCAAAAACGGGGTAAAGGCATATCTTCTCATGAGGAAGAAAACACGCCAGTAAGAAGACCCGCTCAGAAAACCCAGGATGTCTTGATCTCATGACGCAGTAGTATCGGGGACCCAAACCCAAGGCTTCAATAACCATGGCCAAGCGGACATTGTTACGAAAGTGCTGCTGACCCCAGGGTGTTACCCTAGTTATGTCTTGATAGGTCCGCCATTTGGTCTGCGCTACAGAAGTTCCCAAGTGAGGGAAAAGTGAGCGCTCATACTGTTCTATAAAATCCTTCTTCACAGACTCACTTGCGTCTTGAAGGTGAGGAATCATTATGGATAAAACTAATTCTTGTTGCCAAGCCATGAAGGAGATTAAGAAAGAAAGGAGATCGATGGGAGTAAGATTACTGTGAACGACAAGTAAAAGTTACGACTTATATAAAGGAAGGAGCTAGCGTAACTTAGAAGCCAACGGTAACTTGCCACTGAAGTTTTACCGTCTTTCCATGATTTGGGTTTGGCATATTTTTCTATAGAAGGCATTTAGAACTTTGAGATGAGGAGATAAAAGAAGTTCGTAAGCTAAATCACCTACTTTCTTTGGTCCACAATATCTGGGAGATAACTTCTTATACTTCCCAAGAGATAAAGAACTTCTTTTGGGCCGTACTCGAATGAAGACCAAAACCTTGATATCCAAAACATCGATTCTCACTTCTGAACTCATTGTTCTGAATCTTAAAACAGGTGGGACTCTTGAGAAGTATTCAGGGAAAAGGTTCTTCCTTTTTTTAAACAGAATCTTTCTTTTATTTTAGAGAGAGAATAATTATAAGATCAGAAAGGGAGATTCTTACTCCTGTATACCTCGAAGGCTGGGGGAGAATCTTACATTCTACCCCACTTGAAAAGTGCGAGATGTCCTCATCTCGCAAGGTAGAGGACAACTCTTTTTCTTAAGATCCAATTTATTCTGGGGTTCCTTATATTCTGGTCAACCCAACAGAATACGGGGATAATTATCCCTTATATAGAACTCATCATTAAATAACAATTCATTCAGATCATATCATTCATATCTTTAACACGATAATGGTCCATTAGTCTGAAAATTTTCCTTCTGAACATTCCTCCACAGGAATTTTAGTTAAGCAAGTTCTCAATTTGTCATCCCTTAACTTAATCTACCGTCTCAAGTGTTAACAGTAGCAATCTGACAGCACAATCCACTAATCTCATAGTGATTTGCTGAAATCATTATCATCATTCCAGTTATGAATATCATCACTGGGACTCGTCCCATTCATCCTCATTGTGGTTTCGCTCAGCTTATTACATTTCGAATAAATTTCGGAAATCGTCATTTTTCAATCAGAATCCAATTCAATTCATCAATTCTCAAACAGAATTAAAAATCATATCAACCACATTCGAAATCATCATCTGGATAGCATTAACGCTTATAATTTCAAGTCTTAGATTTACTCGTATATATTGTCGGTAAAGAGCTGCAGTTATACCCTCGGTATATACGGATAGTCATGATACTCGAAACTATAAGGTAAATACCATCATGTCTAGGTCTCAAGCAAGCCAGGGTTCCATACAATTGCGGTACTTCCATCTGAAGACCCAATTACCAAATTACGAATTTCAATTTGAATATCAAATTGTATGAATTATATCACACAATTACAACCTTTTTGTGTTTCTTGATAAATTTCTGATCTATTTGTCTTCTCAATTGATCTTTATTAACCAAATGCTCTGATACCAACTGTGAGATCCCCCTGTTCCCACCGAGCAACGGATTCGGGGTACTGGCAGCGGAAGTAGCACTTCTCGCGCGGGACAGGGGTCCCACATTCGGGGCCTCGCCCACGGATATCCGGACAAGAGACTAATCCGTCGGTTTGTCCAAAACCGAAACCGGAAAAACTTCCTTTACCCGAAAAGCACGGGCGATTCCACCAGGATAACTCTTTACTCTAACGTAGTCAAGATCATTACTGATCAAACTGATCTGACTGCACCTTTAACGGTACTTGGTCAAATCAAGGAAGAACTTGCACTTGGATCATTGGGATCAACGCTTTTTTCCCCATCAAGAGGCACAGCCGTTGATTCCTATCCATAGAACAATTTCTATCCGGGATTTACTTCATCTATCGTAATAATAGAAATTAAATCTCGATTTACGGATCCATCAGTCCAGCCTAACCCCATCCGATCCCATGGGTTAGCCAACCGCCCAACCACTGTAGTGATGGGATCCAATTTGGAATTTGGTTAGGTTTTGTCCCGGGTACCAAGGAAAAGAGTTCCAAGGCCCCCTAGCCGGAATTTCATGCAAACATAAAACTAGCCACACCACTTACACACCCAATATGAAAATTGCCTTTTTCTTAGCATCAGCTAACTTTAAAACAATCCTTCAATGAAACCATAGTACCACTGATCACAATCTCCCAATTTATCCAGTTGATTCATAATTTCCCATCATTCCTTCATCAGAGTATCTATGGCATCATTGGCAACTAGAACGCTCACCACCTGTCCACACAGGGGCCGTTTCAATAGTTCCTAGCCCATAATACTCAACAATATAATCACTTATCAAGATGGACTCTCGTTGAAGATCAGCAAGATCAACCAACAGATCCATATAAAAGAGCCATGGACTCATCCGTTGAGGACCAGCAAGGTCAGTCAACCAGATCCATGCCCGGTTCCAGAAAACAACTCTTACTCCTTGTTCCAATATCTTCCTCGACGCACGCGTGGGTATCCTAGGCGACCCAGAGCCCGAGCACCGTATGGTCAGCACCCTCTAGGATCCTTCGCAGGTGACCTAGCGCTTCACTCATAGGCCGCTTCCTTGGTCCCTCATCCACCGTACCGGAAGCTCACCATTTTAATCGAACCGAGGCTGGTCAAGACCTCGGTCGACCTTGCTACGCGAGACGTCCTCCATTGACTCTCCGTCAGCGGTTGCAACTTTATCAGTTAGGTCTCCACGACCTTAATCACAAGACGGTCAAAATGCTTCCCCAGCATTCTTGACATAAAACAGCCATTTACAAACAGCATTTACAAACAGTTTACAAATACAGTTTCTATATTAACTCTCATTTTTCCACATTATCCCTCATTAATCCACATTACTTATTCCACATTCCATGTATATGTGTACTCATCCAATCACCTCCTTTTCCATCTCTTCACTTCAGATTCCTTCACATCACATATCATATATTCACATCCATATCCACATCCATACATCCACATCCACATCCACATTCACATCCATACATCCACATCTACATGCTTATCTCCATTTTCACATCCTCATTTATACATCCACATCCCATATCCACATTCATACATACACATCCATACATCCACATCTACATCCACATACGTACATACATCCACATCCACATTCCACATTCACATCTATACATCCACATCTACATTCACATTCACATACATCCACATCCACATTCACATCTATACATCCACATCTACATTCACATTCACATACATCCACATCCACATTCCCATACATCCACATCTATACATCCACATTCCACATTCACATCTACATTCACATTCACATACATCCACATCTACATTCACATTCACATACATCCACATCTCCATTCCCATTCACATCTATACATCCACATCTACATCCACATACATACATACATCCACATCCACATTCCACATTCACATCTATACATCCACATCTACATCCACATTCACATACATCCACATCCACATTTCCATTCACATCTATACATCCACATCCATTCACATCTATACATCCACATCTACATCCACATTTACATCTATGCATATACATCTTCATGCATATATCCATTTTCATGTTCATACATCCACACTCCCATCTCCATATCCACACATCCACATACATACATCCATTTTCACATTCCCATTTATATAACCCCATATACCTTCACATCTCATCACATCCATTCTCGCCCTATCACAACCCATATACATCTTATCCTATCACATACACTTCTTACCTCATCCCCCCATACACCTCTTAATTCATCTTATCACATCCTAACTTATTTCATAAGCATCTTATCACCTCTTATCACACCTCTTATCACATCCTATCACTTTCCATACGCATCTTATCAATTCTTATCACATCTCATACACCTCTTATCACATCTTATCACATTTCATATCTTTTTTAAAAAAAAAGAGAATTCTTTTATTTGATATAAGATTTCTCTACACATTTATTTATACATAAATTCCATTTAAGGAGACTAACACTTTCGAAATTAAAATCAATCTGTTATGCATCTTCTTATGCATGATTTCAATTTGGTAGGGAATTATACTTTTAGAATAAAAGAATTTCTCTTATGCATCTAAGTTAAGCATAAAATCCATTTATGAGGAAAATCATACTTTTAGTATAAAAAGAATATCTTTTATGCATATCTATATGCATGAAATCCAATATGATAAAAGTAACACTTTTGATATAAAATTTTTTCCTTTATGCATACTTCTATGCATGAAAATTAAAAATGATAAAAGTAACACTTTTGATATAAAAATTTTCCTTTATGCATACTTCTATGCATGAAAATTAAAAATGATAAAAGTAACACTTTTGATATAAAAATTTTCTTTTATGCATACTTTTATGTATGAAATAAAAATGATAAAAGTAACACTTTTGATATAAAAATTTATCCATTATGCATACTTCTATGCATGAAAATAAAAATGGTAAAAATAACACTTTTGATATAAAAATTTATCCTTTATGCATACTTCTATGCATGAAAATAAAAATGGTAAAAATAACACTTTTGATATAAAAATTTATCCTTTATGCATAATATTAAAATTCAATTTCTCCATGATTATAATGAAATTCTTTCAATTAATCTAGGATGATGATTCCTAGAATATGGTAGGAAGTCTTCTTTTTATGCTTTGAATGAAAAATTTTTATGCATAATTTTTATAAAAATTTTGCCATAGCTCCGCTGCTATGACTGATAAATCTCAATTTTTCTAAGGGATAAAGCTTATCATTAAGGAAATAATTAAAATGATTCTCTAATTGGATCCTTAATCCATAATGGATTGAATCATCAATATACATAAACTAAAAGCATAAGAAAAAGCCATTAATTTGGCCTCAAGCATAGTTTAATCTTGGGTTAAGGAAAAGCTTTATGAAAAGCTTGATTTAGATTGAGAATGGGTCATGAGTATGACCATTTCTTGAGTGAGAGAGGGAATTTACATAAGAATCATTAGAATTTAAACATAAATGAAAATTAACTTCAATAGCATTATGTAACTCTTCACTACTATTCAAACTTCATTAGCATTTAAAAAAAACCATACCAATTAAACTTCTCAAGCTTGAGAGGGGTTGAGAAGAGAGAAACATTGAGAAATTATAGAAAGATCAATATTCACTAATTACCTTACAAATTGCTTGATTCTTTGTTCACGGTAGAGGCCCCCAACCAATCAATTGGTTAAGTATGTTGATGGAGCCACTAATGGGGATTGAAGAAAGAGGGAAGCTCCAAAAACTAGTGAATTATTAAATGAATTCACAGTTCTTGGCTTAGGTGGAGTAGAGTAACGATGCATAAACACTATATATTTTTCAACAAGGGGGAGGCTTCTATTTATAGGAAAAATTGAGCTCCTAACCAAACAAACTGATTCTAGAATTTTCTAAATCAGTTTGGTCAATATTTGACCATTTTTAGGTCAGTTAAGCTAACTTTTTGGAACTAGACTTAAATGAGGAGAGAGGAGAGATGAAATATCTCAATTTTTATGAGTTTAAAACTCATTCAAGCATGTGAAATATGCACCTCCTTTAAAGAACTCTCTTTCCTTACATATGTGTCATAATGGAATCATTTTAATATTGCTCATAGTTTTTTACTAATAAACCTTGTACATTTTCAACTCTTCATCTTATGTGAAATATGCACATCCTTTAAAGAACTCCCCTTCCTTACATATGTGTCATAATGGAATCATTTTAATATTGCTCATAGTTTTTTACTAATAAACCTTGTACATTTTCAACTCTTCATCTTATGTGAGCATTTAAGGGACTCTCCTTCCTTACATATGTGTCATAATAAAATCATTATTCCCAAAATATCTCATATTTTTTATATTGCTCATAGTTTTTTTACTAATAAACCTTGTACATTTTCAACTCTTCACCTTATGTGAGCATTTACTCATTTTTGGGTATCTTCTTTTTTACAAATTGGATTTATCTACTCCCTACACATGGATTGATGCTATTGGTCCATAGGAACCTTAATTGGACCATAGTCTAAAGATTTCTGAAAATCTAGACCCTTAGACTAAGGTTCTTTATACCTATTTCCAATTAATTCCAATTGCACATTGGAAAATTCTTTTTGAATTCCTGTTTCAGGGGAACTCATCTGAATTATAAGAGATATTTTTCTATCCAAAAATATTCAAAATCTGAATATTCTCTCTCTAGAATATTTTTCTCTCTCTAGGCTAAAACAGATAGAAACAAGGTCTTTATATTTCTGAAGAGGGATTGATTACAGGGAAAGATACTAGACATCAAAAAGGGGGTGGGGGAGGAATCTTACAAGAGATAAGGTTGAGACTTTATGGAAATGTGTGGAAAAGGGTGCCTTTAGTCCCAATAAGACCAATCCAGTTGGAACATCTGATAAATGTAGGGCACTAGCACTCAAAGTGCAATCTAGAATGTTTTAAAGCTCACCCAAAACATGCGGGTTCGTACAAAGTGCTTATGATGTACAGAACTAGAATTTATCAAATAGACTTTACAAATTGGAGATGGCTCTATAGGCCATTATGACAATCAAGGCAGAGTGGTAATTCCACCACAAATGTTGATCCATGAGAACTCCCTTTTGAGTTTGGTAGAATGGGTATAAAAAGATGTTCAAAGAGTGGAGGATTATGCATGCTTCTTCAAAGACCGTGCTATTCTTGCACCATGAAATCTAGAGGTTATTGATGAGATCAATGAACTGGCCTTGAGTGCATTACCCGGTCTTGAAAGAGAATACCTCAGTGCAGATTCGGTTGTTTCTTCTGAGAATGACAGAATATTGTATCCAATTGAGTACTTGAATAGTTTGAACTTAGGTGGTGGGTGGCTACCCTCCTCATCACTTGCTTCTAAAGATTAATGCTCCTATCATTCTGCTCCGCAATTTGGACCCTCAGCAGGGACTTTGTAATGGTACCAGATTGATATGCAAGCAATTTAACTCAAAGGTGATAGAAGCAGAAAACGTTACAAATACAAACATTAAAGACAGGGTCTTTATTGTGCTAGGATAACAATTATACCAAACTATGCTTCAATTGCCTTTTGACATGAGAAGGAGATAATGTCCTGTGAGGCTAGCTTTTGGTATGTCAATAAATAAGTCACAAGGACAAACATTGAGTGTGTTGGGACTTTAATTGGCCACATAAGTATTCACACATGGACAATTGTACGTTGCTATGTCACGTGTTAGATCACTGATGCAGTGAAAGTGTATGTAAAGCATACTGTGGAACACGAAAGTAGCATAGAAGGTTCAAAAAAAGTCTTCCAACCAATGGTGTCTACAAAGAGATATTGAAAATGGCATGTAGAAGAATATAAATGTAATCTATGCCCAAAAGGTAGAGAACGAGCTATTAATACAGCAGCCTATAAATGCTAGAGACTACATTCATAGATATCTCTGTATCAACAATGAAGTAAGAATTTGAAAGGAGAATGTTTTCAAAGATGTGACATGTGCAATCTAAGTGTGTTTCAATAAGTGTGCATGCTTTGAAGTTGATTGATATTCCTTTCAGAATGACAATTATGTGATTGTGATACAAAGACATAAAGCTAAATAGGAGTTGGATGGAAAATTCCTTTTATTTATCTCTCACATTGTTGATACGCTTGCCGGTAATATTGAATTGATATGTATAAATCTACTTACATTGTGTGGATTTTATGAGAGAGAGAGAGAGAGAGAGGGGGGGGGGAGAGGGGGAGGGGGAGGGGGAGGGGGGGAGAGGGAGAGGGGGAGATTGATCTTAAAGTCTTGTGTAAATGTTTAGTGTAGCGAGTGTCATATTGGATATCACATGTATATTACTTAGGATATCACATGTATATTACTTAGGATATTACTTAGGATATCACATGTATATTACTTAGGATGGACATGGCAAGGAGATCATTTTCATTTGTTTATGGTGATGGACAAGATATTGAAGGTATTTTTCTCGACGATTTCTATGATATAGGCATCGTTGTTTTCCATAATCTATTTAATATTCATGGCTCAATTGTAGACCCTCCATTTTGGGAAGGACAAGCAACAGCATGTCTAATTATCAAACTATTAGAGAGCACCTATGTTTTACGGTGTATATAGAAACTTACTTTTTATGTAGCTTTTGCGTTTAATTTTAAAAAATTTAAATTATTATTGATACATTCTTTTTGCAAAAGGAATATCTTTATTTCTTAGAACCTAGATTATTGCTATGCTTGTATGGTCAAGACACTTACAAACAACGAGAGAATTTACAATCTAAGTTTGTAAAATATTGCAGATCAGCTTCGTGTACATGTAATGTTTGTAGACTATGAAAAGCTTACTAAGTTAGATTTTCGGTTCAAAGGTACTAGACATTACAAAATTTTTGATTTGCTATCTACAAGCCCATTCAAACGCCATTCGTCTCAAATATTGATCCACCAAGTGAGTTTTGTAAGGTTTTATCTTTTTCCTTTTTTTTACTTCGAAAATCATAACTTGCAATATATAATGTTTTTATCTTAAATACAAATGGAGGTGAGGACTATAGCCTTCCAAGGAGGGATAATCCAGTTGCCCAAAGATTGTTTTAATGCTTTGTTCAAGTGTGTTAAGATTGTCACCACTATATTGGGTTGATGTATATTTATGCCAAGTATAGTGCTTTATTCAAAGAAATGTAAGTGCTTTAGGAGCTCCTACATGGATATATATGGCAAGCACAGTGTGTTCATACATAGGTTGGCAAGTTGAGGACCATGAGGTCCAAAATGGGCTTCAAATACAAGACTAATCTCTACTCACCCCCTGAGGACAAGCCTTTTGTTTTTATGCATGCAAGAATACTCTTACCCGTTAGGGATGGATCATGCCACTAGTAGTTACAAGGTATTAAGTCATTTATAGGAAAACATTTCACTTGGTACTACGCAGACATTCCAACAATCGCCACATAGAAGTCAAATTCATTGTTTTGTAGCAGGCTGAAGGCCACACATGTTTATATGTGTCACACAACGTGCTAATGCAACGTTTTTGTGCCCAAAAAAAATGCAAAAAAGAAGAAGAAGAGAGCCCATCTGCACACATAGTGTGATGCTACCTAGGACACATAGTGTGATGTAATTAACCCTTCCGAACTTGAGCCCATTGCAAAACAACAAAATTGACTTCTAAGTAGCAAAAATAATTCAATTCTTGGCCACTCTCTCATCACATTTTCTCGCACGGGTTAGCATTTTAAGAAGGCCATGTGTTGGCCATACTTTTTTGTGACAAAAAATTGACCATGTCATCACTTCATTCATGAACATTATAGACAACTTTATAGCATGATACTGTAAATTGAAGATGAAATCTCAGAGATCAAAAGGCAATTGATGAAATTTTATAGATAATGTAAAAGTAGAAAAAAAGAATGTATTTCTTAAAAACCATCACATCATAGCCTAAGGTTAAAAAATTTAGGATTCTCTTAGCCTTTTTGGCCAGTGCTGAATTCTTCACCATTAGAGTGACCCACTATATGCAATGTACATGCCACAAGATGGATTTAAAATCCTCCACCATGTGACCCACCTATGTGACCCACCTGTATTTCTTCATGTGCCTCTTGAAGGGCTATCATGGTTGCCTCTTATATACAATGCTCATTTGGGCTAATATCGTCCATCATCTCTCACCACCCTACCATATGAGGCTTTTGGTTGGTGGTGGTGGGTCGAGGGCGATGTGGGCCTACCCCCTAGCACATAAGGAGGATGCTCTGCTTTGATTTTCTTTCTTACTTCAAACTACCTCAAAGCTTTTGCTTCCTTGTGTGCTCCCTTTTATGCTCCCTATATGTGCTACCTCTTTTCCTCCTTGTTGCCTCTTGTTCCTCTTGGCGTGTTTCTTCAACTTCCTCTAGTTTTGTCTTACCTCTTATTCTTCCTCTTCAAGTTTCCTTTGTGCAACCGCCTCTTCCTACTCCCTCCTTGCAACTCCTTGCAACTTATTCTTCCCACCTATGTGTAGCCTCCTCTTTTGTAGCTCTTTTTCTCGTCTTGTCCACCACTACTCTTCTTACTTTATAACTTAATTGTCTAAATATAATATTGATCCATCTACATCTTTACTTTTACCTTGCTTGAGTTTTTGCCACCTTGGACACATTATCAAATATAGACTCATCCATCTTAAGGGGGTTCCTGTTGCATCGTTGTTGCCAACAATAGGGATTGTATTATGGAGGATGGAGTTTTCAGACAAGAGGGTTAGGGTTGTCAAGGATTTCAATTGTGAGGTTAGGACTTGGACTGTCAAGGTTTTCCATCATGAGGTCGGGGTTTGGATTGTTAAGATTCGGGGGCATATGGTTACTATATAGAATATGGTTATCATGGTCACCATTAGGATTTCTATTCGCATTGGAATCTTGGTCTTTAAGGTTTCCCTATACTCGGCCATGCTATCTATGCTAGATCAGGAGTAATGAACTATTCTTGGTGTGCTCTTTGGGGGATTTTTCTTATGAGGGTTACTTGGAGTGTAGTGTTAAAATGAGTAGATTGCTTTGTCCTAGCAATAAAATAAGTGATTTTATACTCACTAAAATATATTAGCTTTAAAAAGCATAATAATAAGTAAAATAAGTGATATTATACTCACTAGTATTTCATGTGGTTGGCATCATTTAAAGTCCTTAAAGAATTGCATCAAACCCTAAAAATGGTACTTTCATAGGATATCTATCATGCATGTCATAAGAGAGCAATGTGCAGGAGCTCAAGGGCAAGACAGAGAACTAGATGAGAATTAGAGCCCAATTCTTGACATTCCACTTTATCGTGTCCATGTATGTACTCTACATGAAAAATTGAGGATCCTAGAAAAGCTTCTAGTGTTGCACATAATTATGCATAGAATATGCAACCACTTGAGAGGCGTGCATAATGCATATTACCAAATTGGAGGAGAATTTTGCTAAGAGTAGGCTTGCATGGAGGGAATGTGAAATTCACAAAGCATGATTAAATATCCAACCAAACATCAAATTAGCCTAGAAGTTTGTATTGGATCAAAGACAATGTATCTTCTACCTCATCACGTGAATTTTATGAAAGCTATGAAACAAATGTGTTTGCACCACCTACTAAGTGAGGCAAATATTTGGTTTGAAGCATGCAAAGATGTGGGGTTGCACTTGACTCTATTGTTCATCTACTTAAGAAGGAACAACTCTCAGAAGAGGAGTTTACAACCCTTAACAAAAGAATTGATGAGTTCACTATAGATATGGTCGATGCTTGGGGAGCAATGTGCATTGCACCTATATGGTAAACCATGAGTCTAGAAATATTCCTTAAAAATAATCTTACATGTTGCTCATTTTTCTTGTATATAGCATATCATCTATATACATGACATCCTCTATTCTTTGGATGAATATAGGTCATTTGAGCTTTGGAGCACACAAAGAGAAGTCTACTCCAAGAACACAAGGCATGGTGGGGGCATACAATTCATGAAATGTCTAACTCATTCTACAAATCGATGCCATTGTTCAAGCACCACTAAAATATTATTTTTGCACTCTCTTTCTTTTTTACTAGAGAATCATTCTGCATCCACGTATCTTTACTTTGTGCCTCTTGTATCTCCTTTAATAACTCCTCTTGTATCTCCTCTAATAACTCCTCATGTTGGCTCTTCGATAATTCCTACAATTCTTCCTCGTGATGTTTTTTGCCCTTTCAAGCCTTGTTTCATCTATCAGGCTAGCCCTCTCTAAATTATGACCTTTGACAACTTGACATTCATCCAACTTTAATACAACGACAACCATTCCATCACACTTCGAAAAGAAATCATTCATACAATCAGAAGGGCACAAACCATAGATGCACATAGTTAAATTTTACAACTTTTAAGATGTGTTTTTCACCTTTCCATGTCATGCCGTAATATTTTATCTTCAATCATTGCATTATGACCAAGTCTATGTAGAGGTGGTTGAGCTCATCAAATTAAAAAGATATTATTTTTTATAGTGTCATGGAGTCCTCTACATAGTGGTAATCTCCTAGCATGGATCTAACAATAGAATTTATATATTTCGGAGTCCTCTACATAGTGGTTATCTCCCAGCATGGATTTAATAGTAGAATTCATAATTTTGGAGTCCTCTATATAGTGGCAATCTCCTAGCTTGGATTAACTGTTGAATTTGTACATTTTAGAGCCATACTGACACTATAAGACATCGACAACATAGGTCTCAAGATACTCTTCTCAAAGAGGTTAGAGAGATCAAAAAGGCTAGAGGGATGGAGGGCAAGAGGAGAGAGAAAGAGTAGAGGATTAGCAGCTGATGTTTCTCACAGTGCACCTTGCACATGAGTTTTAATGGGAATCAAGAGCATGTGGGAGGGAAAGGGGGCTTATGAGGGTAAAGGTCTAGTGCAGAAAGAAAAGAAAGTATATAAGAAACCAACCATAAGCTTCTTGGACCTCTTCCATGTAGCATAAGACGTTCTATGCCCTGAGGCTCTCCTCTTTAGCTTATCCAAAGTTTCACTTTCAGAGGAGGATAAAGAAGAAGAAGGAGAAGATGCTGATCTCTTTTTCTCCCTTCTTTTCTTAGGGGCCTTTTCGTCTTTCTTGTCCTCATGTGAAGGAGACTTTGACGGTGACCCCTTTTGGGAGGAGAAGTTGGCCGCTGTGGTCGTCGTCTCCTTGGAGCTATATCACGCCTAGAATCACTACGTGATTCTTCCCTTTGATGCTCCACTTGAGTATTCTCCTTTTCTCCCATAGAGGTTCTCACCAAGAGGCTTCTTTGGAATTCTCTCTTCTTGGGAGGCTATGAGAATACCTCGCTCCCGGAGTTGTAGTATAATCTCCCCATGAAGAGTAGGATTTTTCCTCGTTTGTTGGAGCTTTGACACAAAAAAGTTGACATAATCAACTGCATTAGAGACATCATCTTGTGTGTGTGCAAGAGTATCTAAGCTAACTCTACTCTCTTCATTATTCTCAGCCATTGTTAAGCAAATTTTTGTGTGGATTTTAGTAGACTTTTTCCAACCCTTAATGTCAACAAAAGCCTTAGAATAGTGGAGAGGATAAATCCCTATCCCACTTATCCACAAGTAATGCACAAATCCCACCTTCGTGAGCAACGTAAGGACCTCTCTTCTTAGAGAAGAAAGAGATGCCTAAGCTCTGATACCAATGTGAGTAGATTTGCCCAATTCTCTAATAACTTTGCATAAAAAATAAAGAAAACTACCAGAAATCATTTAGAAAATCCTTAGAAAATGAGACTTATGTGCATGGGGATCATCCGAACCATTATACTTCGATGCCATACATTTTGCAACTTGAGAAGGATGCAATGGTCTTGGCTCAGCAACAAACCTTCTCATTCCAGGGGCAGCCATAGATGGTTCCTCCCTCATCATAGGTGTTGGAGCTCTATGCACAACTCTATGTTCCTCTCTTATAGGGGCATCTGGTGTTGCTCGCTCTATTGGGTGTGGTATTGATGACCTTGTAACGACCGTATAACCACCTCTTATCATCGAAGGTCTTGGCTGGAAGCTCGCTCTTGCTCCAGGATCTGAAGCCTTTGGTGCTATTGACCTTGTTACTTGTGCTTCTTCTACCTGACTAGGAATTCTAGTTACCTTGTCCATGAAGCTTACTTCTTCTTTGGCAGGCAGCTGAGCAGATATTTGGTCTAAATATATGACAGAAAAAGGTTCTCCCATACAGGTTAGCTTTTCCATGTCTTTCAATCGAGCATGTCTATACTCGTGACCATTAGCATCGACCAATATATGTCTAGTTCGGGTCTCAAACTGATAGGCATACATGTACATCCTCTTAGGATCCATTAATTCTCGTGGATGCACATCTTCCCTCATGTAGTATGTGGATGCGTCTAGACTAGCCAAACGGTATAACCCAAACCTCGGATTGTCCACCACAATTCTGTCTACTTCTTTGATAGAAATGAACTTGACTCTGATGTCATTTTCCAAAGGTGGTCTCTCCAAACCCTCATCTACTTTTTCTTTGGTCTCTATCATTCCCATGGGGTCAACTATAGTCGGAAAGGATGTTGTGATGTAAGCAATTCCCTCGTCATCAAAGTAATAGTCCTCTCTAAAATACACTTCAACTTGTTTCACAAAATCATTCTTTCCCAAGTCTTCTTGCACATAGTGTTGATTATTACTATCTAAGTAAATACGTGCCCCCATTTAGTTGGTATAGGCATACTACAATAGCATCCTCCGTCTTTATTCGTGAGATCTAGATGTGCCAATGGGCCCCATCTTTCCATGCAAGTCCATGCTCGGAATTTTCTCCATAGAATAGGAATAGTTAATTTCAGACGAGGTGTGCGAAATAACTTCCTCTTGAATCACTGTCAAGTGTTCAATCTTTGCTTGAATGACACTTTCTTCTATAGACACCTAACTTACTTGGTCTCTAGACAAGTTTCCCCCTGACCTTAAGTACATGAACAAGTATAATTACAGAAACCAAACCTGTTACCTGAATTCCTGTTGGTATACTGCTTTTAACCTTCAATCCTCAGCTTAACACAATTGCTTGACTCCTTATCTGCAAAGAATCAATTCAACCACTATACAGCTTACGGAGTTTAGTCAGTAATCTTTTGCAAGTATCTGGACTGACTTGTCCAAATCACTGTGTTATATACACTTCTAGAGTCTTGTGAGTCTAACTATACTCAAACACTGCATGCAATAGTACAAAAAATTCCTGCCACTTAGACAGCTGAAACTCCTAGTTTGAACAACTCTAGATGTCTAAATAGCTTCTTTTGGTAGTTTCAGAGTATCAAATGACAAGTGTTTTGGTTGTCCCAAGTTCTATGTATCCAACTTCTTTTGTTAAGTGATCTCTGTGCTTCTAAACCCTAGATATGTACACACTTCAAGTCTCAAGTGATTTTGAACAATTTTGTACAGTGTCAAGAAAAAATCGTGATTTGTTAACAAAAAATGCCCGGTCCTACGTCCAATTTTAATTCTGACTTGATACTTGCTTTCTGCGCATGTGGTTCTCGTATGAGCCCTCGTCCCCTTTTTCTGCCGTGAACCCTTGACGTCCACGTAGTCACAGATCCTGTAGCAGCAGCTGGCCATGGCTTCCCCCGATCTCTTCGATGCCTACTTCAGGCGCGCAGACGTTGATCGCGATGGCCGCATTAGCGAAGAGGATGCCGTCTCCTTCTTGCAGGGAGCCAACCTTCATCGCGAGGTCATCGCCAAGGTATTTCCTTTCCTATTCCGCTAGGATCTGATTTCTGATCCTCCACAGTCATAGTCATACGGTAGGACGCAGTATTATACTTGCTGGTTTGAAATTCAGTTGTGGCAGAAATTTTTATGGTTTGATGGAAAAATCTGTTTGCATTTTGATAATCATTCAGAACGGATGTGTTATTTTCTCGGGATGCATGCAAATTGATAGAAGCGAAGTGCAGGCACTTAAAATGATGCTCTCTCTTTGCAATATGATCATCACTCAGCAAGGATGACTCGCTTTGGTATTTTTTTCTGGATGCATGCAAGGCGATGGGTGTGCAGGCACATAAATAATGCTTCCTTGTCTGCTTGGCTGATATTGTCAACACGTCTCTAATCTTTATCATTTGGCCACACGAATGTGTGCACATTGACGTGCAATAACACAGACAAAGCTCAACCCATCACATAGTGGCAATGAGGTTTCCTCACTCAGATCAATCCTGTAGTGCACCTTTGTAGAGCATGTTACAGGCATGAATATGGTAAAGTTTGCTCCATTTCAGCTATCTTATTTGGTTACATCAACAAGCACCCAATAATGCACTTGATATAACAACCAGTCATTTATTCAGAATGTTGCACAAATAGCTAGCTGCTGGAATGCACCAAGCATTGTTGAACAGATATGAATTTGGCTTGTGCGCTGTTTGTACAAACTTATTACCTTGCTCCTCATGGCATGGGTCTTTCTTGCTTACTACTCAGTGTCTCATGTATACCACAGATTTGGCAGTATGCAGATAAAGGGCAAAGGGGATATCTTTCTCGGGCTGAATTTTACAAGGCACTGCAGCTTGTGACAGTCGCACAAAGTGGAAGGGAGCTCACCCCCACTCTTGTGAACAAAGCATTGAGTGAACCCACTGTATCAAAAATTCCTGCCCCGCAAATCCAATTGGCACCAATTTTTACCTCAGCAAGCCCGCAAGCAGGTGGATCAGGAAGCCCTGTTTGGCCCCCAACTGTTCCAGCACAACAACCGTATCCAGTTGTTTCTTTACCACAAGGACTTAGACCAACCATGTCCACACCAGTACCTAGAGCTTCAATACCATCAACACCTTCTTCCACATCAGGAATTGTTTCATCTGATTGGCCAACTAAGAAGTCATCATCTTGGCCGGGTCCAGGTTCTATCAACAACCCCACTGGCCAGCATTCCCAGACAAGGGCAGTTCTTCCAAACCAAGGTTTTCAAGGTGGCTCACTTACAGGAATTAAACCTGGTGCTTCTCCTAAGGCAGCAGTGGATCCCAATCTTTTTGGAGGGGATGTCTTCACAGCAGTGCCCGTTAAGCCACAAGTTCCACAGCACAGTTTGACAATGCCCAATCAGATACCTCCACCAAGGGCACTGCAAACAGCTGGTCAACCAGACATAGCCTCACTTGAAGTCATTTCTACACCTTCTACACCAACAACATCATCAAGACAGTCCCAAGGAGGAGCAGGTCAAGCAGAACATGAGTTTACAGCTCCTGCTGTAGTAGATGGAACGAAAGCATGGCCTAAAATGAATGTTGCCAATGTGCATCGCTATACCAAAATCTTTTCTGAAGTGGATACAAATAAAATCAATGGTAAAATCCGTGCTTTTTCCAGATTTATTTGTCTTGTGACTATTGTACTTTCATGCTTTATTGATAAGACTAGCATACAATTTAATTTGGATACAGATACATCAGATGATAGCATGGATAGTCTTGACTATCCACAAGATGAAGAAGCCCTATCACAAAATTTTGAAGAAATGGCTTGGGAGCCATCTGATGAAGACGAAAAAGTGTGTTCGGATCCCATGCTCCCCACGTCCCCTACTAAGTTGAATTTCTCCAAGGTGTACCCTGTAGGGTTTGTAGATGGCTCTTCTTTTGTTGCAATACCTTCAGATCTGAAAGTAGATGATAACAGCCCGTCTAAGATTCTAAGTATGAAGCCAAAGATACTTGACACAGCAGTAAGCTCTACAGTCAGATTAAGGATTCGCTGCAAGGATGGATCTACAGTCAAAACGTCCTACGCAACAGGGTTTTCAGCATCGCCCACTTTAATTGTGTCAGCAAGGCATGTTGTTGACAAGGAAGGCGAGATTGAAATCAAGGTATGCAGAGGAATGGTAGTAATGTCTAGCTTTTTTGATACACATGTGGGTTTTGAGGGCCTTGATCCAAGCTTCACAGAAAAATCAAGATCAAAAGAGAGAGACACTCATGGGCTTTTTCTAAATGGATCAGATCTTTACTTCTTCAAGATAGAGAAGAATATGCCAAGCTTTTTACTGCCATGTTCTCCAACATTCATTACAAATAAGCAAGTTGTTGCTATCTCATTCCCTGCAATCAATAACTTTCTAGAAAATGCTAGAAAAGAGCTAGTGGAGGGAACCAGTGAAAGCAATGCAATTTGGAAGCAATACACACCTACCATACAGGGAGTGTACAACAATTTGCTTGCCAAACATGCAGCAAATAATCAGATGAGATTAACGAAAGCAAAAAGAGTGCTTTCAATCATTGATACAGTGGAGAGAGAGGTTAAGAGAGAGCTCTATTTAGAGCTTAAGAAGACATTTGCGGCCACTAACACAGGTAATGTGGCATGTAGTGTGGGTCAGATACTTTGCTTTAATAGCAGGTATTTAGGGACTTCTTGCTCAACATTAGCTGGAAGTTCAGGAGCCCCTATTATCCCCTTATCTCTTCCTAATCATTTTGTGGGTGTCCAAAAAGGGGGTTGTGTTGGAAGAGACATGAATGTGGTTACTTCTTCAGATAATATTGACTTTGTGAAGATGTATGTAACTACTGTACTGCCAACTTTGCCCCTGCCAGATGATAGTTTTTGGTCGAACGGAAGTTGGGATGGTTTTCGGAATTGGCTTGAATTACACCAATCCCAGATTCCACAATCATCTGTATGGATCATGACCAAGGCTCCTAAAGAAAGGAGGTCGTCCAAAAGAAAAGCTCTCTGGCCACCATAGGTTTCACAAATGTGGAAACTCAGCTAGGTATAACCAGAGAAAGTAAACGTGAGTAATGGAGCTTTACTTTGATAGGTCTGCAGATTGCTACAGGACTTCATGACAGGTTTGTAGCAACATCCAGGTTTAATACAAGTCCTACTCGGACCAGTTTCCATCGTCCTATGTTAATGTGAAGAATACATAACATTTTGTTTAGGCAAGACAGGAAGGATATAGTCCACATGCTGGTCAAGCTCCAGCAATATCCAGTTTTGATATGTTAATGTGAAGAATACATAACATTTTGTTTAGGCAAGACAGGAAGGATATAGTCCACATGCTGGTCAAGCTCCAGCAATATCCAGTTTTGATACAAGTGCGAATGGGATGAGTTTCTGATGCTTATGTTGAAGTACACAGTACACAACATTTTTGTGCAAGAATTACAGGAAGAATAACACCTCATGCAAGGTCAAGCTTCGACTGCTCAATGTCCTAGCTTAAACAGTACCCAAAGTTTTGTACATGCAATACATGAAGAATCAGAACTGTAGTTTAAGTTTCATGCATAGCCTTTGTGAGGAGTTACTGCTTTATTTGATGCTAGTATGGAAACGCTTCATGCTGATTGTGTTCTCTCTTACTTCTTTTGGTGATAGTATACAGATAGAGGTAAAGTGATCATTAACTAGATTTGATTATTAAGTTCAATGCTACACGGGGATGGTGAAAATTTAGTAGATAGACAAAAGTTAAGAACAAGGTGTGTCAATTGCTGGGGTGCTCGTTAGCATTGGCATGGACAGTAAGTTTTGCTCTGTTTTTTCTGAATAAGTCAGTGTGTGTTCGCGTGCATAATTGGGCATAATGGGGCATGTGGCTTAAATTGTGTTAGCCACCTTCATGCTGCAGAGTCCAGACTAAAGTGCATGTTAGAGCTCTAGTTGGGGTGGCCATCTTTCTACTGCAAGAGGCAACCGTGATGCTAATTTTGGACCCTAGAGTGTAAATTGTTCTTTGCAAACTCTTTCGGTTCATTCTCGATCCCTTATTCAATTACACGCACAAGTAGGCTTGATCAACATGCAGATTTCGGCAGTGCTGATGCCGCTTCGAGAAGGAGGTGACTTCGGCTAAGATATCTCTTCCCAATATTAATGTCCAAGAGTCTCCAGGTTGCCACTGTGGCTCAAGAGAGCAGTTCTTCAATACCAGCGCCTGTGTATATGGACCTTTTGTCGGGCAAGGATGTAGAGCTAATACCCAGGTCATCTTTATTCAGGCAGGATTGGTCCGTATAGAGTGACATGAAAGCCTCTTGGTAGTAGACACCCTATAGCTTTACTGTTGACTGCTTTTTGGTCTCCACCTGTTCACTGCTGGGACTGCTGTGTGACCTCACCTTTGTGCGAGCCAATCTTGTGGCGACCTAGTAGTTGGGTACTGCAGACAAGCTAACCAGGCCGTCACTGTCTGTGACAGAAGACCCTGTGATGCCCAGCTCATGTACTGCTTTAATGGGTGAACAACCCAACCGTTGGGACATACTACCCCCCAGGTAGCGAAGAGCCGAAGCGAGGTGCCAAACCTTTTGTCGGTGTAAGCTGATCAACCTGTTATCCCTCGCTGTACAGCTCGTCACCCGTACAACTGTACAACGCGCCAGCCCATACATATGTACTATCCTGCACTGTACATCCATACTGTCCCACGCCGTACAGCCGTACTGAAGTACCGTCGTACATTCTGTGCATCGAGCATCGTACAGATTCCGTACAGTCGTCGTATGATTCCGTACAGCCGATACATGTGTCGTACGGCATCATATTGTTGTCGTGCACTGTGCCGTACATCCGTACAAAAGGTGGTTGATGAAGGAGGGATGGACTGAGGCTCAGTCCCTTGTCAACGGGCCACCCATTACAGGCATGGGGGGTGGGGTGGGTGGGGTATGCGACATGCGCGCAAGGGGGGGGGGGGGGGGGGCATGGGGAGTGGGAGGGGGGGGGGGGCGGGGGGGCATGGGGGGTGGGGGTGGGGAGGGTACGCGACATGCGCGCAAGGGGGGGGGGGGGGCATGGGGAGTGGGAGGGGGGGGGGGGGCTATTTAAAATGTGAAAATGAAATTTTTTTTTTTAATAGAGCTTTTTTTATTAAATAAAAAAACGTTCATAGGAATATTTATAAAATATTTATAAATTTGAAATGCATTTGTAATTTTTTTTAAAATTTTTGAATTACGACATTTATAATTTAAAATGTGAAAATTTTAAATTTAAAAAACGTTTAATGAGGCATTTTTTATTCAAAATGTGAAAATGTAAAAATTCTGTTTTTTTAATGTAGCATTTTCTTTTTGGTAGAATTTAATTAAATTTTAGTTTATAAGAAAAATTATAAAAAATTTCTAAATTTCAAATGCATTTTAATGTTTTTTTGAAATTTATGAATTATGACATTTTTTATTTAAAATGTGAAAATGAATTTTTTTTAAAAAAAATAGAGCTTTTTTTATTAAATAAAAAACGTTCATAGGAATATTTATAAAATATTTATAAATTTGAAATGCATTTGTAAATTTTTTTTAAATTTTTGAATTACATTTATAATTTAAAATGTGAAAATTTTAAATTTAAAAAACGTTTAATGAGGCATTTTTTATTCAAAATGTGAAAATGTAAAAATTCTGTTTTTTAAAATCATGTTTGAAAAAAAAGAGATTAAAGTTATTTTTTTAATTAGAGCTATTTTTAATTAAATAAAAAAACGTTTAAATTTTAGTTCACAGGAATAATTATAAAATATTTTTAAAGTTGAAATGCATTTAAAAGTTTTTTTTAAATTTTTGAATTACGACATTTTTAATTCAAAATGTGAAAATGTAAAAATTTTGTTTTTTAAAATCATCTTTGAAAAAAAAGAGATTTAAGTTATTTTTTAAAAAAACGTTTAAATTTTAGTTCATAGGAATAATTATAAAATATTTCAAATTTCAAATGCATTTTAAATTTTTATTTAAAATGTGAAAATGTAAAAATTAGGTTTTTAAAAATCATCTTTGGAAAAAAAGAGATTGAGCTATTTTTTTTGAAATAAAAAACGTTTAAATCTTAGTTTATAGGAATAATTATAAAATATTTTTAAAATTGAAATGCAGTTGAAAGTTTTTTTTAATTATTTTTGGAATTACGTAATTATTTATTTAAAATGTGAAAATGTAAATATTTTGTTTTTAAAATCATCTTTAAAAAAAGAGAGATTAAAGTTATTTTTTAAATTAGTGCTATTTTTATTTAAATAAAGAAACGTTTAAATTTTAGTTTATAGGAATAATTATAAAATATTTCTAAATTTGAAATGCATTTTAAAGTTTTTTTAATTATTTTTGGAATTACGTAATTTTTTATTTAAAGCCTGAAAATGTATATATTTTGTTTTTTGAAATCATCTTTTAAAAAAAAGAGATTAAAGATATTTTTTTTATTAGTGTTATTTATATTTAAATAAAAAGACGTTTAAATTTTATTTTTAAAAATGATCTTTTAAAAAAAAGAAAATAAGAGTTTAAGTTAGTATTTAAATGTCAAAAAGTATATAATTTGTTTTTTAAAATAATCTATTTAAAAAAATTTATAAGTGAAGTTTACAAATTACTGAAGTTTTGAATTTAATATAACGTTTAAATTTTGTTTTTAGAATTCAGTGGTATCAAGAACAAGAAAATAAGAATTTTGTTAAAATAAGAAAATAATGTATTAAAAACAAGAAAACAAGAAAACAAGAACAAGAAAAAGAGAGATTAAAGTAGGTTCTATGTTATCTTTGAAATTGGTGCTATTTTTATTTAAATAAAAAAACGTTTAAATTTTAGTCTTCAAAACCATCTTTTAAAAAATCATCGTTTATGTGGAATATTATAGATTATATAGTTGGTTAAGAGTTGTTTCATAATTTAGGTAGAGTAAGTAGGCTGTATAAAACACCACATGGGCATTATCCCTAAAACACCACACCACATGGGCAAAGACCCCAACACTAGAGTGGTTAGATGCATAAGCATTGGCTAATTGGATCTTGTAAATGCACCAGCGCATCGAAAACACATACGTAATTTTTATGATTGTCCAAAGGTCTCCTCTCTCCCCAAGCATGGGAACCAAGTGATGATCTATAGGAATGGCCACTAGTTGAGGTGGATTGCCCAACCAAAATAGATAATATTGAAAAGGCTTAATTATTTTCTCAAAGTTCTCGTTTTAAAAGGTCTGTAGTGTGAACCCGCTCTCTTTTTTAATGTGTAGTCCGAGAAATACTAGATGCGCCTTGCTTGTGTATTGTTCAAAGTAATGTATTAGGTATCCTTCTATCTCCTCCATATCTATTGCAAACCCAAGGCAGTAAAGCATTCAAAGAAGGTCTTATTAACCAAACCTCTCCACTATCTGTCCTTAGTATAGGGGCCATAAGTGGACAATGTGGTCCTTACACCACATGTGGAAAAGTTTCATATTGGATAAAAAGTGAAAAAAGGGAAACATATAAGGAAAAAATATTTGAGACATCTAAGTTTAAAAATGCAACAACTAGAGTTTGAAAAAATTCTAATCAAAATTAAGAATTATTAATAATATTGATTAATATTGAGCCACACATTTGGCCCATCTACCGGTAGGTGCATAGGATGATCCCAACGACATCCTACCTCATCAAGGAGTACATACGCATAGTTTTCATTACGTAAATAGATTATAAGTCATATTGAATAGAATATTATTTTCATTACCCAAATAGAATATTAATTTCCATGTGTTTTTTTTGTGCATGCGCCAGCCAGCGCACAGGTTCTAACACCACTATTCGTATGCAGATAGAGATGCTGAGAGCTGAGATGAGGGCACTGCAGGATGCTAGGGCACCCCCTCACTTGGTTGCGAGTCTAGATTCAGTTATTGAGGCTCTGGGTCGATTGGACACAGTTGAGGACGTTGTGGATAGCTTTCAGGCACAGGCTGAGGCGGAGATCACTGGTGGTGGCTTGGATTGGAGAGCCATTCGACAGTTGTTTGAGCGTGAGTCACATCACAGGCAGGCCTTGGAGGATATGTTTTGGGATGGTCACACCGAGGCGATGCGACCACGATCAGGGCTCCCCTTGCATATTTTACGTTGTAGGCACTCCATCATAGCAGCACACATTTATCCGAGATATCTTGCTGCGAATGGTGGTCGATTGCCTCACAACCGTCAGATAGCCAGGTCGTTTGCCATGCAACTATACGCTGAGTTTGTGCTTGGTCATCGGGTGGACTACCTTAGTACCCGTCCAGGATCAGGAGCGAGATGTGGTAGGATGGGGCGTCAGGAGCGTCAGATTGCAGGTGTTCGGCGTCGACGTGAGGCACCAGAGTTGCACACCATCCCTGCACCGGCATTGCGAGCGGTGGGAGGACAGATTAGGGGGGATGTTCATTTAGTGGCATCATCCTTGCAGCACATGGTCTCTGCCCTATCGAGATCTATTGCGATTCCACCTCCCCCACCTCGATCATCGATGGAGCCTCCCACATCTACACCACCTCCCACATCTACACCGCCTCAGCACGAGTTGGAGGCTCGAGACACACGGATTGCAGAGTTGGAGGCATTGTTGGCCGAGAGTCTAGGGACGAGGTTAGTTATTTTGATTATGTTAGTTTATTTTTTTGTAGCGTGTTTTGAACTGAAGTTTTTTGGTTAATTCTCACCATGTACGCGACATGTTTGCATTGCAGGCACATCTATTGCGTCAGGAGATGGAGTCTCGCGTACGACTGTTGCAGACAGATTTGGAGGAGCAGAGGATTCGGACATGCATAGCATACCATCGTGCAGAGCACTATATTTTGCAGTTGAGGCATATTAGTCGTGATCCATCTCGCCATAGGATCGACCCCAGCGTGGCCCTATACCCCGCTCCTCCTGTAGATGTGCCGACTAGGACACCCATAGACGCAGCAGTCATAGCCAGGCTTCCTACTGCCACTTGTGTCCTTTGCCACGAGGAGTTTGACACCGTAGGGTGGTTTGGACTAGGGTGCGGCCACATCGCACATCTCCATTGCATGACCCGCCACACATGGTGGCACGATCAGTGTGCCCTGTATGCTTTGCTGACATTGATGTGGCGACATACAGAGGACTAGGCATGGATGATCTATATCCTGGTCGTCGTCAGGCCGTTGATCCATTCGCCCGCGTAGTCTTGACAGAGCACTACAGGGAGGAGGCACAGAGAGCGTTGCTGATGCAGGAGGGTGCTGATACATCGGTGGTTGCAGCATGCGTTCCACGACGCTTTTCGTATGGTGATTTCATGCCAGGTGACGAGGCACGAGCAGAGGAGGCACGCCGGATTGAGCGAGAGGCAGAGCTGCAGACATCATTGCAGCAGTGGGTGGAGCAGCAGCAGCTAGGGCGGGGCCGAGACCAGCGTCTTCTACACGTAGAGACGATTACTCGCGCTGGATTTGAGGCACGAGTATTCGCAGATGCATGGCTATGGGAGCTGAGACGCGCGTACATAGAGGAGGCGAGGGAGGCAGAGATGGCAGCGGTGGCGCGTGCAGCATGCCCTCCTCTTCATCAAGATGAGGCTGGCCCATCTCATGCAGGTGATGAGGCTGGCCCATCTGAGCCGGCTTTGCCTGAGGGCACACAGCGGACGGTTGGGCAGCGGGTCATACAGGAGCCACATCAGCGTTCCACTAGAGAATCATATGTAGAGCTATCAGATTCGGATTCAGATTGATTGTTTAGGCTTCACACGTTTCTTGTATAGGGATGCACTTCTGCAACATGATGATGATGATGATGTACAGATTCATTTTGGTACTTTCATGATATTGTTCCCACTTTTATGATGTATGAGCATTTTCGTACTTTCATGATGTTCTTCACACTTTGTTTATCTCAGTTTATAGTTTGTTTAAATGTAACATAAACATTTAAAATTAGGAGTATGATTTTGAATTTCGAATATCTCAATTCACACATCTAATACATAAGGTATTTAAAAAAGAATGCCATGTGAAGTAATTGTAAACATTATGCATTGAAAAAGTGTTCAAGTTCCAACTTTATCATTTTGAATATCATATTGAATTTCGTATATATCAATGCTTGCAATTATTACACTAAACCTAAGAGCCGTGCGAAGTTTCATCCCCATGTGCGTATTTAAAATTAAGAGTATGATTTTGAATTTCAAATATCTCAATTCACACATCTAATACATAATGTATTTTAAAAATAATGCCGTGTGTCGTAATTGTAAACATTAAGCATTGAAAAGGTGCTTGCAAAAATGTATGCATTATACCTTCCACGTGGCGCAAACCAGATCAGTTGGAGACCAAATCTTGCGTGGATGTACGTCTAGGGTAGCCTAAGAGGCGTGTGAAGTTTTGTCCCCAACAGGGTTTAGGATTTAGGGTTCAGGGTTTAGGGTTTAGGGTTTAGTCGTGCTAGTAGGGATTGCTTCTACGTGGCGCAAACCAAATCAGTTGGAGACCAAATCTTGCGTGGATGTACGTCTAGGGTAGCCCAAGAGGCGTGTGAAGTTTCGTCCCCAACAGGGTTCAGGATTTAGGGTTCAGGGTTTAGGGTTAAGGGTTTAGTCGTGCTAGTAGGGATTGCTTCTACGTGGCGCAAACCAAATCAGTTGGAGACCAAATCTTGCTAGGGTAGCCCAAGAGGCATGTGAAGTTTCGTCCCCAACAGGGTTTAGGGTTCAGGGTTTAGGGTTTAGGGTTTAGGGTTTAGTCGTGCTAGTAGGGATTGCTTCTATGTGGCGCAAACCAAATCAGTTGGAGACCAAATCTTGCATGGATGTACGTCTAGGGTAACCTAAGAGGCGTGTGAAGTTTCGTCCCCAACAGGGTTTAGGATTTAGGGTTCAGGGTTTAGTCGTGCTAGTAGGGATTGTAAAAATGTACGCATTTGTCCTTCCACGTGGCGCATACCAAATCAGTTGAAGACCAAATCTTGCATGGATGTACGTCTAGGGTAGCCTAAGAGGCGTGTGAAGTTTCGTCCCCAACAGGGTTTAGGATTTAGGGTTCAGGGTTTAGGGTTTAGGGTTTAGTCGTGCTAGTAGGGATTGTAAAAATGTACGCATTTGTCCTTCCACGTGGCGCATACCAAATCAGTTGGAGACCAAATCTTGCGTGGATGTACGTCTACGGCAGCCTAAGAGCCGTGCAAAGTTTAATCTCCAACAGATAAGTCCACGTGCATATTTCGTTAGTACGTGCGCCATTTTTCACACGTAGTCGTGCTAGTAGGGATTGTAAAAATGTACGCATTTGTCCTTCCACGTGGCGCATACCAAATCAGTTGGAGACCAAATCTTGCGTGGATGTACGTCTAGGGTAGCCTAAGAGCCGTGTGAAGTTTCATCCCCAACAGATAAGTCCACGTGCATATTTCATTAGTATGTGTGCCATTTTTCATACGTAGTTGTGGTAGTAGGGATTGTAAAAATGTACGCAGCTGTCCTTCCATGTGGCGCATACCAAATCAGTTGGGCACCAAATCTTGCGTGGATGTACGTCTACGGTAGCCTAAGAGCCGTGCAAAGTTTAATCTCCAACAGATAAGTCCACATGCATATTTGGTTAGTACGTGCGCCATTTTTCACACGTAGTCGTGCTAGTAGGGATTGTAAAAATGTACGCATTATACCTTCCACATGGCGCATACCAAATAAGTTGGAGACCAAATCTTGCGTGGATGTATGTCTAGGGTGGCCTAAGAGTCATGCGAAGTTTCATTCCCAACAGATAAGTCCACACACGTATTTCGTTAGTACATGCGCCATAGCTCATACGTAGTCGTGCTAGTAGGGATTGTAAAAATGTACGCATTGTACCTTCCACGTGGCGCATACCAAATCAGTTCAGACCAAATCTCGCGTGGATGTATGTCTAGGGTGGCCTAAGAGTCGTGCGAAGTTTCATCCCCAACAAGTAAGTCCACACGCGTATTTCGTTAGTACGTGCGCGAATTTTCTTAGTCACGTTTTTAAAATGTCCTAAAGCACAAAACAAATTACAACATTACTACTAATAAACAATTTTTTGTTTTACAAACACAACAAATCCCATTGAGAAGACATCGGACATCATGTAAAAAATAGAATCTAATACAATGATGTGTATGAACGTGTATACAGCCATCATAGTGAAATACAAAATATGAGTCCATGAAAATTACAATGGTACGGTCACACAGTGAGCCTATACATATCGAATACAAAAAAGTGTAATCAACTAGTGATACCCAATAAAAATCAATCTAATCAACTGATGATCCCAAAAAATATGATATGTAATGTGCTACTCCTCAGGATCAGCTCTCATGCCAATAGTTGCAAGTATGCTCTCGTGATCCGCCACTGCAAGGCGCCATCGTGGAGTGGACGTCGCCTTGCGAGTGCGAACACGACTCAAAGTAATCTTGATCCCAACAACAAGATGAGAATACATGTATGCCTCCTGATCCGCCATGTACTCCTGGAACTCAATATACCGACCACGCCTCTGTATCTGCTGAAAATAGTGGCCACCTACGATCATGCTATGAGCATTGAAGTGCATCCCATGCCCATCCACTGTATCCTCATTCAGCACACTCTTCAGCATAGAGCATCGCAACAAGTAATAATCCACACCCTCCTCATTGCCCTCCGAAGCAATAACCGCGAAGATATCACCAATACGCAAAATATCTGTAAGCTGGTCATAATCTCTAGAGGAACTGAATCCCGCATCCTGATCATCATGTACCTCCTCCCAAGGCTGGAAGGGAGAAAGCACTCGCCGTACCCATGGATCGGCCCATGGTATCATGGAGCACCCTCCCCAATCATCATCAATGCATGCAGAGCAAAAACATGCAAACCGTCGAGAAAAGATCGCGGGGTGAGACTTACCTACGCTCCTGATGGAATGGAAATCAAGAGTGCCAGGCACGGAACGACAATCAAAAGGCCTAGACCGATCAAGACTCCCAATGTCCACGCACCAAAAATACCGGCTCACCACCCTATCGTCACGCGACTGAAACGAGGAGGTAGCACTAGTGGATAAGTGCTGGCTGCACCACCGCACCACATCATGTGCATCCTTGAAGCGATCGGCACTGTGACGCAACTGGTATCGACGCAAAGCACGCTTCACGCAAGCACCTGCACCATCGTGCTCGATCGGATATGCTTTGCATGGTCGATCGAGCATTAAATACCATTTTTGCCTTGGTGTCATGCACATCCGTAAAAAAACACACTGCTGGTAGTTTCGCCAACGAAACCCCTTTGAAGTAGTTCGCTCAAATTTAAGAATCATCCAAGAGATGATGCAGTGGATGCTTGAGCGGTTCTCTCGAACTTTTCCAGGCCTCATTAGTTCTTATAATCAAACACGTAACTGAGGTCAGTTGCAATCCAAGCAAGAGGGATGTTATGGAAATTATATTTTTGATATATCTTACTTAGGATATTATTAATTTAGTCAAGTGTGACTATGGCAAAGTACTCCATAGGAGTGCACCAAACATGGTGGGGGTCCTAGTGGGATACTTTGTGTGGTTAGTTGGGGATGCTTGACTACCTTGTGGTTTGCCATGCTAAATGGTTGGTATCATGGGTGATTCCAGGTTAATACTGATATCGCTAGTGTTATTGGTATTGTGCTTTGAGCGTGGTTATGTTGGGATCGATTGATTCGGTGATTCCTTCAATCGATTGTTAATAAGTAATGTAATTGGCGGTTTGAGGACAGGTGATAGAACTCATAGTGAGGATTGGAGTTAGTGCGAGGGTACTGATCGAGGTGTTGCACATTGCATTATTTATGGCCATGGGCCAATTTTATATTTCTTTATTATTGCAAGTTTGAGCAATATATTGTGGAGTGGACATAATTCAATTTTGGGCTCAAAGATGGCTATGTAAAGCAAATCCCTCATTTTGGAAGAGAGGGATAATTTTGGCTCATTGTGCTTTTATGAAATATCATAAATACTCTAGATGAGGAAGTGTGAGCCATTGATCTAGGGTGAGGGAGATTGTACCCAGTCTGCTCTTGCTTTCGTGGTGTGGTTTGTGTTCTTCTTCTCCAATTGATTAAGTGGTGAACTTTGTGTGGAAGAGTTTACCTTTTTTGGTTTCAAGTATACATGATTGTTTTTTAGAAATACTCCCATCTTGGATTCTAGAAAACCTACTAGCCCATATTGAGGCGAAGTAGGCTTGCCACTTAAGATTGAGTGAGTCTATCACTTCCTTATTCTTCTCAGAGAAGACTATACTAGTAATGCGACATCCATATAAACTTCTTGACAAAGGTATACAATCTTTCTTTGATCCAAGCAAGTGTATTTTTGTCCCAAATTGCATCATCACATGAATGAGTCTTACATGAAATCCATGGAGATTAAATGATATTATGAGTTACTCATCCAATTTACATTTTTGATTACCTTTGTCCCAAAGGTCTCCTCGTGTCCTCACTCCCTTTTTGTTTAATCTCAATGTACCCTTGATGTCCTGGTCTTTTAACACACTGTCTCTTAACACACTGCCATCCTTGATAATTGAGCACCATAAGGGGCCTATCTTCATAGAGGAACCTTTCCACAATCTAGGGTTTGAGGGACTCCTACGATCTCCACCATAACTTTAATCCTTTATTGGAACATTGTTCTTTGCCAAAGAGGGAGGCAACTTCAAGGTAGCAATTCTATGACTTACGTCTCAAGGGTCTCGTATAACAAGATGTTTCATGAGAACATAAACCCATAATCTAGCACTTCTATGCAGTCAGTGCGAGGTCTGCTAGAGCATTTCGAGTCTTAAAATAGGCTTCTCGTAATGGAAAGATTCTGTCTGCTGCAGATCACTGCACTGAAATGGCTGCACGAGAAAATGAGGACCTCCGGATTCGGAAAGCCTGATCAATGACAGACTTTTCAAAGCTTTCTTCAACAGCTTCAACACGGCAATCCATATAGGAATCATGTTGTGAAATACTGGGAACACTGGCCTTCCCATGATCTTCCAGATTCCGTTCAAGATTATCAATCTGAGATCAATCACGATGAATCAATCCACTTCTGTACTGCTTATCTTCTTGATTGAATTCCGTCGATCGATTCTAAAGATCACTTCCGACACGATCATGTAGGTGGCTACGTCTCCCACTCTCTGATCATTTGCCTTAAACATGCATTTTTCGAGCAGATGATGCAATGGCTGCCTTGTTGCCCCCAGCCTCCCTTGATATGCTTGGTGGTGCAATGGTGATTGGGGAGGTTGTTTGATCTCTCTCTCATTCCACTATCTGGTTCAGTCTGCCCCTTGCCAATTCATAAGTGCTCGATTTGTTCTCGGCATCCAACCGATGATGTGCAGTGAAGAGGATGAAACAGAGAAGGTTAGAGACAAGGAAGCCCGTGTTAAGAGAAGCGGGAAAAGCTATGGGAGAGAGGAGGAAGGAGGTAGCTGCCACAAGTCCATGATACTATGCAAATCTAAACTTCTATACTGCATAAAGATGTCTTACAAGGTTATATATACGCAACCCCATGTGTAATTTACACTTGGTCTTTACATGTGGGACATGCCCATTTCTACCACTCTTGAATACACAGTACCCCTAATGCAATTTACATCCTCAACACCCCCTCTTAGATTGTTACAAGATGATAGAGCACAAAAGAAAAAAGTGCTACACGCACAAAAAATCGTAGACTTTGATACTTCTATGAGCATGGCTATAAAGAACTAGAACAAAACTATAAAAACTTGGGAGCAAGTTATATATTACTTCCCCCTCTTAAGTTTCAAGAGGTTTTAGGCAGATGCTAAGTTGAGTTTTGAAGTAGCAGACCTTGTTAACGTGACCCAATGATAACAAAATTTGAGTCAAGTTTAGCACATGCAAAACATCTTTTATGACCTTTTCACTTGAAAGACTTTCAGTTAGAATTTGAGCTATTGCTTACACCCTGCATGGATGCCCATGAGCTATGAACAAATGCTCTTTTGAATTTGATTCTTTTCTAAAGTTGAAAACCATACTTTGCGGCTTGTCATGTGTGCTCTTGCACCTGAGTCTACAAATCATTTTGGTGCTTTAGATTGATCAAGTTTACAATTGCCTTGAATGGTAAGAAAACATTATGAGATTTATCCGTCAATCATCATGCTGGACATAATTGCCTAATTGTTTGGAGCTATGTCCTGAAGACTAATCTTGTTCCTTTTGTGGCACTTTAATTGCCAATATTTAGGAATAGTAGCGACAATTCCCTATCCTTCTTGGTGCATTTGCATTGATGATCATGATGATGAAGTTTGTGAGATCCCTGTTCCCACCGTGCAACAGATTCGGGGTACTAGCAGCGGAAGTAGCACTTCATGCGCGGGGCAGGGACCCACACTCGGGGCCTCGTCCACGGATATCCGGACAAGAGACTAATCCGCCGGTTTTTCAAAAACCGAACCCGAAAAAACTTCTCTTACCCGGAAAGCATGGGCGATTCCACCAGGATAACTCTTTACTCTAACGTAGTCAAGATCATTACTGATCAAACCGATCCGACTGCACCTCTAACGGTACTTGGTCAGATCAAGGAAGAACTTGCACTTGGATCATTGGGATCAACGCTTTTTTCCCCATCAAGAGGCACAGCCGTTGATTCCTATCCATAGAACAATTTACTATCCGGGATTTACTTCATCTATCGTAATAATAGAATTTAAATCTCGATTTACGGATCCATCAGTCCAGCCTAACCCCATCCGATCCCATGGGTTAGCCAACCGCCCAACCACTGTAGTGATGGGATCCAATTTGGAATTTGGTTAGGTTTTGTCCCGGGTACCAAGGAAAAGAGTTCCAAGGCCCCCTAGCCGGAAGTTCATGCAAACATAAAACTAGCCACACCACTTACACACCCAATATGAAATTGCCTTTTTCTTAGCATCAGCTAACTTTAAAACAATCCTTTAATGAAACCATAGTACCACTGATCATAATCTTCCAATTTATCCAGTTGATTCATAATTTCCAATCATTCCTTCATCAGAGTATCTATGGCATCATTGGCAACTAGAACGCTCACCACCTGTCCACACAGGGGCCTTTTCAATAGTTCCTAGCCCATAATACTTGGCAATATAATCACTTATAAAAATCAAGATGGACTCTCGTTGAAGATCAGCAAGATCAACCAACAGATCCATATAAAGAGCCATGGACTCATCCATTGAAGACCAGCAAGGTCAATCAACCAAAACAACTCTTACTCCTTGTTCCAATATCTTCCTCGACGCACGCGTGGGTATCCTGGGTGACCCAGAGCCCGAGCACCGTATGGTCAGCACCCTCTAGGATCCTTCGCAGGTGACCTAGCGCTTCACTCATAGGCCGCTTCCTTGGTCCCTCATCCACCGTACCGGAAGCTCACCATTTAAATCGAACCGAGGCTGGTCAAGACCTCGGTCGACCTTGCTACGCGAGACGTCCTCCATTGACTCTCCGTCAGCAGTTGCAACTTTAACAGTTAGGTCTTCATGACCTTAATCCACAAGATGGTCAAAATGCTTCCCCAGCATTCTTGACATAAAACAGTCATTTACAAACAGTCACAAAATACAGTTTCTAAATCGAACTCTCGTCTTTCCACATTATCCCTCCTTAGTCCACATTACTTATTCCACATTCCATTCATCAATGTGTACTCATTCTCATCCATTTCCTCATATCGACGACACATTAATTCACATACACATTCACATTCACATCCATACATCCACATTTACATGCATACATCCATTTTCACATCCTCATTTATACATCCACATCCCATATCCACATTCATACATACGCATCCATATCTACATCCATACATCCACATCCATATCCACATTCACATCCATACATCCACATTCACATCCATACATCCATATCTACATGTATACCTCCATTTTCACATCCTCATTTATACATCCATATCCCATATCTACATTCATACATACACATCCATATCGACATCCATACATCCACATCCACATCCACATTCATATTCACATCCATATATCCACATTTACATGCATACATCCATTATCACGTCCTCATTCATACATCCACATCCACATTCATATCCATATATCCACATCTACATGCATACATCCATTATCATGTCCTCATTCATACATCCATATCCACATTCCCATTCACATCTATACATCCACATCTACATCCACATTCACATACATCCACATCCACATTCCCATTCACATCTATACATCCACATCTACATCCACATACATACATACATACATCCACATCCACATTCCCATTCACATCTATACATCCACATCTACATCCACATTCACATCCACATTCCCATTCACATCTATACATCCACATCTACATCCACATTCACATCTATGCATATACATCTTCATGCATACATCCATTTTCACATTCATACATCCATGCTCCCATCTCCACATCCACACATCCACATACATACATCCATTTCCACATTCCCATTCATATAACCCCATATGCCTTCACATATAATCTTTTACATCACATCCATTCTTGCCCTATCACAACCCATATACATCTTATCCTATCACATACACTTCTTAGCTCATCCCATACACATCTTATCACATCTTAATTCATCTTATCACCTCTTATCACCTCTTATACACCTCTTATCACATCCTATCACATCTCATATCTTTTTATAGAATACAAGAGAATTCTTATATTTGATATAAGATTTCTTTACACATTTACTTATCCATAAATTCCATTTAAGGAGATTAATACTTCCGAAGTAAAATCAATCTTTTATGCATCTTCCTATGCATAAATTCATTTAACATGAAAATGACACTTTTGAATTAAAATTCAATCTTTTATGCATCTTCCTATGCATAAATTCAATTTAGATGAGAATGACACTTTTGAATTAAAAATCAATTTTTTTTTGGGCATCTTCTTATGCATAAATTCAATTTAGTAGGAATTACACTTTTAGAATAAAAGAATTTCTCTTATGCATCTAAGTTATGCATAAAATCCATTTATGAGAAAAATCACACTTTTAGTATAAAAAGAATATCTTTTATGCATACCTCTATGCATGAAATCCAATATGATAAAAGTAACACTCTTACAATAAAATAATCAACTTTTTATGCATACCTCTATGCATGAAATTCAATTATGATAAAAGTCACACTTTTATAATAAAATAATCAACCTTTATGCATATCTCTATGCATGAAATTCAATATAATAAAAGACACACTTTTATAATAAAATAATCAACTTTTATGCATACCTTTATGCATGAAATTCAAATATGATAAAAGTAACACTTTTGATATAAAAATTTATCAATTATGTATACTTCTATGCATGAAATAAAAATGATAAAAGTAACACTTTTGATATAAAAATTTATCCTTTATGCATACTTCTATGCATGAAAATAAAAATGATAAAAATAACACTTTTGATATAAAAATTTATCCATTATGCATACTTCTATGCATGAAAATAAAAATGGTAAAAGTAACACTTTTGATATAAAAATTTAACCATTATGCATACTTCTATGCATGAAATAAAAATGGTAAAAATAACACTTTTGATATAAAAATTTTTCCTTTATGCATACTTCTATGCATGAAAATTAAAAATGATAAAAGTAACACTTTTAATATAAAAAAATTATCTTTTATGCATACTTCTATGCATGAAAATCAATTATGCATAATATAAAAATCAATTTCTCTATGATTACAATGAATATCTTTCAATTAATCTAGGATGATAATTCCTAGAATATGGTAGGAAGTCCTCTTTTTATGCTTTGAATGAAATTATTTTATGCATAATTTTTATAAAAATTTTGCCATAGCTCCGCTGCTATGACTAATAAACCTCAATTTTTCTAAGGGATAAAGCTTATCATTAAGGAAATAATTAAAATGATCTCTAATTAGATCATTCATCCATAATGGATTGAATCATCAATATACATAAACTAAAAGCATAGAAAAAAGCCATTAATTTGGCCTCAAGCATAGCTTAATCTTGGGTTAAGGAAAAGCTTTATGAAAAGCTTGACTTGGATTGAGAATGGGTCATGAGTATGACCATTTCTTGATTGAGAGAGAGAAATTACATAAAAACTATTAGAATTTAAACATAAATGGAAATTAACTTCAATAGCATTTATGTAACTCTTCACTAACATTATCAATTCACTTCAATAGCATTCAAAACAAAAACCATACCAATTAAGCTTCTCAAGCTTGAGAGGGGTTGAGAAAAGAGAAACATTGAGAAATTATAGAAAAGATCAATATTCACTAATTACCTTACAAATTGCTTGATTCTTTGTTCACGGTAGAGGCCCCCAACCAATCAATTGGTTAAGTATGTTGATGGAGCCACTAATGGGGATTGAAGAAAGAGGGAAGCTCCAAAAACTAGTGAATTATTAAATGAATTCACAGTTCTTGGCTTAGGTGGAGTAGAGTAACGATGCATAAACACTATATATTTTTTCAACAAGGGGGAGGTTTCTATTTATAGGAAAAATTGAGCTCCTAACCAAACAAACTGATTCTAGAATTTTCTAAATCAGTTTGGTCAATATTTGACCATTTTTAGGTCAGTTAAGCTAACTTTTTGGAACTAGACTTGAATTAGGAGAGAGGAGAGATGAAATATCTCAATTTTTATGAGTTTAAAACTCATTCAAGCATGTGAAATATGCACCTCCTTTAAAGAACTCCCCTTCCTTACATATGTGTCATAATGGAATCATTTTAATATTGCTCATAGTTTTTTTACTAATAAACCTTGTACATTTTCAACTCTTCATCTTATGTGAAATATGCACCTCCTTTAAAGAACTCCCCTTCCTTACATATGTGTCATAATGGAATCATTCTAATATTGCTCATAGTTTCTTTACTAATAAACCTTGTACATTTTCAACTCTTCATCTTATGTGAAATATGCACCTCCTTTAAAGAACTCCCCTTCCTTACATATGTGTCATAATGGAATCATTTTAATATTGCTCATAGTTTTTTTTTTACTAATAAACCTTGTACATTTTCAACTCTTCATCTTATGTGAGCATTTACTCATTTTTGGATACCCAAAATATCTCATATTTTTAATATTGCTCATAGTTTTTTACTAATAAACCTTGTACATTTTCAACTCTTCATCTTATGTGAGCATTTACTCATTTTTGGGTATCTTCTTTTACAAATTGGATTTATCTCCTCCTTACACATGGATTGATGCTATTGGCCCATAGGAACCTTAATTGGACCATAATCCAAAAATTTCTGAAAATCTAGACCCTTAGGCTAAGGTCCTTTATACCCATTTCCAATTAATTCCAATTGCACATTGGAAAGTTCTTTTTGAATTTCTGTTTCAAGGGAACTTATTTTAATAAGATGAGATAATTTTCTATCCAAAAATATTAAAAATTTGAACATTCTCTCTCTAGAATATTTTCTCTCTCTAGGTTAAAACAGTTAGAAACAAGTCTTTTATATTTCTGAAGAGGGATTGATTACAGGGGAAGATACTAGACATCAAAAGGGAGTTGGGGGAGGAATCTTACATTCTACCCCACTTAAAAAATGCGAGATGTCCTCATCTCGCAAACTGGGATAATTTCGCAAGATGCACGAATTATGAGACTTAGAGAAAAATTTAAATCAGGATTAACCACCAAGAAAAAGTCTCAAAGAGAGCAAGATTCAAGATAAGAACAAGATTTAAACTTTATTCATTCTCGAAACTTATACAGTAAAGATAGAAGAACTCTTTACACTTCCATAAGCCCGTCCATCATATGATCACAAAAGCAGCACTCACAAGCTGCGCATGTATAAGGTAACTCATCTATGGGAATAATTCTGTTGGTTATTGCTGCACCTATCTCAGTGGTATGAGGTGATCTAACAAAAGGACCTCTGAGAGGTAAGCCAAAAACGGGGTAAAGGCATATCTTCTCATGAGGAAGAAAACACGCCAGTAAGAAGACCCGCTCAGAAAACCCAAGATGTCTTGATCTCATGACGCAGTAGTATCGGGGACCCAAACCCAAAGCTTCGATAACCATGGCCAAGCGGACATTGTTACGAAAGTGCTGCTGACCCCAGGGTGTTACCCTAGTTATGTCTTGATAGGTCCGCCATTTGGTCTGAGCTACAGACGTTTCCAAGTGAGGAAAAAGTGAGCGCTCATACTGTTCAATAAAATCTTTCTTCACAGACTCACTTGCGTCTTGAAGGTGAGAAATCATCATGGATAAAACTAATTCCTGTTGCCAAGCCATGAAGGAGATTAAGAAGAAGGGAGATCGATGGAAGTAAGATTACTGTGAACGACAGGCAAAAGTTACGACTTATATAAAGGAAGGAGTTAGCGTAACCTAGAAGCCAACGGTATCTTGCCACTGAAGTTTTACCGTCTTTCCATGATTTGGATTTGGCACATATTTCTATGAAATACATTAAGAACTTTGAGATGAGGAGGTAAAAGAAGCTTGTAGGCTAAGTCATCTACTTTCATTGAATTCAGATATAAGGCTCACAATATCTGGGGGATAAGTTCTTATACTCCCCAAGAGATAAAGAACTTCTTTTGGGCCGTACTCGAATGAAAACCAAAACCTTGGTATCCAAAACACCGATTTTCACTTTTGAACTCATTGTTCTGAATCCTTAAAACAGTGTGACTCCTGAGAAGTATTCTAGGGAAAGGGTCTTCCTTTTTTTAAACAGAATCTTTCTTTTATTTTTGAGAGGGAATAATTATAAGATCAAAAAGGGAGATTCTTACTCCTGTATACCTCGAAGACTGGGGAGGGATCTTACATTCTACCCCACTTAAAAAAGTGCGAGATGTCCTCATCTCGCCAAGTAGAGGACAACTCTTTTTCTTAAGATCCAATTTATTCTAGGGTTCCTCTGGTCAACCCAACAGAATACGGGGATAAATATCCCTTATATAGAACTCATCATTAAATAACAATTCATTTCAGATCATATCATTCATATCTTTAACACGATAATGGTCCATCAGATCGAAAATTTTTCTTTCTGAACATTCCTCCACGGGAATTTCAGTCAAGCAAGTTTTCAATTTGTCATCCCTTAACTTGATATACCGAGTCAAGTGTTAACAGTAGCACTTTGACAGCACAATCCACTAATGTCATAGTGATTTGTTGAAATCATTATCATCATTTATCATTACAGGGACTCGTTCCATTCATCCTCATTGTGGTTTTGCTCAGGTTATTATATTTCAACTAAATTTCAAAAATCATCATTTTTCAATCAGAATCCCAATCAATTCATCAGTTCCCAAACAGAATTAAAAATCATATCAACCACATTCGAATTCATCAACTGGATAGCATTAATGCTTATAATTTCAAGTATTAGATTTACTCGTATATACTGCCGGTAAAGAGCTGCAGTTATACCCTCGGTATATACGGATAGTCATGAAACTCGAAACTATAAGGTAAATACCATCATGTCTAGGCCTCAAGCAAGTCAGGGTTCCATACAATTGCGGTACTTCCAATTGAAGACCCAATTACTAATTTACGAATTTCAATTTGAATTAACAATTTGTATTATATCACGCAATTACAACCTTTTTGTCTGCCTTGATAACTTTTGACATAATTGGCTACTCAATTGATCTTTTAATCGCTCTGATACCAACTGTGAGATCCCTGTTCCCACCGTGCAACAGATTCGGGGTACTAGCAGCGGAAGTAGCACTTCATGCGCGGGGCAGGGACCCACACTCGGGGCCTCGTCCACGGATATCCGGACAAGAGACTAATCCGCCGGTTTTTCAAAAACCGAACCCGAAAAAACTTCTCTTACCCGGAAAGCATGGGCGATTCCACCAGGATAACTCTTTACTCTAACGTAGTCAAGATCATTACTGATCAAACCGATCCGACTGCACCTCTAACGGTACTTGGTCAGATCAAGGAAGAACTTGCACTTGGATCATTGGGATCAACGCTTTTTTCCCCATCAAGAGGCACAGCCGTTGATTCCTATCCATAGAACAATTTACTATCCGGGATTTACTTCATCTATCGTAATAATAGAATTTAAATCTCGATTTACGGATCCATCAGTCCAGCCTAACCCCATCCGATCCCATGGGTTAGCCAACCGCCCAACCACTGTAGTGATGGGATCCAATTTGGAATTTGGTTAGGTTTTGTCCCGGGTACCAAGGAAAAGAGTTCCAAGGCCCCCTAGCCGGAAGTTCATGCAAACATAAAACTAGCCACACCACTTACACACCCAATATGAAATTGCCTTTTTCTTAGCATCAGCTAACTTTAAAACAATCCTTTAATGAAACCATAGTACCACTGATCATAATCTTCCAATTTATCCAGTTGATTCATAATTTCCAATCATTCCTTCATCAGAGTATCTATGGCATCATTGGCAACTAGAACGCTCACCACCTGTCCACACAGGGGCCTTTTCAATAGTTCCTAGCCCATAATACTTGGCAATATAATCACTTATAAAAATCAAGATGGACTCTCGTTGAAGATCAGCAAGATCAACCAACAGATCCATATAAAGAGCCATGGACTCATCCATTGAAGACCAGCAAGGTCAATCAACCAAAACAACTCTTACTCCTTGTTCCAATATCTTCCTCGACGCACGCGTGGGTATCCTGGGTGACCCAGAGCCCGAGCACCGTATGGTCAGCACCCTCTAGGATCCTTCGCAGGTGACCTAGCGCTTCACTCATAGGCCGCTTCCTTGGTCCCTCATCCACCGTACCGGAAGCTCACCATTTAAATCGAACCGAGGCTGGTCAAGACCTCGGTCGACCTTGCTACGCGAGACGTCCTCCATTGACTCTCCGTCAGCAGTTGCAACTTTAACAGTTAGGTCTTCATGACCTTAATCCACAAGATGGTCAAAATGCTTCCCCAGCATTCTTGACATAAAACAGTCATTTACAAACAGTCACAAAATACAGTTTCTAAATCGAACTCTCGTCTTTCCACATTATCCCTCCTTAGTCCACATTACTTATTCCACATTCCATTCATCAATGTGTACTCATTCTCATCCATTTCCTCATATCGACGACACATTAATTCACATACACATTCACATTCACATCCATACATCCACATTTACATGCATACATCCATTTTCACATCCTCATTTATACATCCACATCCCATATCCACATTCATACATACGCATCCATATCTACATCCATACATCCACATCCATATCCACATTCACATCCATACATCCACATTCACATCCATACATCCATATCTACATGTATACCTCCATTTTCACATCCTCATTTATACATCCATATCCCATATCTACATTCATACATACACATCCATATCGACATCCATACATCCACATCCACATCCACATTCATATTCACATCCATATATCCACATTTACATGCATACATCCATTATCACGTCCTCATTCATACATCCACATCCACATTCATATCCATATATCCACATCTACATGCATACATCCATTATCATGTCCTCATTCATACATCCATATCCACATTCCCATTCACATCTATACATCCACATCTACATCCACATTCACATACATCCACATCCACATTCCCATTCACATCTATACATCCACATCTACATCCACATACATACATACATACATCCACATCCACATTCCCATTCACATCTATACATCCACATCTACATCCACATTCACATCCACATTCCCATTCACATCTATACATCCACATCTACATCCACATTCACATCTATGCATATACATCTTCATGCATACATCCATTTTCACATTCATACATCCATGCTCCCATCTCCACATCCACACATCCACATACATACATCCATTTCCACATTCCCATTCATATAACCCCATATGCCTTCACATATAATCTTTTACATCACATCCATTCTTGCCCTATCACAACCCATATACATCTTATCCTATCACATACACTTCTTAGCTCATCCCATACACATCTTATCACATCTTAATTCATCTTATCACCTCTTATCACCTCTTATACACCTCTTATCACATCCTATCACATCTCATATCTTTTTATAGAATACAAGAGAATTCTTATATTTGATATAAGATTTCTTTACACATTTACTTATCCATAAATTCCATTTAAGGAGATTAATACTTCCGAAGTAAAATCAATCTTTTATGCATCTTCCTATGCATAAATTCATTTAACATGAAAATGACACTTTTGAATTAAAATTCAATCTTTTATGCATCTTCCTATGCATAAATTCAATTTAGATGAGAATGACACTTTTGAATTAAAAATCAATTTTTTTTTGGGCATCTTCTTATGCATAAATTCAATTTAGTAGGAATTACACTTTTAGAATAAAAGAATTTCTCTTATGCATCTAAGTTATGCATAAAATCCATTTATGAGAAAAATCACACTTTTAGTATAAAAAGAATATCTTTTATGCATACCTCTATGCATGAAATCCAATATGATAAAAGTAACACTCTTACAATAAAATAATCAACTTTTTATGCATACCTCTATGCATGAAATTCAATTATGATAAAAGTCACACTTTTATAATAAAATAATCAACCTTTATGCATATCTCTATGCATGAAATTCAATATAATAAAAGACACACTTTTATAATAAAATAATCAACTTTTATGCATACCTTTATGCATGAAATTCAAATATGATAAAAGTAACACTTTTGATATAAAAATTTATCAATTATGTATACTTCTATGCATGAAATAAAAATGATAAAAGTAACACTTTTGATATAAAAATTTATCCTTTATGCATACTTCTATGCATGAAAATAAAAATGATAAAAATAACACTTTTGATATAAAAATTTATCCATTATGCATACTTCTATGCATGAAAATAAAAATGGTAAAAGTAACACTTTTGATATAAAAATTTAACCATTATGCATACTTCTATGCATGAAATAAAAATGGTAAAAATAACACTTTTGATATAAAAATTTTTCCTTTATGCATACTTCTATGCATGAAAATTAAAAATGATAAAAGTAACACTTTTAATATAAAAAAATTATCTTTTATGCATACTTCTATGCATGAAAATCAATTATGCATAATATAAAAATCAATTTCTCTATGATTACAATGAATATCTTTCAATTAATCTAGGATGATAATTCCTAGAATATGGTAGGAAGTCCTCTTTTTATGCTTTGAATGAAATTATTTTATGCATAATTTTTATAAAAATTTTGCCATAGCTCCGCTGCTATGACTAATAAACCTCAATTTTTCTAAGGGATAAAGCTTATCATTAAGGAAATAATTAAAATGATCTCTAATTAGATCATTCATCCATAATGGATTGAATCATCAATATACATAAACTAAAAGCATAGAAAAAAGCCATTAATTTGGCCTCAAGCATAGCTTAATCTTGGGTTAAGGAAAAGCTTTATGAAAAGCTTGACTTGGATTGAGAATGGGTCATGAGTATGACCATTTCTTGATTGAGAGAGAGAAATTACATAAAAACTATTAGAATTTAAACATAAATGGAAATTAACTTCAATAGCATTTATGTAACTCTTCACTAACATTATCAATTCACTTCAATAGCATTCAAAACAAAAACCATACCAATTAAGCTTCTCAAGCTTGAGAGGGGTTGAGAAAAGAGAAACATTGAGAAATTATAGAAAAGATCAATATTCACTAATTACCTTACAAATTGCTTGATTCTTTGTTCACGGTAGAGGCCCCCAACCAATCAATTGGTTAAGTATGTTGATGGAGCCACTAATGGGGATTGAAGAAAGAGGGAAGCTCCAAAAACTAGTGAATTATTAAATGAATTCACAGTTCTTGGCTTAGGTGGAGTAGAGTAACGATGCATAAACACTATATATTTTTTCAACAAGGGGGAGGTTTCTATTTATAGGAAAAATTGAGCTCCTAACCAAACAAACTGATTCTAGAATTTTCTAAATCAGTTTGGTCAATATTTGACCATTTTTAGGTCAGTTAAGCTAACTTTTTGGAACTAGACTTGAATTAGGAGAGAGGAGAGATGAAATATCTCAATTTTTATGAGTTTAAAACTCATTCAAGCATGTGAAATATGCACCTCCTTTAAAGAACTCCCCTTCCTTACATATGTGTCATAATGGAATCATTTTAATATTGCTCATAGTTTTTTTACTAATAAACCTTGTACATTTTCAACTCTTCATCTTATGTGAAATATGCACCTCCTTTAAAGAACTCCCCTTCCTTACATATGTGTCATAATGGAATCATTCTAATATTGCTCATAGTTTCTTTACTAATAAACCTTGTACATTTTCAACTCTTCATCTTATGTGAAATATGCACCTCCTTTAAAGAACTCCCCTTCCTTACATATGTGTCATAATGGAATCATTTTAATATTGCTCATAGTTTTTTTTTTACTAATAAACCTTGTACATTTTCAACTCTTCATCTTATGTGAGCATTTACTCATTTTTGGATACCCAAAATATCTCATATTTTTAATATTGCTCATAGTTTTTTACTAATAAACCTTGTACATTTTCAACTCTTCATCTTATGTGAGCATTTACTCATTTTTGGGTATCTTCTTTTACAAATTGGATTTATCTCCTCCTTACACATGGATTGATGCTATTGGCCCATAGGAACCTTAATTGGACCATAATCCAAAAATTTCTGAAAATCTAGACCCTTAGGCTAAGGTCCTTTATACCCATTTCCAATTAATTCCAATTGCACATTGGAAAGTTCTTTTTGAATTTCTGTTTCAAGGGAACTTATTTTAATAAGATGAGATAATTTTCTATCCAAAAATATTAAAAATTTGAACATTCTCTCTCTAGAATATTTTCTCTCTCTAGGTTAAAACAGTTAGAAACAAGTCTTTTATATTTCTGAAGAGGGATTGATTACAGGGGAAGATACTAGACATCAAAAGGGAGTTGGGGGAGGAATCTTACAAAGTTATTATTAAATAATTTGTTTCTCCTAACATTACCTCTTCCACGTTTGTTCCCTGCATGTCTAGGAATACCTTGTCTATTTTAGTTATCAACTAGACTGTCCTTGATTAAAATTTTGGCTATTGTTGCTCGAGAGTTTTGATTACCTTTATTAGAGGCTGATTTGTCCTACTGTGTCCTCTGGTATATCCTTTACCTCTATGGGCATTCCTTTTCTCTTATTGGATCTGGATTTGCACACTTGTTCTCGAATGTGCCCCCATTAGCATATTAGCCATTATCTCAAAAGTTGGGGGATTCTCCTTTGTAACCATGGTAGTTACAAATTGATCATATTCTTTGCCTAATCCATTTAAGGCAAGTTGCACCAACCTTGTGCTATCGATATTCAGAAAATCAATTCCAAGGAGCATTTCATGCCATAGTTGGTTACTGGATTTGAATATGTGGCATGTTATAGATGCAGTGCTTGTTGTTGAGGATGTGTGTGGTCCCATGCTAATTTTTGGGGAACTTGAAGATGTGAAGCAAATTATGTCTTAACAATAGTTCTCTAGTCTGCCATTTTGTAAGCTTCTCCTATACTGTGTTTCTGTGGGCTTCTTTCGTACTTCATTGCAACTACCAAATAGAGAAAATGTGAACACCCCACCACGTAATTGATATTCGATCATTATGAATCTTTGCGAGTATAATGTAATTACTCATGTAAAACTTCCTTCAAAGTTTTGTGACCATCGAGATATAGAGGTACGGTATAAGGATACCAATGCACAAGTTTTTGACTCCAATGCATCATCCATGGTCGAAAATGAGGAAATGTGCATGTCCCACCATCCAATGATGTGTGATCCTTATGGAAATCTGCAAGTATAAAGGAATTACTTTTGAAATTTTTCTAGGAAGTTTCATGACCATTGGCAACACAAGCCTATGGTACAAGCATGACGATGCACAATTTTGGTAATAAGGAAGGGAGGGTGTGTGAGGGGTCGAATGTGAAAGGACTAGTGGAAGTTGGTGAAGGGAAGGAAGGGGTTATTGCTTTTGAGTGTTGAAGGGATTTCCAAGGATTCCAACACTCCTCTTTCGTATGTGGATCTGACTCCTCACAAGATCTTGAGTGGGTTTTCTGCATCTTTGATGATGAGGCTCGTGCGATGCTTAGGTAAGAGATTGCTTGGAGGTCTAGGAAAGTTGCAAAGAAGGTTTTGGCAGGTTGTGGAAGAAACTGTGGGAGAGGAGAGCACACACAAAGGGATAAGGAGACACCAGAAGTGGCGGAGCAAAAGCTACTCCAGCTTATTCCTCTATCATATATATATGAGTATACATGGGCAATGTACAAGTGGGCGGGCACACTGCCCTTTACCCCAACAACCTCCCACTTAAAGGCACTGTGCCTTTAAGGGAGTATAGTACACATATAATACAATCAGCCATAGGCTGAAAAACAAGATGACCAAACCGTCATTTTATGCCCATCGGCACTTTACAATGTGCAAAGTGCATAGAGGATAAGCTACTAGCAGACATCAGGTCCGCAGGATAGAAAATGACAAGCTGTAGATGCCTGTCAACCAACATCTCATGCCAGATCTCACTAGGAGAGTGAACTCTCACCATCACGTGCTCCTGTGCTAAGTCCATAGCACCCGAACTGTCACTGTGCAAAGAAAACGTCTCTGTACCACCTGTGACCATAAGCACATGCCCTACAATAGACCTCTACTGGTCTACCCAACCTGCATCACCTGCATGCTGCTCTTGGAAGCATAAGGACCTGATGTCCACAATCGCTTCCCTACTGCCAAAATATGCCATAATCAAGCTACCAACTCCCACTGCAATGGAAGCAAGAACCGGAAGTGTAGCCCCAATGGCAAACATGTGAAACCAAGTCTCAACCTAGTCATGGATGCATGAAGTACTATGGCTTCCATATCAACCATAACTTGCTGCTCAACTAATCTATGATCGTCAAACCTGCTGTGTTTCAAGTACAGAGCCAATACAGGCAATGGAGTACTTGATAACTTCCCCCTCTCCATACTGAAATAACCAAGTATTTGAAGACAAACATCATCAAGACCATGCAGCTCCCATTGCAAAGCATCCCTGTCCATAAAGGACCATATGGCAAGTAGCCTCAAAAGGATAGCAACCTCTTGAATACTAAGACCATAACCTGTCTCACTGCGCATCACATCCCGAGCTCTCATAACGGTATCAAACCTATGAAGCCAAGCTCGAGGGGATTGCTTCTAGTCATGGAGGCACTTACAAAGCAAACATATCAATGATTCCTGCCCATGCGCAATATGACCTGAGTCAATAACTACAGAAACCACATCTGTCTTGGCATAACCAGCCAATGGATCATACCGGGCATCATTAGCCAAGGTATCCTCCTCATCATGCATAGCCTCATCCTCATTTGCAAGAGGCACTACAAAGTAGTTATAATCATTTGTTTTTCGACGATCAAAAGATGCCTTGTATGGACAATCTTTTGGATCCACGAGCACAATGTAGTTCACAACCTGTGTATGCGGATTGTCCTTCATTCGTGACTTCAAATTCTCAATATGGAAAGGATGTATTTTTCACACCTCAAATGGCCGAAGGCCAGTCCTAGGATCAATAGGAGGTCTGATAACATGATCAATGCGAATAAGAAAGTCTATCGATCCACAAGGTTATCTCATTGTACCTTTGCTCGAAGAAGAAAGTCTATCGATCCACAAGGTTATCTCATTGTACCTTTGCTCGAACTCTATTTTGTTGTGTATCTGAGGTGCCATCTCCAATATCAGCAGCTCCCGGTACTTGCTGGAGCCTTTGATCCTAGTTTACTCCGTTTTTTCCCTTGTGCAATAGATGGAGTCTCCTCAACAACATCCTCATCAGACTCAAGAGGAAACACACTTGCAGCCAATAGAGGTTATTTTTTTGGGAGTGGTGCACTCAAACCATGCCCACTTGGAGGTGCACTCAATCCATGATGGCCTAAAAGAGAAGGTGCTCTCAATCCATGTGAACCTGTGAAAATTCTTAATCCTTTTATATTAGAGCCAAAATTTTCAGCTTCAATACGGGAAGATCCCTTTCCTTTGACTTTGAAGAACCTCTTGGTTTGATTGGTGATGTTGCGGTATCTTCTTCATAACCCTCCTCTGTATGCTCCTCAGAATCACTATTGGAAGTTGATACCTCCATCTGCTCGATAATTTTATCAACCTCCACAATTTGATTTGTCAAGTGATAAAAAAGATCCTGGACACACAAAACAAAATTGAATCTCTCATAGTATTCAAAAGAAATTACATAAACATAGAGAATTAGAAATTACTTATGGATAGTAACTAACCTTCCCTTCCTCTTTG
>NC_141061.1:19907349-20197349 GCF_041138505.1 Cibotium barometz
TTGGAGGCTCGAGACACACGGATTGCAGAGTTGGAGGCATTGTTGGCCAAGAGTCTAGGGACGAGGTTAGTTATTTTGATTATGTTAGTTTATTTTTTTGTAGCGTGTTTTGAACTGAAGTTTTTTGGTTAATTCTCACCATGTACGGGACATGTTTGCATTGCAGGCACATCTATTGCGTCAGGAGATGGAGTCTTGCGTACGACTGTTGTAGACAGATTTGGAGGAGCAGAGGATTCGGACATGCATAGCATACCATCGTGCAGAGCACTATATTTTGCAGTTGAGGCATATTAGTCGTGATCCATCTCGCCATAGGATCGACCCCAGCGTGGCCCTATACCCCGCTCCTCCTGTAGATGTGCCGACTAGGACACCCATAGACGCAGCAGTCATAGCCAGGCTTCCTACTGCCACTTGTGTCCTTTGCCACGAGGAGTTTGACACCGTAGGGTGGTTTGGACTAGGGTGCGGCCACATCGCACATCTCCATTGCATGACCCGCCACATGGTGGCACGATCAGTGTGCTCTGTATGCTTTGCTGACATTGATGTGGCGACATACAGAGGACTAGGCATGGATGATCTATATCCTGGTCGTCGTCAGGCCGTTGATCCATTCGCCCGCGTAGTCTTGACAGAGCACTACAGGGAGGAGGCACAGAGAGCGTTGCTGATGCAGGAGGGTGCTGATACATCGGTGGTTGCAGCATGCGTTCCACGACGCTTTTCGTATGGTGATTTCATGCCAGGTGACGAGGCACGAGCAGAGGAGGCACGCCGGATTGAGCGAGAGGCAGAGCTGCAGACATCATTGCAGCAGTGGGTGGAGCAGCAGCAGCTAGGGCGGGGCCGAGACCAGCGTCTTCTACACGTAGAGACGATTACTCGCGCTGGATTTGAGGCACGAGTATTCGCAGATGCATGGCTATGGGAGCTGAGACGCGCGTACATAGAGGAGGCGAGGGAGGCAGAGATGGCAGCGGTGGCGCGTGCAGCATGCCCTCCTCTTCATCAGGATGAGGCTGGCCCATCTCATGCAGGTGATGAGGCTGGCCCATCTGAGCCGGCTTTGCCTGAGGGCACACAGCGGACGGTTGGGCAGCGGGTCATACAGGAGCCACATCAGCGTTCCACTAGAGAATCATATGTAGAGCTATCAGATTCGGATTCAGATTGATTGTTTAGGCTTCACACGTTTCTTGTATAGGGATGCACTTCTGCAGCATGATGATGATGATGTACAGATTCATTTTGGTACTTTCATGATATTGTTCCCACTTTTATGATGTATGAGCATTTTCGTACTTTCATGATGTTCTTCACACTTTGTTTATCTCAGTTTATAGTTTGTTTAAATGTAACATAAACATTTAAAATTAGGAGTATGATTTTGAATTTCGAATATCTCAATTCACACATCTAATACATAAGGTATTTAAAAAAGAATGCCATGTGAAGTAATTGTAAACATTATGCATTGAAAAAGTGTTCAAGTTCCAACTTTATCATTTTGAATATCATATTGAATTTCGTATATATCAATGCTTGCAATTATTACACTAAACCTAAGAGCCGTGCGAAGTTTCATCCCCATGTGCGTATTTAAAATTAAGAGTATGATTTTGAATTTCAAATATCTCAATTCACACATCTAATACATAATGTATTTTAAAAATAATGCCGTGTGTCGTAATTGTAAACATTAAGCATTGAAAAGGTGCTTGCAAAAATGTATGCATTATACCTTCCACGTGGCGCAAACCAGATCAGTTGGAGACCAAATCTTGCGTGGATGTACGTCTAGGGTAGCCTAAGAGGCGTGTGAAGTTTTGTCCCCAACAGGGTTTAGGATTTAGGGTTCAGGGTTTAGGGTTTAGGGTTTAGTCGTGCTAGTAGGGATTGCTTCTACGTGGCGCAAACCAAATCAGTTGGAGACCAAATCTTGCGTGGATGTACGTCTAGGGTAGCCCAAGAGGCGTGTGAAGTTTCGTCCCCAACAGGGTTCAGGATTTAGGGTTCAGGGTTTAGGGTTAAGGGTTTAGTCGTGCTAGTAGGGATTGCTTCTACGTGGCGCAAACCAAATCAGTTGGAGACCAAATCTTGCGTGGATGTACGTCTAGGGTAGCCCAAGAGGCATGTGAAGTTTCGTCCCCAACAGGGTTTAGGGTTCAGGGTTTAGGGTTTAGGGTTTAGGGTTTAGTCGTGCTAGTAGGGATTGCTTCTACGTGGCGCAAACCAAATCAGTTGGAGACCAAATCTTGCATGGATGTACGTCTAGGGTAACCTAAGAGGCGTGTGAAGTTTCGTCCCCAACAGGGTTTAGGATTTAGGGTTCAGGGTTTAGGGTTTAGGGTTTAGTCGTGCTAGTAGGGATTGTAAAAATGTACGCATTTGTCCTTCCACGTGGCGCATACCAAATCAGTTGGAGACCAAATCTTGCGTGGATGTACGTCTAGGGTAGCCTAAGAGGCGTGTGAAGTTTCGTCCCCAACAGGGTTTAGGATTTAGGGTTCAGGGTTTAGGGTTTAGGGTTTAGTCGTGCTAGTAGGGATTGTAAAAATGTACGCATTTGTCCTTCCACGTGGCGCATACCAAATCAGTTGGAGACCAAATCTTGCGTGGATGTACGTCTACGGCAGCCTAAGAGCCGTGCAAAGTTTAATCTCCAACAGATAAGTCCACATGCATATTTCGTTAGTACGTGCGCCATTTTTCACACGTAGTCGTGCTAGTAGGGATTGTAAAAATGTACGCATTTGTCCTTCCACGTGGCGCATACCAAATCAGTTGGAGACCAAATCTTGCGTGGATGTACGTCTAGGGTAGCCTAAGAGCCGTGTGAAGTTTCATCCCCAACAGATAAGTCCACGTGCATATTTCATTAGTATGTGTGCCATTTTTCATACGTAGTTGTGGTAGTAGGGATTGTAAAAATGTACGCAGCTGTCCTTCCACGTGGCACATACCAAATCAGTTGGGCACCAAATCTTGCGTGGATGTACGTCTACGGTAGCCTAAGAGCCGTGCAAAGTTTAATCTCCAACAGATAAGTCCACATGCATATTTGGTTAGTACGTGCGCCATTTTTCACACGTAGTCGTGCTAGTAGGGATTGTAAAAATGTACGCATTATACCTTCCACATGGCGCATACCAAATAAGTTGGAGACCAAATCTTGCGTGGATGTATGTCTAGGGTGGCCTAAGAGTCATGCGAAGTTTCATTCCCAACAGATAAGTCCACACACGTATTTCGTTAGTACATGCGCCATAGCTCATACGTAGTCGTGCTAGTAGGGATTGTAAAAATGTACGCATTGTGCCTTCCACGTGGCGCATACCAAATCAGTTCAGACCAAATCTCGCGTGGATGTATGTCTAGGGTGGCCTAAGAGTCGTGCGAAGTTTCATCCCCAACAAGTAAGTCCACACGCGTATTTCGTTAGTACGTGCGCGAATTTTCTTAGTCACGTTTTTTAAATGTCCTAAAGCACAAAACAAATTACAACATTACTACTAATAAACAATTTTTTGTTTTACAAACACAACAAATCCCATTGAGAAGACATCGGACATCATGTAAAAAATAGAATCTAATACAATGATGTGTATGAACGTGTATACAGCCATCATAGTGAAATACAAAATATGAGTCCATGAAAATTACAATGGTACGGTCACACAGTGAGCCTATACATATCGAATACAAAAAAGTGTAATCAACTAGTGATACCCAATAAAAATCAATCTAATCAACTGATGATCCCAAAAAATATGATATGTAATGTGCTACTCCTCAGGATCAGCTCTCATGCCAATAGTTGCAAGTATGCTCTCGTGATCCGCCACTGCAAGGCGCCATCGTGGAGTGGACGTCGCCTTGCGAGTGCGAACACGACTCAAAGTAATCTTGATCCCAACAACAAGATGAGAATACATGTATGCCTCCTGATCCGCCATGTACTCCTGGAACTCAATATACCGACCACGCCTCTGTATCTGCTGAAAATAGTGGCCACCTACGATCATGCTATGAGCATTGAAGTGCATCCCATGCCCATCCACTGTATCCTCATTCAGCACACTCTTCAGCATAGAGCATCGCAACAAGTAATAATCCACACCCTCCTCATTGCCCTCCGAAGCAATAACCGCGAAGATATCACCAATACGCAAAATATCTGTAAGCTGGTCATAATCTCTAGAGGAACTGAATCCCGCATCCTGATCATCATGTACCTCCTCCCAAGGCTGGAAGGGAGAAAGCACTCGCCGTACCCATGGATCGGCCCATGGTATCATGGAGCACCCTCCCCAATCATCATCAATGCATGCAGAGCAAAAACATGCAAACCGTCGAGAAAAGATCGCGGGGTGAGACTTACCTACGCTCCTGATGGAATGGAAATCAAGAGTGCCAGGCACGGAACGACAATCAAAAGGCCTAGACCGATCAAGACTCCCAATGTCCACGCACCAAAAATACCGGCTCACCACCCTATCGTCACGCGACTGAAACGAGGAGGTAGCACTAGTGGATAAGTGCTGGCTGCACCACCGCACCACATCATGTGCATCCTTGAAGCGATCGGCACTGTGACGCAACTGGTATCGACGCAAAGCACGCTTCACGCAAGCACCTGCACCATCGTGCTCGATCGGATATGCTTTGCATGGTCGATCGAGCATTAAATACCATTTTTGCCTTGGTGTCATGCACATCCGTAAAAAAACACACTGCTGGTAGTTTCGCTAACGAAACCCCTTTGAAGTAGTTCGCTCAAATTTAAGAATCATCCAAGAGATGATGCAGTGGATGCTTGAGCGGTTCTCTCGAACTTTTCCAGGCCTCATTAGTTCTTATAATCAAACACGTAACTGAGGTCAGTTGCAATCCAAGCAAGAGGGATGTTATGGAAATTATATTTTTGATATATCTTACTTAGGATATTATTAATTTAGTCAAGTGTGACTATGGCAAAGTACTCCATAGGAGTGCACCAAACATGGTGGGGGTCCTAGTGGGATACTTTGTGTGGTTAGTTGGGGATGCTTGACTACCTTGTGGTTTGCCATGCTAAATGGTTGGTATCATGGGTGATTCCAGGTTAATACTGATATCGCTAGTGTTATTGGTATTGTGCTTTGAGCGTGGTTATGTTGGGATCGATTGATTCGGTGATTCCTTCAATCGATTGTTAATAAGTAATGTAATTGGCGGTTTGAGGACAGGTGATAGAACTCATAGTGAGGATTGGAGTTAGTGCGAGGGTACTGATCGAGGTGTTGCACATTGCATTATTTATGGCCATGGGCCAATTTTATATTTCTTTATTATTGCAAGTTTGAGCAATATATTGTGGAGTGGACATAATTCAATTTTGGGCTCAAAGATGGCTATGTAAAGCAAATCCCTCATTTTGGAAGAGAGGGATAATTTTGGCTCATTGTGCTTTTATGAAATATCATAAATACTCTAGATGAGGAAGTGTGAGCCATTGATCTAGGGTGAGGGAGATTGTACCCAGTCTGCTCTTGCTTTCGTGGTGTGGTTTGTGTTCTTCTTCTCCAATTGATTAAGTGGTGAACTTTGTGTGGAAGAGTTTACCTTTTTTGGTTTCAAGTATACATGATTGTTTTTTAGAAATACTCCCATCTTGGATTCTAGAAAACCTACTAGCCCATATTGAGGCGAAGTAGGCTTGCCACTTAAGATTGAGTGAGTCTATCACTTCCTTATTCTTCTCAGAGAAGACTATACTAGTAATGCGACATCCATATAAACTTCTTGACAAAGGTATACAATCTTTCTTTGATCCAAGCAAGTGTATTTTTGTCCCAAATTGCATCATCACATGAATGAGTCTTACATGAAATCCATGGAGATTAAATGATATTATGAGTTACTCATCCAATTTACATTTTTGATTACCTTTGTCCCAAAGGTCTCCTCGTGTCCTCACTCCCTTTTTGTTTAATCTCAATGTACCCTTGATGTCCTGGTCTCTTAACACACTGTCTCTTAACACACTGCCATCCTTGATAATTGAGCACCATAAGGGGCCTATCTTCATAGAGGAACCTTTCCACAATCTAGGGTTTGAGGGACTCCTACGATCTCCACCATAACTTTAATCCTTTATTGGAACATTGTTCTTTGCCAAAGAGGGAGGCAACTTCAAGGTAGCAATTCTATGACTTACGTCTCAAGGGTCTCGTATAACAAGATGTTTCATGAGAACATAAACCCATAATCTAGCACTTCTATGCAGTCAGTGCGAGGTCTGCTAGAGCATTTCGAGTCTTAAAATAGGCTTCTCGTAATGGAAAGATTCTGTCTGCTCTGCAGATCACTGCACTGAAATGGCTGCACGAGAAAATGAGGACCTCCGGATTCGGAAAGCCTGATCAATGACAGACTTTTCAAAGCTTTCTTCAACAGCTTCAACACGGCAATCCATATAGGAATCATGTTGTGAAATACTGGGAACACTGGCCTTCCCATGATCTTCCAGATTCCGTTCAAGATTATCAATCTGAGATCAATCACGATGAATCAATCCACTTCTGTACTGCTTATCTTCTTGATTGAATTCCGTCAATCGATTCTAAAGATCACTTCCGACACGATCATGTAGGTGGCTACGTCTCCCACTCTCTGATCATTTGCCTTAAACATGCATTTTTCGAGCAGATGATGCAATGGCTGCCTTGTTGCCCCCAGCCTCCCTTGATATGCTTGGTGGTGCAATGGTGATTGGGGAGGTTGTTTGATCTCTCTCTCATTCCACTATCTGGTTCAGTCTGCCCCTTGCCAATTCATAAGTGCTCGATTTGTTCTCGGCATCCAACCGATGATGTGCAGTGAAGAGGATGAAACAGAGAAGGTTAGAGACAAGGAAGCCCGTGTTAAGAGAAGCGGGAAAAGCTATGGGAGAGAGGAGGAAGGAGGTAGCTGCCACAAGTCCATGATACTATGCAAATCTAAACTTCTATACTGCATAAAGATGTCTTACAAGGTTATATATACGCAACCCCATGTGTAATTTACACTTGGTCTTTACATGTGGGACATGCCCATTTCTACCACTCTTGAATACACAGTACCCCTAATGCAATTTACATCCTCAACACCCCCTCTTAGATTGTTACAAGATGATAGAGCACAAAAGAAAAAAGTGCTACACGCACAAAAAATCGTAGACTTTGATACTTCTATGAGCATGGCTATAAAGAACTAGAACAAAACTATAAAAACTTGGGAGCAAGTTATATATTACTTCCCCCTCTTAAGTTTCAAGAGGTTTTAGGCAGATGCTAAGTTGAGTTTTGAAGTAGCAGACCTTGTTAACGTGACCCAATGATAACAAAATTTGAGTCAAGTTTAGCACATGCAAAACATCTTTTATGACCTTTTCACTTGAAAGACTTTCAGTTAGAATTTGAGCTATTGCTTACACCCTGCATGGATGCCCATGAGCTATGAACAAATGCTCTTTTGAATTTTGATTCTTTTCTAAAGTTGAAAACCATACTTTGCGGCTTGTCATGTGTGCTCTTGCACCTGAGTCTACAAATCATTTTGGTGCTTTAGATTGATCAAGTTTACAATTGCCTTGAATGGTAAGAAAACATTATGAGATTTATCCGTCAATCATCATGCTGGACATAATTGCCTAATTGTTTGGAGCTATGTCCTGAAGACTAATCTTGTTCCTTTTGTGGCACTTTAATTGCCAATATTTAGGAATAGTAGCGACAATTCCCTATCCTTCTTGGTGCATTTGCATTGATGATCATGATGATGAAGTTATTATTAAATAATTTGTTTCTCCTAACATTACCTCTTCCACGTTTGTTCCCTGCATGTCTAGGAATACCTTGTCTATTTTAGTTATCAACTAGACTGTCCTTGATTAAAATTTTGGCTATTGTTGCTCGAGAGTTTTGATTACCTTTATTAGAGGCTGATTTGTCCTACTGTGTCCTCTGGTATATCCTTTACCTCTATGGGCATTCCTTTTCTCTTATTGGATCTGGATTTGCACACTTGTTCTCGAATGTGCCCCCATTAGCATATTAGCCATTATCTCAAAAGTTGGGGGATTCTCCTTTGTAACCATGGTAGTTACAAATTGATCATATTCTTTGCCTAATCCATTTAAGGCAAGTTGCACCAACCTTGTGCTATCGATATTCAGAAAATCAATTCCAAGGAGCATTTCATGCCATAGTTGGTTACTGGATTTGAATATGTGGCATGTTATAGATGCAGTGCTTGTTGTTGAGGATGTGTGTGGTCCCATGCTAATTTTTGGGGAACTTGAAGATGTGAAGCAAATTATGTCTTAACAATAGTTCTCTAGTCTGCCATTTTGTAAGCTTCTCCTATACTGTGTTTCTGTGGGCTTCTTTCGTACTTCATTGCAACTACCAAATAGAGAAAATGTGAACACCCCACCACGTAATTGATATTCGATCATTATGAATCTTTGCGAGTATAATGTAATTACTCATGTAAAACTTCCTTCAAAGTTTTGTGACCATCGAGATATAGAGGTACGGTATAAGGATACCAATGCCCAAGTTTTTGACTCCAATGCATCATCCATGGTCGAAAATGAGGAAATGTGCATGTCCCACCATCCAATGATGTGTGATCCTTATGGAAATCTGCAAGTATAAAGGAATTACTTTTGAAATTTTTCTAGGAAGTTTCATGACCATTGGCAACACAAGCCTATGGTACAAGCATGACGATGCACAATTTTGGTAATAAGGAAGGGAGGGTGTGTGAGGGGTCGAATGTGAAAGGACTAGTGGAAGTTGGTGAAGGGAAGGAAGGGGTTATTGCTTTTGAGTGTTGAAGGGATTTCCAAGGATTCCAACACTCCTCTTTCGTATGTGGATCTGACTCCTCACAAGATCTTGAGTGGGTTTTCTGCATCTTTGATGATGAGGCTCGTGTGATGCTTAGGTAAGAGATTGCTTGGAGGTCTAGGAAAGTTGCAAAGAAGGTTTTGGCAGGTTGTGGAAGAAACTGTGGGAGAGGAGAGCACACACAAAGGGATAAGGAGACACCAGAAGTGGCGGAGCAAAAGCTACTCCAGCTTATTCCTCTATCATATATATATGAGTATACATGGGCAATGTACAAGTGGGCGGGCACACTGCCCTTTACCCCAACAACCTCCCACTTAAAGGCACTGTGCCTTTAAGGGAGTATAGTACACATATAATACAATCAGCCATAGGCTGAAAAACAAGATGACCAAACCGTCATTTTATGCCCATCGGCACTTTACAATGTGCAAAGTGCATAGAGGATAAGCTACTAGCAGACATCAGTTCTGCAGGATAGAAAATGACAAGCTGTAGATGCCTGTCAACCAACATCTCATGCCAGATCTCACTAGGAGAGTGAACTCTCACCATCACGTGCTCCTGTGCTAAGTCCATAGCACCCGAACTGTCACTGTGCAAAGAAAACGTCTCTGTACCACCTGTGACCATAAGCACATGCCCTACAATAGACCTCTACTGGTCTACCCAACCTGCATCACCTGCATGCTGCTCTTGGAAGCATAAGGACCTGATGTCCACAATCGCTTCCCTACTGCCAAAATATGCCATAATCAAGCTACCAACTCCCACTGCAATGGAAGCAAGAACCGGAAGTGTAGCCCCAATGGCAAACATGTGAAACCAAGTCTCAACCTAGTCATGGATGCATGAAGTACTATGGCTTCCATATCAACCATAACTTGCTGCTCAACTAATCTATGATCGTCAAACCTGCTGTGTTTCAAGTACAGAGCCAATACAGGCAATGGAGTACTTGATAACTTCCCCCTCTCCATACTGAAATAACCAAGTATTTGAAGACAAACATCATCAAGACCATGCAGCTCCCATTGCAAAGCATCCCTGTCCATAAAGGACCATATGGCAAGTAGCCTCAAAAGGATAGCAACCTCTTGAATACTAAGACCATAACCTGTCTCACTGCGCATCACATCCTGAGCTCTCATAACGGTATCAAACCTATGAAGCCAAGCTCGAGGGGATTGCTTCTAGTCATGGAGGCACTTACAAAGCAAACATATCAATGATTCCTGCCCATGCGCAATATGACCTGAGTCAATAACTACAGAAACCACATCTGTCTTGGCATAACCAGCCAATGGATCATACCGGGCATCATTAGCCAAGGTATCCTCCTCATCATGCATAGCCTCATCCTCATTTGCAAGAGGCACTACAAAGTAGTTATAATCATTTGTTTTTCGACGATCAAAAGATGCCTTGTATGGACAATCTTTTGGATCCACGAGCACAATGTAGTTCACAACCTGTGTATGCGGATTGTCCTTCATTCGTGACTTCAAATTCTCAATATGGAAAGGATGTATTTTTCACACCTCAAATGGCCGAAGGCCAGTCCTAGGATCAATAGGAGGTCTGATAACATGATCAATGCGAATAAGAAAGTCTATCGATCCAGAAGGTTATCTCATTGTACCTTTGCTCGAAGAAGAAAGTCTATCGATCCACAAGGTTATCTCATTGTACCTTTGCTCGAACTCTATTTTGTTGTGTATCTGAGGTGCCATCTCCAATATCAGTAGCTCCCGGTACTTGCTGGAGCCTTTGATCCTAGTTTACTCCGTTTTTTCCCTTGTGCAATAGATGGAGTCTCCTCAACAACATCCTCATCAGACTCAAGAGGAAACACACTTGCAGCCAATAGAGGTTATTTTTTTGGGAGTGGTGCACTCAAACCATGCCCACTTGGAGGTGCACTCAATCCATGATGGCCTAAAAGAGAAGGTGCTCTCAATCCATGTGAACCTGTGAAAATTCTTAATCCTTTTATATTAGAGCCAAAATTTTCAGCTTCAATACGGGAAGATCCCTTTCCTTTGACTTTGAAGAACCTCTTGGTTTGATTGGTGATGTTGCGGTATCTTCTTCATAACCCTCCTCTGTATGCTCCTCAGAATCACTATTGGAAGTTGATACCTCCATCTGCTCGATAATTTTATCAACCTCCACAATTTGATTTGTCAAGTGATAAAAAAGATCCTGGACACACAAAACAAAATTGAATCTCTCATAGTATTCAAAAGAAATTACATAAACATAGAGAATTAGAAATTACTTATGGATAGTAACTAACCTTCCCTTCCTCTTTGATTTGTTTTGATTGTTCCGCTACAATGGGTGGAGTAACAGCTTTCAAAGAGAACTTCTCTTCCATAACAATAAAAATAATAGGTTTCTTATTGTTATCAATCCCAAGCATTTCAACACATTCCTCATTGGACTCACTTCTTGTGATATCTTTAATCTTTATTATTGGCTTAAAAACTGATCTTCCATTGGGAAGTGTCTTTGGAAGCGACAAAGTCATCTCTTTCGTATCAGTGTTAACTTTGATGGTCCATTTTGAATCAATGTTATTGTGTACTTCCACTATCTCCCATAATGTTTGAATTTGCAACGAACCTTCATCAAACGGAGCAGGAACATCATAAATCTGTTGAAGCTATTTCACCTCAAGACTTGGATCCTTGGCACTTTTCTTTGGTTCCTTGGTGCCTTTCTTTTCCACCCTTATCCTTTGGATCCTAGTGGAAGCATCCTCCGCGATGTGGGCTTTCCAAAGACATGGATTTCTTCGAAAGTTTGGTTGTTCGACATGATACCTACAAAATACATAAACAATGTCAAAATATTATGATTTCATGGAGAGAATATCTCAAGTTGAAAAAAACAAAGCTAGTACAACAAGCTTGATGGTTTCTAAAAAGACTTTGTGCTTCTAACATCTACATTCTTCATGGAAAAAGATGTCGACATGCTTATTATTGGAACATAATTTTGGACTAGAGAATAAAAGACAAGGGTCTACACTAGCGAGAAGCAAACTAACACTCCCACTTGTCTAGATTCCATTGACGATACTTGATGGGGGCACCCCCAAAGAACCAAAGCCTCCAAATACCCTCTTGGTATTCTCTGGATGAGAGTCTATATATACCAGCCAGAAGCAAAATAACCCCTCTCAACAAAGCCAACAAATCTAACTAGCTCTAGGTGTGCATCAAAAACCATATTAGAATCATAAGATCTAACCAATCTGCCTCCAAACTACACATCAAATACCAAAGTGTCCTCACCACTATCCCACAAGAGATCTGTAACTTGAACAATGAAGAGGGATGCATGTTCCTCATAAAAGCACTTATCTTTTCATACTCAATAGAAGTCTCCTTGAGGGTAGGGGGATCACCCATCTACCATGCTGAGGGATAGCTACATGTATGCGAGCAATGCAAAAACTACAAAATTATGGCCAAAACGCCTCCGTTTCTCTCTCAAATTTAATTAAAAAACACTAGAAAACAACTCCATAATTCGAAGAGAAAAATCTACTTTTCAATACAAATCGACCAAAAAATAAACAAAATTTACCAAAAAACCCTCTCCCTCTCCCTCCCTCTCTCTCTCTCTCTCCCTCTCTCTCTCTCTCCCCCCCTCCCTCCCTCTCTCTCTCTCCCTCCCTCTCCATCTCTCTCTCGATCTCTCTCTCCCCCTCAAACCCTCTCTCTCTCTCTCTCTCTCTCTCTCTCTCTCTCTCTCTCTCCTTCTCTTTCTCTTTCTCCCTCTCTCTCTCTCTCTCTCTCTCTCTCTCTCTCTCTCTCTCTCTCTCTCTCTCTCTCTCTCTCTCTTTCTCCCTATTTCTCTCTATCTCTATCTCCTGAAAATATGGTTTGCTGGCTCAGAAAAGCCCTCTATGGCTTGAAGCAGGCACCCCATGCATGGTATGCGAAGATACATGCATTTTTGGTGGCTTTAAGAATAGCCCAACTAAGGCCACTCTTTATGTCCAAAAGAGTGCATTGGAATTTTTAATTCTGATTTTATATGTGGATGACATGCTTATCACTGGGCCAGATATGGAATAAATTGCGGATTTCAAGGCTGATTTACAGCAGTCTTTTGCCATGACAGACATGGCTCAGTTGCACTATTATTTGGGCATATAGTTTGCATATGTTGAGGGGGGTATAATGATAAGTCAGTCCAAGTATATTGGATAGCTTGTGAGCATGGCAGTTTTGAGAAGAGGCGTGGCTTCTAGAGACCTGAGACGACTTCCAGTAGTTTAATGGTGGTAATTGAGGCGACAACGCATGCCTATAAACTACATGTTGGCAAAGTGCTCTCTCTCTCTCTCTCTCACACACACACAGAGCCTTCTAAGCTCTCTGAGTCTTTATTGTGTGTGTCTGAGCAGTTGCTCATTAGGATTTTAGTCGAATCTTATAGTGAGTCGGTTAGAGAGTCATGTTCTTGTAAGTGCAGTAACAATTGCAGTAGCAATGAGCTGCAGTCCTGAAGGTCTCAAGTCAATTGAAGTTGTCCCTCCTAAGCTTGATATAGTTCAAGTTTGTGGTACTCTGTTGTGTCGCAATCATTCCTTGATGTGAGAAATCTAAATTGTTTGAGAGCATCATTTTATGTGGTAAAATCAATTTGGGTTGTGAGGCTTTAAAAGCAAACAATGGTATTAGAGCGGTTCGAGTCCATGAAACTCAAAGAAATCTGATGGCCAGAGAGATCTAAGATGGATTCTGAGGGTCCAAGGCATGTTGCATCGTTGTTGCTTTGAATTATTGATCTGTCTCTTCTCTCTTGTGGCGGATTCCTAGATGCATGCAGCTATGTTCTCGCCTGGCATCTCATGTAAGATCCCTGTTCCCACCGAGCAACGGATTCAGGGTACTGGCAGCGGAAGTAGCGCTTCTCGCGCGGGACAGGGGTCCCACACTCGGGGCCTCGCCCACGGATATCCGGATAAGAGACTAATCCGTCGATTGTTCCAAAACCGAACCCGGAAAAACTCCCTCTACCGGAAAGCACGGGCGATTCCACCAGGATAACTTTTTACTCTAACGTAGTCAAGATCATTTCTGATCGAGATGATCCGATTACATCTATAAGATACTTAGTCAGTTCAAGGAAGAAACTTGCACTTGGATCATTGGGATCAACGCTTTTTTCCCCATTCAAGAGGCACAGCCGTTGATTCCTATCCATAGAACAGTTACTGTCCGGGATTGATTTTTTTTTTTCTATCGTAAAAACAAAAGTTTGAGTCTCGATTTACGGATCCATCAGTCCAGCCTAACCCCATCCGATCCCATGGGTTAGCCAACCGCCCAACCACTGTAGTGATGGGATCCAATTAAAAATTTGGTTAGGTTTTGTCCCGGGTACCAAGGAAAAGAGTTCCAAGGCCCCCTAGCCGGATGTTCATGCAAAATAAAACTAGTCACACCACTCACACACCCAATATGAAATTGCCCTTTTTCAACCAGATTCAACCAGTTTAAAACAATTCTTTAATAAAACCATAGTATCATTGATCACCATCTTCCAATTTATCCAATTGATTCTTAATTTCCCATCATTCCTTCATCAGAGTATCTATGGCATCATTGGCAACTAGAACGCTCAGGAGCCGTTTCGATAGTTCCTAGCCCATAATACTTGGCAATATAATCACTTAACAAGATGGACTCTCGTTGAAGATCAGCAAGATCAACCAACAGATCCATATAAGGAGCCATGGACTCATCCATTGAAGACCAGCAAGGTCAATCAACCAGATCCATGCTCGATTTCAGAAAACAACTCCAACTCTGTTCCAATATCTTCCTCGACGCACGCGTGGGTATCCTAGGCAACCTAGAGCCCGAGCACCGTATGGTCAGCACCCTCTAGGATACTTCGCAGGTAACCTAGCGCTTCACGCATAGGCCGCTTCCTTGGCCCCTCATCCACCGTACCGGAAGCTCACCATTTTAATCGCACCGAGGCTGGTCAAGACCTCGGCCGACCTTGCTACGCGAGACGTCCTTCATTGACTCCCCGTCAGCAGTTGCAACTTTCTCATCACGACCTTAATCACAAGACGGTCAAAATGCTCCCCCCAGCATTCTTGACATAAATCAATCATTTACAGACAGCATTTACAAACAGCATTTACAAACAGTTTACAATACAATTTCTATTTTAACTTTCATTTTTCCACATTATCCCTCCTCAATCTACATTACTTATTCCATATTCCATTTATATGTATACTCATCCCATCACATCATTTCCATCCCATCACTTCAGATTCCCTCACATCACAATCGTATATTCACATCCATACATCCACAACTATATGCGTACATTCACATCTACATGCTTACATCTACATCCCTATGCATACATCCACATCCACATTCACATTCACCTCTATACATCTACATCTACATGCATACATCCACATCTCCATTCACATCTACATCTATACATCTACATCTACATGCATCCATCCACCTCCACATCCACATCTACATCTATACATCTACATCTACATGCATACATCCATATCTCCATTCCCATCTACATCTATACATCTACATCTACATGCATCCATCTACCTCCACATCCACATAATGTAAGATTCCTCTCCCAACCCCTTTTTGATGTCTAGTATATTCCCCTGTAATCAATTCCTTTTTTGAAATATAAGAGATCTTGTTTGTGGCTGTTAGAGAGAGAATATTCAGATTATGAATATTTTTGGATAGAAAATTAACTCATCTTATTAAAATAAGTTCCCCTGAAATAGAAATTCAAAAAGAATTTTCCAATGTGCAATTGGAATTAAATGGAAATAAGTATAAAGAACCTTAGTCTAAGGGTCTAAATTTTCAAAAAATTTTAGATTATGGTCCAATTAAGGTTCCTATGGGCCAATAGCATCAATCCATGTGTAGGGAGGAGATAAATCCAATTTGTAAAAGAAGATACCCAAAAATGAGTAAATGCTCACATAAGATGAAGAGTTGAAAATGTACAAGGTTTATTAGTAAATAACCACATATGTAAGGAAGGGGAGTTCTTTAAAGGAGGTGCATATTTCACATAAGATGAAGAGTTGAAAATGTACAAGGTTTATTAGTAAATAAACACATATGTAAGGAAGGGGAGTTCTTTAAAGGAGGTGCATATTTCACATAAGATGAAGAGTTGGAAATGTACAAGGCTTATTAGTAAAAAAAACTATGACACATATGTAAGGAAGAGGAGTTCTTTAAAGGAGGTGCATATTTCACATAAGATGAAGAGTTGAAAATGTACAAGGTTTATTAGTAAAAAACTATGAGCAATAAAATTTTGACACATATGTAAGGAAGGGGAATTCTTTAAAGGAGGTGCATATTTCACATGCTTGAATGAGTTTTAAACTCAAAAATAATGTGATATTTTTATCTCTCATCTCTCTTGAACCAAACCAAATCAAAATGGAACCAAACCGAATCAAAAAGTAACCAAACTAGGTCCAAATCTAGTCCAAATTCAACCAAACTGACTTGGAAAATTCTAGAATCAGTTTGTTTGGTTAGGAGCTCAAATTTTCCTATAAATATAAGCCTCCCCTTGTTGAAAAATATATAGTGTCTTATGCTTTGTCACTCTACTCCACCTAAGCCAAATTAGATAGTGTCTTATGCTTTGTTACTCTACTCCACCTAAGCCAAATTAGATAGAGTCTTATGCCTTGTTACTCTACTCCACCTAAGCCAAATTAGATAGAGTCTTATGCCTTGTTACTCTACTCCACCTAAGCCAAATTAGATAGTGTCTTATGCTTTGTTACTCTACTCCATTTAAGCCAAAATATATAGTGTCTTATGCTATGTTACTCCACCAAAGCCAAGAACTGTGAATTCTTTAATAATTCACTAGTTTTTGACACTTCTCTCTTTCTTCAATCCCCATTGGTGGCTCCATCAACATACTAAACCAATTGATTGGTTGGGGGCCTCTACCGTGAATAAAGAATTAAGCAAATCATAAGGTAAGTATATTGAATTTTGATCTTTTCTATGATTTCTCAATGATTCTCTCTTCTCAACCCCTCTCAAGCTTGAGAAGTTTAATTGGTATGGTTTTTTTTAAATGCTATTGAAGTTAATTGGTGAATAGTAGTGAAGAGTTACATAATTTAATAAATGCTATAGAAGTTAATTTCCACTTATATTTAAATTCTAATGGTTTTTATAATTTCTCTCTCTCACTCAAGAAATGGTCATACTCATGACCCATTCTCAATCCAAATGAAGCTTTTCATAAAGCTTTTCCTTAATCCAAGATTAAGCTATGCTTGAGGCCAAATTAATGGCTTTTTGCTATGCTTTTAGTTTATGCACATTGATGATTCAATCCATTATGGATTGATGACCCAATTAGAGACCATTCTAATTGTTTTCTTAATGATCCAATTAGAGACCATTATGGATTGATGACCCAATTAGAGACCATTCTAATTGTTTTCTTAATGATCCAATTAGAGACCATTATGGATTGATGATCCAATTAGAGACCATTCTAATTGTTTTCTTAATGATCCAATTAGAGACCATTATGGATTGATGATCCAATTAGAGACCATTCTAATTGTTTTCTTAATGATCCAATTAGAGACCATTATGGATTGATGATCCAATTAGAGACCATTCTAATTAATTCTTTAATAATGAGATTTATCCCTTAGAAAAAAAAAATTGAGATTTATCAGTCATAGTAGCGGAGCTATGGCAAAATTTTTATAGAAATTACGCATAAAATAAATTCATTCAAAGCATAAAAAGAGGACTTCCTACCATATTCTAGGAACTATCATCCTAGATTAATTAAAAGAATTTTATTATGCATGGAGATGTGGATGTTTGCATGTAGATGTAGATGTATAGATGTAGATGTGGATGTGGAGGTGGATGGATGCATGTAGATGTAGATGTATAGATGTAGATGTGAATGGAGATGTGGATGTATGCATGTAGATGTAGATGTATAGATGTGGATGTGGATGTATACATGTAGATGTAGATGTATAGATACGGATGTGGATGTGGAGGTGGATGTATACATGTAGATGTAGATGTATAGATGTAGATGTGGATGTGGAGGTAGATGGATGCATGTAGATGTAGATGTATAGATGTAGATGGGAATGGAGATATGGATGTATGCATGTAGATGTGGATGTGGAGGTGGATGGATGCATGTAGATGTAGATGTATAGATGTAGATGTGAATGGAGATGTGGATGTATGCATGTAGATGTAGATGTATGGAGGTGAATGTGAATGTGGATGTGGATGTATGCATAGAGATGTAGATGTATGCATGTAGATGTGAATGTACGCATATAGATGTGGATGTATGGATGTGAATATACGATATGCGATGTGAGGGAACCTGAAGTGATGAGATAGAAATGATGTGATGGGATGAGTATACATATAAATGGAATACGGAATAAGTAATGTAGATTGATGAAGGATAATGTGGAGAAATGAAAGTTAAAATAGAAATTGTGTTGTAAACTGTTTGTAAATACTGTTTGTAAATGCTGTTTGTAAATGATTGTTTTATGTCAAGAATGCTGGGGGGAGCATTTTGACCGTCTTGTGATTAAAGTCGTGATGGTAAAGTTGCAACTGCTGACGGGGAGTCAATGAAGGACGTCTCGCGTAGCAAGGTCGGCCGAGGTCTTGACCAGCCTCGGTGCGATTAAAATGGTGAGCTTCCGGTACGGTGGATGAGGGGCCAAGGAAGTGGCCTATGCGTGAAGCGCTAGGTTACCTGCGAAGGATCCTAGAGGGTGCTGACCATACGGTGCTCGGGCTCTGGGTTGCCTAGGATACCCACGCGTGCGTCGAGGAAGATATTGGAACAGAGTTGGAGTTGTTTTCTGAAATCGAGCATGGATCTGGTTGATTGACCTTGCTGGTCTTCAATGGATGAGTCCATGGCTCCTTATATGGATCTGTTGGTTGATCTTGCTGATCTCCAACGAGAGTCCATCTTGTTAAGTGATTATATTGCCAAGTATTATGGGCTAGGAACTATCGAAACGGCTCCTGAGCGTTCTAGTTGCCAATGATGCCATAGATACTCTGAGGAAGGAATGATGGGAAATTAAGAATCAATTGGATAAATTGGAAGATGGTGATCAATGATACTATGGTTTTATTAAAGGATTGTTTTAAACTGGTTGAATCTGGTTGAAAAAGGCAATTTCATATTGGGTGTGTGAGTGGTGTGACTAGTTTTATTTTGCATGAACATCTGGCTAGGGGGCCTTGGAACTCTTTTCCTTGGTACCCGGGACAAAACCTAACCAAATTTTTAATTGGATCCCATCACTACAGTGGTTGGGCGGTTGGCTAACCCATGGGATTGGATGGGGTTAGGCTGGACTGATGGATCCGTAAATCGAGACCCAAACTTTTGTTTTTACGATAGAAAAAAAAATAAATAAATCCCGGACAGAAACTGTTCTATGGATAGGAATCAACGGCTGTGCCTCTTGAATGGGGAAAAAAGCGTTGATCCCAATGATCCAAGTGCAAGTTTCTTCCTTGAACTGACTAAGTATCTTATAGATGTAATCGGATCATCTCGATCAGAAATGATCTTGACTACGTTAGAGTAAAAAGTTATCCTGGTGGAATCGCCCGTGCTTTCCGGTAGAGGAAGTTTTTCCGGGTTCGGTTTTGGAACAACCGACGGATTAGTCTCTTATCCGGATATCCGTGGGCGAGGCCCCGAGTGTGGGACCCCTATCCCGCGCGAGAAGCGCTACTTCCGCTGCCAGTACCCTGAATCCGTTGCTCGGTGGGAACAGGGATCTTACAGTTGGTATCAGAGCATTCGGTTAATAAAGATCAACTGAGAAGACAAATATGTCAAAAATTTATCAAGAAATACAAAAAAGTTATAATTGTGTGAGATAATTCATACAATTTGATATTCAAACTGAAACTCGTAATTTGGTAATTGGGTCTTCAGATGGAAGTACCGCAATTATATAGAATCCCTGACTTGCTTGAGGCCTAGACATGATAGTATTTACCTTATAATTCCAAGGGCCGTGACTACCCGTATATACCGAGAGTATACTGCAGCTCTTTACTGACAGTATATACGAGTAAATCTAAGACTTGAAATTATAAGCGTTAATGCTATCTAGATGATGATTTCGAATGTGATTGATATGATTTTTAATTCTGTTTGAGAATGGATGAATTGATTTGGATTCTGATTGAAAATGCGGATTGAAAAATGTTGATTTTTAAAAATTAGTTGAAATATAATGAAACTACAATGAGGGGGAATGGGACGAGTCCCTGTGATGAATATTCATAACTAGAATGATGATAACGAATTCAGCAAATCACTATGAGATTAGTGGGTTGTGCTGTCAGATTGCTACTGTTAATACTTGACCGGTAGATCGAGTTAAGGGATGTCAAATTGAGAACTTGCTTGACTGAAATTTCCGTGGAGGAATGTTCCGAAGGAAACTTTTGGGTCTAATGGACCATTATCATGTTAAAGATATAAATGACATGATCTGAATAAATTGTATTTAATGATGAGTTCTATATAAGGGATATTTATCCCAGTGTTCTGTTGGGTTGACCAGAATATAAGGAACCCCAGAATAAAATTGGATCTTAAGAAAAAGAGCTGTCCCCTACCTTGCGAGATGAGGACATCTCGCACTTTTTAAGTGGGGTAGAATGTAAGATTCCTCCCCAACATTCGAAGCATACAGGGGTAAGAATCTTCCTTTCTGATCTTATAATTATTCCCTCTCTAAAATAAAAGAAAGTTTCTGTTTAAAAAAGGAAGACCCTTTCCCTAGAATACTTCTCAGGAGTCCCACCTGTTTTAAGGCTTTAGAACAATGAGTCCAGAAGTGAGAATCGGTGTTTTGGATACCAAGGTTTTGGTTTTCATTCGAGTACGGCCCAAAAGAAGTTCTTTATCTCTTGGGGAGTATAAGAAGTTATCCCCCAGATATTGTGACCCTTATATCTGAATTCAATGAAAGTAGGTGACTTAGCCTACAAGTTTCTTTTATTCCCTCATCTCAAAATTCTTAATGCCTTCTATAGAAAAATGTGTCAAACTCAAATCATGGAAAGACGGTAAAACTTCAGTGGCAAGTTACCGTTGGCTTCTAGGTTACGCTAGCTCCTTCCTTTATATAAGTCGTAATTTTTACTTGCCGCTCACAGTAATCTTACTCCCATCAATCTCCTTTCTTTCTTAATCTCCTTCATGGCTTGGCAACAGGAATTAGTTTTATCCTTGATGATTTCTCACCTTCAAGACGCAAGAGAGTCTGTGAAGAAAGACTTTATAGAACAGTATGAGCGCTCACTTTTTCCTCACCTAGGAACTTCTGTAGCGCAGACCAAATGGCGGACCTATCAAAACATAACTAGGGTAACACCCTGGGGTCAGCAGCACTTTCGTAACAATGTCCGCTTGGCCATGGTTATTGAAGCTTTGGGTTTGGGTCCCCGATACTACTGCGTCATGAGATCAAGGCATCTTGGATTTTCTGAGCGGGTCTTCTTATTGGCGTGTTTTCTTCCTCATGAGAAGATATGCCTTTATCCCGTTTTTGGCTTGCCTCTCAGAGGTCCTTTTGTTAGATCACCTCATACCACTGAGATAGGTGCGGCAATAACCAGCAGAATCATTCCCATAGATGAGTTACCCTATACTTGTGCAGCTTGTGAGGACTGCTTTTGTGACCATATGATGGACGGGCTTATGGAAGTGTAAAGAGTTCTTCTATCTTTACTGTATGAGTTCCGAGAATGAAAAAAGTTTAAATCTTGTTCTTATTTTGAATCTTGCTCTCTTTAAGACTTTTCTTGGTGGTTAATCTTGATTAAAATTTTCCTCTAAGTCTCATATTCGTTCACCTTGCGAAATTATCCCAAGTTGCGAGATGAGGACATCTCGCGTTTTTTAAGTGGGGTAGAATGTAAGATTCCTCCCCCAACCCCTTTTTGATGTCTAGTATATTCCCCTGTAATCAATTCCTTTTTTGAAATATAAGAGATCTTGTTTGTGGCTGTTAGAGAGAGAATATTCAGATTATGAATATTTTTGGATAGAAAATTAACTCATCTTATTAAAATAAGTTCCCCTGAAATAGAAATTCAAAAAGAATTTTCCAATGTGCAATTGGAATTAAATGGAAATAAGTATAAAGAACCTTAGTCTAAGGGTCTAAATTTTTAAAAATTTTTAGATTATGGTCCAATTAAGGTTCCTATGGGCCAATAGCATCAATCCATGTGTAGGGAGGAGATAAATCCAATTTGTAAAAGAAGATACCCAAAAATGAGTAAATGCTCACATAAGATGAAGAGTTGAAAATGTACAAGGTTTATTAGTAAATAACCACATATGTAAGGAAGGGGAGTTCTTTAAAGGAGGTGCATATTTCACATAAGATGAAGAGTTGAAAATGTACAAGGTTTATTAGTAAATAAACACATATGTAAGGAAGGGGAGTTCTTTAAAGGAGGTGCATATTTCACATAAGATGAAGAGTTGGAAATGTACAAGGCTTATTAGTAAAAAAAACTATGACACATATGTAAGGAAGAGGAGTTCTTTAAAGGAGGTGCATATTTCACATAAGATGAAGAGTTGAAAATGTACAAGGTTTATTAGTAAAAAACTATGAGCAATAAAATTTTGACACATATGTAAGGAAGGGGAATTCTTTAAAGGAGGTGCATATTTCACATGCTTGAATGAGTTTTAAACTCAAAAATAATGTGATATTTTTATCTCTCATCTCTCTTGAACCAAACCAAATCAAAATGGAACCAAACCGAATCAAAAAGTAACCAAACTAGGTCCAAATCTAGTCCAAATTCAACCAAACTGACTTGGAAAATTCTAGAATCAGTTTGTTTGGTTAGGAGCTCAAATTTTCCTATAAATAGAAGCCTCCCCTTGTTGAAAAATATATAGTGTCTTATGCTTTGTCACTCTACTCCACCTAAGCCAAATTAGATAGTGTCTTATGCTTTGTTACTCTACTCCACCTAAGCCAAATTAGATAGAGTCTTATGCCTTGTTACTCTACTCCACCTAAGCCAAATTAGATAGAGTCTTATGCCTTGTTACTCTACTCCACCTAAGCCAAATTAGATAGTGTCTTATGCTTTGTTACTCCACCAAAGCCAAGAACTGTGAATTCTTTAATAATTCACTAGTTTTTGACACTTCTCTCTTTCTTCAATCCCCATTGGTGGCTCCATCAACATACTAAACCAATTGATTGGTTGGGGGCCTCTACCGTGAATAAAGAATCAAGCAAATCATAAGGTAAGTATATTGAATTTTGATCTTTTCTATGATTTCTCAATGATTCTCTCTTCTCAACCCCTCTCAAGCTTGAGAAGTTTAATTGGTATGGTTTTTTTTAAATGCTATTGAAGTTAATTGGTGAATAGTAGTGAAGAGTTACATAATTTAATAAATGCTATAGAAGTTAATTTCCACTTATATTTAAATTCTAATGGTTTTTATAATTTCTCTCTCTCACTCAAGAAATGGTCATACTCATGACCCATTCTCAATCCAAATGAAGCTTTTCATAAAGCTTTTTCTTAATCCAAGATTAAGCTATGCTTGAGGCCAAATTAATGGCTTTTTGCTATGCTTTTAGTTTATGCACATTGATGATTCAATCCATTATGGATTGATGACCCAATTAGAGACCATTCTAATTGTTTTCTTAATGATCCAATTAGAGACCATTATGGATTGATGACCCAATTAGAGACCATTCTAATTGTTTTCTTAATGATCCAATTAGAGACCATTATGGATTGATGATCCAATTAGAGACCATTCTAATTGTTTTCTTAATGATCCAATTAGAGACCATTATGGATTGATGATCCAATTAGAGACCATTCTAATTGTTTTCTTAATGATCCAATTAGAGACCATTATGGATTGATGATCCAATTAGAGACCATTCTAATTAATTCTTTAATAATGAGATTTATCCCTTAGAAAAAAAAAATTGAGATTTATCAGTCATAGTAGCGGAGCTATGGCAAAATTTTTATAGAAATTACGCATAAAATAAATTCATTCAAAGCATAAAAAGAGGACTTCCTACCATATTCTAGGAACTATCATCCTAGATTAATTAAAAGAATTTTATTATGCATGGAGATGTGGATGTTTGCATGTAGATGTAGATGTATAGATGTAGATGTGGATGTGGAGGTGGATGGATGCATGTAGATGTAGATGTATAGATGTAGATGTGAATGGAGATGTGGATGTATGCATGTAGATGTAGATGTATAGATGTGGATGTGGATGTATACATGTAGATGTAGATGTATAGATACGGATGTGGATGTGGAGGTGGATGTATACATGTAGATGTAGATGTATAGATGTAGATGTGGATGTGGAGGTAGATGGATGCATGTAGATGTAGATGTATAGATGTAGATGGGAATGGAGATATGGATGTATGCATGTAGATGTAGATGTATAGATGTAGATGTGGATGTGGAGGTGGATGGATGCATGTAGATGTAGATGTATAGATGTAGATGTGAATGGAGATGTGGATGTATGCATGTAGATGTAGATGTATGGAGGTGAATGTGAATGTGGATGTGGATGTATGCATAGAGATGTAGATGTATGCATGTAGATGTGAATGTACGCATATAGATGTGGATGTATGGATGTGAATATACGATATGCGATGTGAGGGAACCTGAAGTGATGAGATAGAAATGATGTGATGGGATGAGTATACATATAAATGGAATACGGAATAAGTAATGTAGATTGATGAAGGATAATGTGGAGAAATGAAAGTTAAAATAGAAATTGTGTTGTAAACTGTTTGTAAATACTGTTTGTAAATGCTGTTTGTAAATGATTGTTTTATGTCAAGAATGCTGGGGGGAGCATTTTGACCGTCTTGTGATTAAAGTCGTGATGGTAAAGTTGCAACTGCTGACGGGGAGTCAATGAAGGACGTCTCGCGTAGCAAGGTCGGCCGAGGTCTTGACCAGCCTCGGTGCGATTAAAATGGTGAGCTTCCTGTAAGATTCCTCCCCCACCCCCTTTTTGATGTCTAGTATCTTTCCCTGTAATCAATCCCTCTTCAGAAATATAAAGACCTTGTTTCTATCTGTTTTAGTCTAGAGAGAGAAAAATATTCTAGAGAGAGAATATTCAGATTTTGAATATTTTTGGATAGAAAAATATCTCTTCTAATTCAGATGAGTTCCCCTGAAATAGAAATTCAAAAAGAATTTTCCAATGTGCAATTAGAATTAATTGAAAATAGGTATAAAGAACCTTAGCCTAAGGGTCTAGATTTTCAGAAATCTTTAAACTATGGTCCAATTAAGGTTCCTATGGACCAATAGCATCAATCCATGTGTAGGGAGGAGATAAATCCAACTTGTAAAAAAGAAAATACCCTAAAATGAGTAAATGCTCACATGAGGTGAAGAGTTGAAAATGTACAAGGTTTATTAGTAAAAAAACTATGTGCAATATTAAAAATATGAGATATTTTGGGTATAATGATTTTATTATGACACATATGTAAGGAAGGGGAGTCCCTTAAATGCTCACATAAGATGAAGAGTTGAAAATGTACAAGGTTTATTAGTAAAAAAACTATGAACAATATTAAAATGATTCCATTATGACACATATGTAAGGAAGGGGAGTTCTTTAAAGGAGGTGCATATTTCACATAAGATGAAGAGTTGAAAATGTACAAGGTTTATTAGTAAAAAAACTATGAGCAATATTAAAATGATTCCATTATGACACATATGTAAGGAAGGGGAGTTCTTTAAAGGAGGTGCATATTTCACATGCTTGAATGAGTTTTAAACTCATAAAATTTGAGATATTTCATCTCTCCTCTCTCCTCATTCAAGTCTAGTTCCAAAAAGTTAGCTTAACTGACCTAAAAATGGTCAAATATTGACCAAACTGATTTAGAAAATTCTAGAATCAGTTTGTTTGGTTAGGAGCTCAATTTTTCCTATAAATAGAAGCCTCCCCCTTGTTGAAAAATATATAGTGTTTATGCATCGTTACTCTACTCCACCTAAGCCAGAAACTGTGAATTCATTTAATAATTCACTAGTTTTTGGAGCTTCCCTCTTTCTTCAATTCCCATTAGTGGCTCCATCAACATACTTAACCAATTGATTGGTTGGGGGCCTCTACCGTGAACAAAGAATCAAGCAATTTGTAAGGTAATTAGTGAATATTGATCTTTTCTATAATTTCTCAATGTTTCTCTCTTCTCAACCCCTCTCAAGCTTGAGAAGCTTAATTGGTATGGTTTTTTAAATGCTATTAAAGTTAATTGGTGAATAGTAGTGAAGAGTTACATAATTTAATAAATGCTATTGAAGTTAATTTTTATTTATGTTTAAATTCTAATGGTTTTTATGTAATTTCTCTCTCTCTCACTCAAGAAATGGTCGTACTCATGACCCATTCTCAATCCAAATGAAGCTTTTCATAAAGCTTTTCCTTAATCCAAGATTAAGCTATGCTTGAGGCCAAATTAATGGCTTTTTTTCTATGCTTTTAGTTTATGCATATTGATGATTCAATCCATTATAGATTAATGATCCAATTAGAGATCATTTTAATTATTTCCTTAATGATAAGCTTTATCCCTTAGAAAAAAATTGAGATTTATCAGTCATAGCAGCGGAGCTATGGCAAAATTTTTATAAAAATTATGCATAAATTAATTTCATTCAAAGCATAAAAAGAGGACTTCCTACCATATTCTAGGAATTATCATCCTAGATTAATTGAAAGAATTTCATTATAATCATGGAGAAATTGAATTTTAATATCATGCATAAAGGATAATTTTTTTATATCAAAAGTGTTACTTTTATCATTTTTTAATTTTCATGCATAGAAGTATGCATAAAGGAAAATTTTTTATATCAAAAGTGATACTTTTATCATTTTTAATTTTCATGCATAGAAGTATGCATAAAGGATAATTTTTTTTATATTAAAAATGTTACTTTTATCATTTTTAATTTTCATGCATAGAAGTATGCATAAAGGAAAATTTTTTTATATCAAAAGTGTTACTTTTATCATTTTTAATTTTCATGCATAGAAGTATGCATAAAGGATAATTTTTTTTATATCAAAAGTGTTACTTTTATCATATTGGATTTCATGCATAGAGGTATGCATAAAAGTTGAATATTTTATTATAAAAGTGTTACTTTTAGCATAATTGAATTTCATGCATAGAGGTATGCATAAAAGATATGGGAAGTGATAAGATATGATAAGATGCATGTGGATGTGGATGTGGATGCATGAATGTGGATGTATGAATGTGGATGTATGGATGTGAATGTGGATGTGGATATGGATGTATGAATGTGGATGTATGGATGTGAATGAGGATGTGGATGTGGATGCATGGATGTAAATGTGGATGTGTATGTATGGATGTAGGCATGTAGATGTGGATGCATGAATGTGGATGTATGGATGTGAATGAGGATATAGATGTGGATGTATAGATGTGAATGTGCATGTAGATATGGATGTATATATGTGAATGGGAATGTGGATGTGGATGTATGTATGCATGTGGATGTGGATATGGATGTGTATGTATGAATGTGGATATGGGATGTGGATGTATAAATGAGGATGTGAAAATGGAGATAAGCATGTAGATGTGGATGCATGAATGTGGATGTATGGATGTGAATGAGGATATAGATGTGGATGTATGGATGTGAATGTGCATGTAGATATGGATGTATATATGTGAATGGGAATGTGGATGTGGATGTATGTATGCATGTGGATGTGGATATGGATGTGTATGTATGAATGTGGATATGGGATGTGGATGTATAAATGAGGATGTGAAAATGGAGATAAGCATGTAGATGTGGATGTATGGATGTGAATGTGGATGTGGATATGGATGTATGAATGTGGATGTATGGATGTGAATGAGGATGTGGATGTGGATGCATGGATGTAAATGTGGATGTGTATGTATGGATGTAGGCATGTAGATGTGGATGCATGAATGTGGATGTATGGATGTGAATGAGGATATAGATGTGGATGTATGGATGTGAATGTGCATGTAGATATGGATGTATAGATGTGAATGGGAATGTGGATGTGGATGTGGATGTATGTATGTATGTATGTGGATGTGGATGTATAAATGAGGACGTGATAATGAATGTATGCATGTGGATGTGGATATGGATGTGTATGTATGAATGCGGATATGGATGTGTATGTATGAATGTGGATATGGGATGTGGATGTATAAATGAGGATGTGAAAATGGAGATAAGCATGTAGATGTGGATGTATGGATGTGAATGTGGATGTGGATGTGGATGTATGGATGTGGATATGGATGTGAATATATGATATGTGATGTGAAGGAATCTGAAGTGAAGAGATGGAAAATGATATGATTGGATGAGTACACATATAAATGAAATGTGGAAATGAAATGTGGAATAAGTAATGTGGATTGTATGAGGGATAATGTGGAAAAATGAGAGTTAATATAGAAATTGTATTTGTAAACTGTTTGTAAATGCTGTTTGTAAATGGTTGTTTTATGTCAAGAATGCTGGGAAAGCATTTTGACCGTCTTGTGATTAAGGTCGTGGAGACCTAACTGATAAAGTTGCAACTGCTGACGGAGAGTCAATGGAGGACGTCTCGCGTAGCAAGGTCGGCCGAGGTCTTGACCAGCCTCGGTTCGATTAAAATGGTGAGCTTCCGGTACGGTGGATGAGGGACCAAGGAAGCGGCCTATGAGTGAAGCGCTAGGTCACCTGCGAAGGATCCTAGAGGGTGCTGACCATACGGTGCTCGGGCTCTGGGTCGCCCAGGATACCCACGCGTGCGTCGAGGAAGATATTGGAACAAGGAGTAAGAGTTGTTTTCTGGAACCGGGCATGGATCTGGTTGACTGACCTTGCTGGTCCTCAACGGATGAGTCCATGGCTCTTTTATATGGATCTGTTGGTTGATCTTGCTGATCTTCAACGAGAGTCCATCTTGATAAGTGATTATATTGTTGAGTATTATGGGCTAGGAACTATTGAAACGGCCCCTGTGTGGACAGGTGGTGAGCGTTCTAGTTGCCAATGATGCTATAGATACTCTGATGAAGGAATGATGGGAAATTATGAATCAACTGGATAAATTGGGAGATTGTGATCAGTGGTACTATGGTTTCATTAAAGGATTGTTTTAAAGTTAGCTGATGCTAATAAAAAGGCAATTTTCATATTGGGTGTGTAAGTGGTGTGGCTAGTTTTATGTTTGCATGAAATTCCGGCTAGGGGGCCTTGGAACTCTTTTCCTTGGTACCCGGGACAAAACCTAACCAAATTCCAAATTGGATCCCATCACTACAGTGGTTGGGCGGTTGGCTAACCCATGGGATCGGATGGGGTTAGGCTGGACTGATGGATCCGTAAATCGAGACTCAATTTCTGTTATTACGATAGATAAAGTAAATCCCGGATAGTAATTGTTCTATGGATAGGAATCAACGGCTGTGCCTCCTTGGTGGGGAAAAAAGCGTTGATCCCAATGATCCAAGTGCAAGTTTCTTCCTTGATCTGACCAAGTATCTTTATAGATGCAATCGGATCTGTTTGATCAGTAAGGGTTTTGACTACGTTAGAGTAAAAATTCTCCTGGTGGAATCGCCCGTGCTTTCCAGATAAGGGAAGTTTTTCCGGGTCTGGTTTTGGAAAAAACCGACGGATTAGTCTTTTATCCGGATATCCGTGTGGACGAGGCCCCGAGTGTGGGACCCTGCCTCGTGCAAGAAGTGCTACTTCCGCTGCTAGTACCCCGAATCCGTTGCGCGGTGGGAACAGGGATCTCACACTTCCGGTACGGTGGATGAGGGGCCAAGGAAGCGGCCTATGCGTGAAGCGCTAGGTTACCTGCGAAGGATCCTAGAGGGTGCTGACCATACGGTGCTCGGGCTCTGGGTTGCCTAGGATACCCACGCGTGCGTCGAGGAAGATATTGGAACAGAGTTGGAGTTGTTTTCTGAAATCGAGCATGGATCTGGTTGATTGACCTTGCTGGTCTTCAATGGATGAGTCCATGGCTCCTTATATGGATCTGTTGGTTGATCTTGCTGATCTCCAACGAGAGTCCATCTTGTTAAGTGATTATATTGCCAAGTATTATGGGCTAGGAACTATCGAAACGGCTCCTGAGCGTTCTAGTTGCCAATGATGCCATAGATACTCTGAGGAAGGAATGATGGGAAATTAAGAATCAATTGGATAAATTGGAAGATGGTGATCAATGATACTATGGTTTTATTAAAGGATTGTTTTAAACTGGTTGAATCTGGTTGAAAAAGGCAATTTCATATTGGGTGTGTGAGTGGTGTGACTAGTTTTATTTTGCATGAACATCTGGCTAGGGGGCCTTGGAACTCTTTTCCTTGGTACCCGGGACAAAACCTAACCAAATTTTTAATTGGATCCCATCACTACAGTGGTTGGGCGGTTGGCTAACCCATGGGATTGGATGGGGTTAGGCTGGACTGATGGATCCGTAAATCGAGACCCAAACTTTTGTTTTTACGATAGAAAAAAAAATAAATAAATCCCGGACAGAAACTGTTCTATGGATAGGAATCAACGGCTGTGCCTCTTGAATGGGGAAAAAAGCGTTGATCCCAATGATCCAAGTGCAAGTTTCTTCCTTGAACTGACTAAGTATCTTATAGATGTAATCGGATCATCTCGATCAGAAATGATCTTGACTACGTTAGAGTAAAAAGTTATCCTGGTGGAATCGCCCGTGCTTTCCGGTAGAGGAAGTTTTTCCGGGTTCGGTTTTGGAACAACCGACGGATTAGTCTCTTATCCGGATATCCGTGGGCGAGGCCCCGAGTGTGGGACCCCTGTCCCGCGCGAGAAGCGCTACTTCCGCTGCCAGTACCCTGAATCCGTTGCTCGGTGGGAACAGGGATCTTACAGTGGTATCAAAATTATAGTGAGAAATTATAGAAAGATCAAAATCCATAGAACAGTTTCTGTCCGGGATTTATTTTTTTTTTCTATCGTAAAAACTAAAGTTTGAGTCTCGATTTACGGATCCATCAGTCCAGCCTAACCCCATCCGATCCCATGGGTTAGCCAACCGCCCAACCACTGTAGTGATGGGATCCAATTAAAAATTTGGTTAGGTTTTGTCCCGGGTACCAAGGAAAAGAGTTCCAAGGCCCCCTAGCCGGATGTTCATGCAAAATAAAACTAGTCACACCACTCACACACCCAATATGAAATTGCCTTTTTCAACCAGATTCAACCAGTTTAAAACAATCCTTTAATAAAACCATAGTATCATTGATCACCATCTTCCAATTTATCCAATTGATTCTTAATTTTCCATCATTCCTTCATCAGAGTATCTATGGCATCATTGGCAACTAGAACGCTCAGGAGCCGTTTCGATAGTTCCTAGCCCATAATACTTGGCAATATAATCACTTAACATGATGGACTCTCGTTGAAGATCAGCAAGATCAACCAACAGATCCATATAAGGAGCCATGGACTCATCCATTGAAGACCAGCAAGGTCAATCAACCAGATCCATGCTCGATTTCAGAAAACAACTCCAACTCTGTTCCAATATCTTCCTCGACGCACGCGTGGGTATCCTAGGCGACCCAGAGCCCGAGCACCGTATGGTCAGCACCCTCTAGGATCCTTCGCAGGTAACCTAGCGCTTCACGCATAGGCCGCTTCCTTGGCCCCTCATCCACCGTACCGGAAGCTCACCATTTTAATCGCACCGAGGCTGGTCAAGACCTCGGCCGACCTTGCTACGCGAGACGTCCTTCATTGACTCCCCGTCAGCAGTTGCAACTTTCTCATCATGACCTTAATCACAAGACGGTCAAAATGCTCCCCCCAGCATTCTTGACATAAAACAATCTTTTACAGACAGCATTTACAAACAGCATTTACAAACAGTTTACAATACAATTTCTATTTTAACTTTCATTTTTCCACATTATCCCTCCTCAATCTACATTACTTATTCCATATTCCATTTATATGTATACTCATCCCATCACATCATTTCCATCTCATCACTTCAGATTCCCTCACATCACAATCGTATATTCACATCCATACATCCACAACTATATGCGTACATTCACATCTACATGCATACATCTACATCCCTATGCATACATCCACATCCACATTCACATTCACCTCCATACATCTACATCTACATGCATACATCCACTCCACATTCACATCCACATCTATACATCTACATCTACATGCATACATCCACCTCTACATCCACATCTACGTCTATACACCTACATCTACATGCATACATCTACATCCCTATGCATACATCCACATCCACATTCACATTCACCTCCATACATCTACATCTACATGCATACATCCACTCCACATTCACATCCACATCTATACATCTACATCTACATGCATACATCCACCTCTACATCCACATCTACGTCTATACACCTACATCTACATGCATACATCTACATCCCTATGCATACATCCACATCCACATTCACATTCACCTCCATACATCTACATCTACATGCATACATCCACTCCACATTCACATCCACATCTATACATCTACATCTACATGCATACATCCACCTCTACATCCACATCTACGTCTATACACCTACATCTACTTGCATACATCCCCATCCACATCCACATCTACATCTATACATCTACATCTACATGTATACATATACATCTCCATTCACAACTACATCTATATGCATACATCCATATCTCCATTCCTATCTACATCTATACATCTACATCTACATGTATACATCCACATCTCCATTCACATCTACATCTATACCTCTACATCTACATGCATCCATCCACATCTCCATTTACATCCTCATCTACACATCTATTTCTACATGCATACATCCACGTCCCATGCATACATCCACCTCCACATTCACACTCACATCCATACATCTACATCTACATGCAACATCCACATCTCTATGCATAATAAAATTCTTTTAATTAATCTAGGATGATAGTTCCTAGAATATGGTAGGAATTCCTCTTTTTATACTTTGAATGAATTTATTTTATGCGTAATTTCTATAAAAATTTTGCCATAGCTCCGCTACTATGACTGATAAATCTTAATTTTTTTCTAAGGGATAAAGCTCATTATTAAAGAAATAATTAGAATGGTCTCTAATTGGATCATCAATCCATAATGGTCTCTAATTGGATCATCAATCCATAATGGTCTCTAATTGGATCATTAAGAAAACAATTAGAATGGTCTCTAATTGGATCATCAATCCATAATGGTATCTAATTGGATCATTAAGAAAACAATTAGAATGGTCTCTAATTGGGTCATCAATCCATAATGGATTGAATCATCAATGCACATAAACTAAAAGCATAGCAAAAAGCCATTAATTTGGCCTCAAGCATAGCTTAATCTTGGATTAAGAAAAGGCTTTATGAAAAGCTTCATTTGGATTGAGAATGGTTCATGAGTATGACCATTTCTTGAGTGAGAGAGAGAAATTACATAAAAACCATTAGAATTTAAACATAAATGGAATTTAACTTCTATAGCATTTATTAAATTATGTAACTCTTCACTACTATTCACCAATTAACTTCAATAGCATTTAAAAAACCATACCAATTAAACTTCTCAAGCTTGAGAGGGGTTGAGAAGAGAGAATCATTGAGAAATTATAGAAAGATCAAAATTCAATATACTTACCTTATAATTTGCTTGATTCTTTATTCACGGTAGAGGCCCCCAACCAATCAATTGGTTTAGTATGTTGATGGAGCCACCAATGGGGATTGAAGAAAGAGAGAAGTATCAAAAACTAGTGAATTGTTAAAGAATTCACAACTCTTGGCTTAGGTAGAGTAGAGTAACAATGCATAAGACACTCTATATTTTGGCTTAGGTGGAGTAGAGTAACAAAGCATAAGACACTATATATTTTGGCTTAGGTGGAGTAGAGTAACAAAGCATAAGACACTATATATTTTGGCTTAGGTGGAGTAGAGTAACAAAGCATAAGACACTATATTTTTTTCAACAAGGGGAGGCTTCTATTTATAGGAAAAAGTGAGCTCCTAACCAAACAAACTGATTGTAGAATTTTCCAAGTCAGTTTGGTTGAATTTGGACTAGATTTGGACCTAGTTTGGTTACTTTTTGATTCGGTTTGGTTCCATTTTGATTTGGTTTGGTTCAAGAGAGATGAGAGATAAAAATATCACATTATTTTTGAGTTTAAAACTCATTCAAGCATGTGAAATATGCACCTCCTTTAAAGAATTCCCCTTCCTTACATATGTGTCAAAATTTTATTGCTCATAGTTTTTTACTAATAAACCTTGTACATTTTCAACTCTTCATCTTATGTGAAATATGCACCTCCTTTAAAGAACTCCTCTTCCTTACATATGTGTCATAGTTTTTTTACTAGTAAACCTTGTACATTTTCAACTCTTCATCTTATGTGAAATATGCACCTCCTTTAAAGAACTCCCCTTCCTTACATATGTGTTTATTTACTAATAAACCTTGTACATTTTCAACTCTTCATCTTATGTGAAATATGCACCTCCTTTAAACCAATTAAAAATTTGGTTAGGTTTTGTCCCGGGTACCAAGGAAAAGAGTTCCAAGGCCCCCTAGCCGGATGTTCATGCAAAATAAAACTAGTCACACCACTCACACACCCAATATGAAATTGCCTTTTTCAACCAGATTCAACCAGTTTAAAACAATCCTTTAATAAAACCATAGTATCATTGATCACCATCTTCCAATTTATCCAATTGATTCTTAATTTTCCATCATTCCTTCATCAGAGTATCTATGGCATCATTGGCAACTAGAACGCTCAGGAGCCGTTTCGATAGTTCCTAGCCCATAATACTTGGCAATATAATCACTTAACATGATGGACTCTCGTTGAAGATCAGCAAGATCAACCAACAGATCCATATAAGGAGCCATGGACTCATCCATTGAAGACCAGCAAGGTCAATCAACCAGATCCATGCTCGATTTCAGAAAACAACTCCAACTCTGTTCCAATATCTTCCTCGACGCACGCGTGGGTATCCTAGGCAACCCAGAGCCCGAGCACCGTATGGTCAGCACCCTCTAGGATCCTTCGCAGGTAACCTAGCGCTTCACGCATAGGCCGCTTCCTTGGCTCCTCATCCACCGTACCGGAAGCTCACCATTTTAATCGCACCGAGGCTGGTCAAGACCTCGGCCGACCTTGCTACGCGAGACGTCCTTCATTGACTCCCCGTCAGCAGTTGCAACTTTCTCATCACGACCTTAATCACAAGACGGTCAAAATGCTCCCCCCAGCATTCTTGACATAAAACAATCATTTACAGACAGCATTTACAAACAGCATTTACAAACAGTTTACAATACAATTTCTATTTTAACTTTCATTTTTTCACATTATCCCTCCTCAATCTACATTACTTATTCCATATTCCATTTATATGTATACTCATCCCATCACATCATTTCCATCTCATCACTTCAGATTCCCTCACATCACAATCGTATATTCACATCCATACATCCACAACTATATGCGTACATTCACATCTACATGCATACATCTACATCCCTATACATACATCCACATCCACATTCACATTCACCTCCATACATCTACATCTACATGCATACATCCACTCCACATTCACATCCACATCTATACATCTACATCTACATGCATACATCCACCTCTACATCCACATCTACGTCAATACACCTACATCTACATGCAACATTCACATCTCCATGCATAATAAAATTCTTTTAATTAATCTAGGATGATAGTTCCTAGAATATGGTAGGAATTCCTCTTTTTATGCTTTGAATGAATTTATTTTATGCGTAATTTTTATAAAAATTTTGCCATAGCTCCGCTACTATGACTGATAAATCTCAATTTTTTCCTAAGGGATAAAGCTCATTATTAAAGAAATAATTAGAATGGTCTCTAATTGGATCATCAATCCATAATGGTCTCTAATTGGATCATTAAGAAAACAATTAGAATGGTCTCTAATTGGATCATCAATCCATAATGGTCTCTAATTGGATCATTAAGAAAACAATTAGAATGGTCTCTAATTGGGTCATCAATCCATAATGGATTGAATCATCAATGTGCATAAACTAAAAGCATAGAAAAAAGCCATTAATTTGGCCTCAAGCATAGCTTAATCTTGGATTAAGGAAAAGTTTTATGAAAAGCTTCATTTGGATTGAGAATGGGTCATGAGTATGACCATTTCTTGAGTGAGAGAGAGAAAAAACCATTAGAATTTAAATATAAGTGGAAATTAACTTCTATAGCATTTATTAAATTATGTAACTCTTCACTACTATTCACCAATTAACTTCAATAGCATTTTAAAAAAAAAACCATACCAATTAAACTTCTCAAGCTTGAGAGGGGTTGAGAAGAGAGAATCATTGAGAAATTATAGAAAGATCAAAATTCAATATACTTACCTTATAATTTGCTCGATTCTTTATTCACGGTAGAGGCCCCCAACCAATCAATTGGTTTAGTATGCTGATGGAGCCACCAATGGGGATTGAAGAAAGAGAGAAGTATCAAAAACTAGTGAATTATTAAAGAATTCACAACTCTTGGCTTAGGTAGAGTAGAGTAACAATGCATAAGACACTCTATATTTTGGCTTAGGTGGAGTAGAGTAACAAGCATAAGACACTATATATTTTGGCTTAGGTGGAGTAGAGTAACAAAGCATAAGAGACTATATTTTGGCTTAGGTGGAGTAGAGTAACAAAGCATAAGAGACTATATTTTGGCTTAGGTGGAGTAGGGTAACAATGCATAAGACATTATATTTTTTTCAACAAGGGGAGGCTTCTATTTATAGGAAAATTTGAGCTCCTAACCAAACAACCCGATTCTAGAATTTTCCAAGTCAGTTTGGTCACTTTTTGACCATTTTTAGGTCAGTTAAGCTAACTTTTTGGAACTAGACTTGAATGAGGAGAGAGGAGAGATGAAATATCTCAATTTTTATGAGTTTAAAACTCATTCAAGCATGTGAAATATGCACCTCCTTTAAAGAACTCTCCTTCCTTACATATGTGTCATAGTTTTTTTTTTATTAATAAACCTTGTACATTTTCAACTCTTCATCTTATGTGAAATATGCACCTCCTTTAAAGAACTCCCCTTCCTTACATATGTGTTTTTTAAACTAATAAACCTTGTACATTTTCAACTCTTCATCTTATGTGAGCATTTACTCCTTTTTGGATACCCAAAATATCTCATATTTTTAATATTGCTCATAGTTTTTTACTAATAAACCTTGTACATTTTCAACTCTTCATCTTATGTGAAATATGCACCTCCTTTAAAGAACTCCTCTTCCTTACATATGTGTCATAGTTTTTTTTTAACCAATAAACCTTGTACATTTTCAACTCTTCATTTTATGTGAAATATGCACCTCCTTTAAAGAACTCCCCTTCCTTACATATGTGTTTTTTTTACTAATAAACCTTGTACATTTTCAACTCTTCATCTTATGTGAAATATGCACCTCCTTTAAAGAACTCCCCTTCCTTACATATGTGTTTTTTTTTACTAATAAACCTTGTACATTTTCAACTCTTCACCTTATGTGAGCATTTACTCATTTTTGGGTATCTTCTTTTTACAAATTGGATTTATCTCCTCCCTACACATGTATTGATGCTATTGGCCCATAGGAACCTTAATTGGACCATAGTCTAAAGATTTCTGAAAATCTAGACCTTAGGCTAAGGTTCTTTATACCTATTTCCAATTAATTCCAATTGCACATTGGAAAATTCTTTTTAAATTTCTGTTTCAGGGGAACTCATCTGAATTATAAGAGATATTTTTCTATCCAAAAATATTCAAAATCTGAATATTCTCTCTCTAGAATATTTTCTCTCTCTAGGTTAAAACAGTCACAAACAAGATCTCTTATATTTCAGAAAAGGAATTGATTACAGGGGAATATACTAGACATCAAAAAGGGGTTGGGGGAGGAATCTTACATAAGAGATCTTGTTTGTGACTGTTTTAACCTAGAGAGAGAAAATATTCTAGAGAGAGAATATTCAGATTTTGAATATTTTTGGATAGAAAAATATCTCTTATAATTCAGATGAGTTCCCCTGAAACAGAAATTTAAAAAGAATTTTCCAATGTGCAATTGGAATTAATTGGAAAGAGGTATAAAGAACCTTAGCCTAAGGGTCTAGATTTTCATAAATCTTTAGACTATGGTCCAATTAAGGTTCCTATGGGCCAATAGCATCAATCCATGTGTAGGGAGGAGATAAATCCAATTTGTAAAAGAAGATACCCAAAAATGAGTAAATGCTCACATAAGATGAAGAGTTGAAAATGTACAAGGTTTATTAGTAAATAAACACATATGTAAGGAAGAGGAGTTCTTTAAAGGAGGTGCATATTTCACATAAGATGAAGAGTTGAAAATGTACAAGGTTTATTAGTAAATAAACACATATGTAAGGAAGGGGAGTTCTTTAAAGGAGGTGCATATTTCACATAAGATGAAGAGTTGAAAATGTACAAGGTTTATTAGTAAAAAAAACTATGACACATATGTAAGGAAGAGGAGTTCTTTAAAGGAGGTGCATATTTCACATAAGATGAAGAGTTGAAAATGTACAAGGTTTATTAGTAAAAAACTATGAGCAATAAAATTTTGACACATATGTAAGGAAGGGGAATTCTTTAAAGGAGGTGCATATTTCACATGCTTGAATGAGTTTTAAACTCAAAAATAATGTGATATTTTTATCTCTCATCTCTCTTGAACCAAACCAATTCAAAATGGAACCAAACCGAATCAAAAAATAACCAAACTAGGTCCAAATCTAGTCCAAATTCAACCAAACTGACTTGGAAAATTCTAGAATCAGTTTGTTTGGTTAGGAGCTCAAATTTTCCTATAAATAGAAGCCTCCCCTTGTTGAAAAAAATATAATGTCTTATGCATTGTTACTCTACTCCACCTAAGCCAAAATATAGTCTCTTATGCTTTGTTACTCTACTCCACCTAAGCCAAAATATAGTCTCTTATGCTTTGTTACTCTACTCCACCTAAGCCAAATTAGATAGAGTCTTATGCTTGTTACTCTACTCCACCTAAGCCAAAATATCGAGTGTCTATGCATTGTTACTCTACTCTACCTAAGCCAAGAGTTGTGAATTCTTTAATAATTCACTAGTTTTTGATACTTCTCTCTTTTTTCAATCCCCATTGGTGGCTCCATCAACATACTAAACCAATTGATTGGTTGGGGGCCTCTACCGTGACTAAAGAATCAAGCAAATTATAAGGTAAGTATATTGAATTTTGATCTTTCTATAATTTCTCAATGATTCTCTCTTCTCAACCCCTCTCAAGCTTGAGAAGTTTAATTAGTATGGTTTTTTAAATGCTATTGAAGTTAATTGGTGAATAGTAGTGAAGAGTTACATAATTTAATAAATGCTATAGAAGTTAATTTCCATTTATGTTTAAAATTCTAATGGTTTTTATGTAATTTCTCTCTCTCACTCAAGAAATGGTCATACTCATGAACCATTCTCAATCCAAATGAAGCTTTTCATAAAGCTTTTTCTTAATCCAAGATTAAGCTATGCTTGAGGCCAAATTAATGGCTTTTTGCTATGCTTTTAGTTTATGCACATTGATGATTCAATCCATTATGGATTGATGGCCCAATTAGAGACCATTCTAATTGTTTTCTTAATGATCCAATTAGAGACCATTATGGATTGATGATCCAATTAGAGACCATTCTAATTGTTTTCTTAATGATCCAATTAGAGACCATTATGGATTGATGATCCAATTAGAGACCATTCTAATTATTTCTTTAATAATGAGCTTTATCCCTTAGAAAAAAATTGAGATTTATCAGTCATAGTAGCGGAGCTATGGCAAAATTTTTATAAAAATTACGCATAAAATAAATTCATTCAAAGCATAAAAAGAGGAATTCCTACCATATTCTAGGAACTATCATCCTAGATTAATTAAAAGAATTTTATTATGCATGGAGATGTGAATGTTGCATGTAGATGTAGATGTATGGATGTGAGTGTGAATGTAGAGGTGGATGTATGCATGGGACGTGGATGTATGCATGTAGAAATAGATGTGTAGATGAGGATGTAAATGGAGATGTGGATGGATGCATGTAGATGTAGAGGTATAGATGTAGATGTGAATGGAGATGTGGATGGATGCATGTAGATGTAGATGTATAGATGTAGATGTGGATGTGGAGGTAGATGGATGCATGTAGATGTAGATGTATAGATGTAGATGGGAATGGAGATATGGATGTATGCATGTAGATGTAGATGTATAGATGTAGATGTGGATGTGGAGGTGGATGGATGCATGTAGATGTAGATGTATAGATGTAGATGTGAATAGAGATGTGGATGTATGCATGTAGATGTAGATGTATAGATGTGGATGTGGATGTATACATGTAGATGTAGATGTATAGATACGGATGTGGATGTGGAGGTGGATGTATACATGTAGATGTAGATGTATAGATGTAGATGTGGATGTGGAGGTAGATGGATGCATGTAGATGTAGATGTATAGATGTAGATGGGAATGGAAATATGGATGTATGCATGTAGATGTAGATGTATAGATGTAGATGTGGATGTGGAGGTGGATGGATGCATGTAGATGTAGATGCATAGATGTAGATGTGGATGTGGAGGTAGATGGATGCATGTAGATGTAGATGTATAGATGTAGATGGGAATGGAGATATGGATGTAGGGATGTGAATATACGATATGCGATGTGAGGGAATCTGAAGTGATGAGATAGAAATGATGTGATGGGATGAGTATACATATAAATGGAATATGGAATAAGTAATGTAGATTGATGAGGGATAATGTGGAAAAATTAAAGTTAAAATAGAAATTGTGTTGTAAACTGTTTGTAAATACTGTTTGTAAATGCTGTTTGTAAATGATTGTTTTATGTCAAGAATGCTGGGGGGAGCATTTTGACCGTCTTGTGATTAAAGTCGTGATGGTAAAGTTGCAACTGCTGACGGGGAGTCAATGAAGGACGTCTCGCGTAGCAAGGTCGGCCGAGGTCTTGACCAGCCTCGGTGCGATTAAAATGGTGAGCTTCCGGTACGGTGGATGAGGGGCCAAGGAAGCGGCCTATGCGTGAAGCGCTAGGTTACCTGCGAAGGATCCTAGAGGGTGCTGACCATACGGTGCTCGGGCTCTGGGTTGCCTAGGATACCCACGCGTGCGTCGAGGAAGATATTGGAACAGAGTTGGAGTTGTTTTCTGAAATCGAGCATGGATCTGGTTGATTGACCTTGCTGGTCTTCAATGGATGAGTCCATGGCTCCTTATATGGATCTGTTGGTTGATCTTGCTGATCTTCAACGAGAGTCCATCTTGTTAAGTGATTATATTGCCAAGTATTATGGGCTAGGAACTATCGAAACGGCTCCTGAGCGTTCTAGTTGCCAATGATGCCATAGATACTCTGATGAAGGAATGATGGGAAATTAAGAATCAATTGGATAAATTGGAAGATGGTGATCAATGATACTATGGTTTTATTAAAGGATTGTTTTAAACTGGTTGAATCTGATTGAAAAAGGGCAATTTCATATTGGGTGTGTGAGTGGTGTGACTAGTTTTATTTTGCATGAACATCCGGCTAGGGGGCCTTGGAACTCTTTTCCTTGGTACCCGGGACAAAACCTAACCAAATTTTTAATTGGATCCCATCACTACAGTGGTTGGGCGGTTGGCTAACCCATGGGATCGGATGGGGTTAGGCTGGACTGATGGATCCGTAAATCGAGACTCAAACTTTTGTTTTTACGATAGAAAAAAAATAAATCCCGGATAGTAACTGTTCTATGGATAGGAATCAACGGCTGTGCCTCTTGAATGGGGAAAAAAGCGTTGATCCCAATGATCCAAGTGCAAGTTTCTTCCTTGAACTGACTAAGTACCTTATAGATGTAACTGGATCATCTCGATCAGAAATGATCTTGACTACGTTAGAGTAAAAAGTTATCCTGGTGGAATCGCCCGTGCTTTCCGGTAAAGGAAGTTTTTCCGGGTTCGGTTTTGGAACAACCGACGGACTAGTCTCTTATCCGGATATCCGTGGGCGAGGCCCCGAGTGTGGGACCCCTGTCCCGCGCGAGGAGCGCTACTTCCGCTGCCAGTACCCCGAATCCGTTGCTCGGTGGGAACAGGGATCTTACAACAGGCATCTACAGCTTGTCATTTTCTATCCTGCAGACCTGATGTCTGCTAGTAGCTTATCCTCTATGCACTTTGCACATTGTAAAGTGCCGATGGGCATAAAATGACGGTTTGGTCATCTTGTTTTTCAGCCTATGGCTGATTGTATTATATGTGTACTATACTCCCTTAAAGGCACAGTGCCTTTAAGTGGGAGGTTGTTGGGGTAAAGGGCAGTGTGCCCGCCCACTTGTACATTGCCCATGTATACTCATATATATATGATAGAGGAATAAGCTGGAGTAGCTTTTGCTCCGCCACTTCTGGTGTCTCCTTATCCCTTTGTGTGTGCTCTCCTCTCCCACAGTTTCTTCCACAACCTGCCAAAACCTTCTTTGCAACTTTCCTAGACCTCCAAGCAATCTCTTACCTAAGCATCGCACGAGCCTCATCATCAAAGATGCAGAAAACCCACTCAAGATCTTGTGAGGAGTCAGATCCACATACGAAAGAGGAGTGTTGGAATCCTTGGAAATCCCTTCAACACTCAAAAGCAATAACCCCTTCCTTCCCTTCACCAACTTCCACTAGTCCTTTCACATTCGACCCCTCACACACCCTCCCTTCCTTATTACCAAAATTGTGCATCGTCATGCTTGTACCATAGGCTTGTGTTGCCAATGGTCATGAAACTTCCTAGAAAAATTTCAAAAGTAATTCCTTTATACTTGCAGATTTCCATAAGGATCACACATCATTGGATGGTGGGACATGCACATTTCCTCATTTTCGACCATGGATGATGCATTGGAGTCAAAAACTTGTGCATTGGTATCCTTATACCGTACCTCTATATCTCGATGGTCACAAAACTTTGAAGGAAGTTTTACATGAGTAATTACATTATACTCGCAAAGATTCATAATGATCGAATATCAATTACGTGGTGGGGTGTTCACATTTTCTCTATTTGGTAGTTGCAATGAAGTACGAAAGAAGCCCACAGAAACACAGTATAGGAGAAGCTTACAAAATGGCAGACTAGAGAACTATTGTTAAGACATAATTTGCTTCACATCTTCAAGTTCCCCAAAAATTAGCATGGGACCACACACATCCTCAACAACAAGCACTGCATCTATAACATGCCACATATTCAAATCCAGTAACCAACTATGGCATGAAATGCTCCTTGGAATTGATTTTCTGAATATCGATAGCACAAGGTTGGTGCAACTTGCCTTAAATGGATTAGGCAAAGAATATGATCAATTTGTAACTACCATGGTTACAAAGGAGAATCCCCCAACTTTTGAGATAATGGCTAATATGCTAATGGGGGCACATTCGAGAACAAGTGTGCAAATCCAGATCCAATAAGAGAAAAGGAATGCCCATAGAGGTAAAGGATATACCAGAGGACACAGTAGGACAAATCAGCCTCTAATAAAGGTAATCAAAACTCTCGAGCAACAATAGCCAAAATTTTAATCAAGGACAGTCTAGTTGATAACTAAAATAGACAAGGTATTCCTAGACATGCAGGGAACAAACGTGGAAGAGGTAATGTTAGGAGAAACAAATTATTTAATAATAACTTCATCATCATGATCATCAATGCAAATGCACCAAGAAGGATAGGGAATTGTCGCTACTATTCCTAAATATTGGCAATTAAAGTGCCACAAAAGGAACAAGATTAGTCTTCAGGACATAGCTCCAAACAATTAGGCAATTATGTCCAGCATGATGATTGACGGATAAATCTCATAATGTTTTCTTACCATTCAAGGCAATTGTAAACTTGATCAATCTAAAGCACCAAAATGATTTGTAGACTCAGGTGCAAGAGCACACATGACAAGCCGCAAAGTATGGTTTTCAACTTTAGAAAAGAATCAAAATTCAAAAGAGCATTTGTTCATAGCTCATGGGCATCCATGCAGGGTGTAAGCAATAGCTCAAATTCTAACTGAAAGTCTTTCAAGTGAAAAGGTCATAAAAGATGTTTTGCATGTGCTAAACTTGACTCAAATTTTGTTATCATTGGGTCACGTTAACAAGGTCTGCTACTTCAAAACTCAACTTAGCATCTGCCTAAAACCTCTTGAAACTTAAGAGGGGGAAGTAATATATAACTTGCTCCCAAGTTTTTATAGTTTTGTTCTAGTTCTTTATAGCCATGCTCATAGAAGTATCAAAGTCTACGATTTTTTGTGCGTGTAGCACTTTTTTCTTTTGTGCTCTATCATCTTGTAACAATCTAAGAGGGGGTGTTGAGGATGTAAATTGCATTAGGGGTACTGTGTATTCAAGAGTGGTAGAAATGGGCATGTCCCACATGTAAAGACCAAGTGTAAATTACACATGGGGTTGCGTATATATAACCTTGTAAGACATCTTTATGCAGTATAGAAGTTTAGATTTGCATAGTATCATGGACTTGTGGCAGCTACCTCCTTCCTCCTCTCTCCCATAGCTTTTCCCGCTTCTCTTAACACGGGCTTCCTTGTCTCTAACCTTCTCTGTTTCATCCTCTTCACTGCACATCATCGGTTGGATGCCGAGAACAAATCGAGCACTTATGAATTGGCAAGGGGCAGACTGAACCAGATAGTGGAATGAGAGAGAGATCAAACAACCTCCCCAATCACCATTGCACCACCAAGCATATCAAGGGAGGCTGGGGGCAACAAGGCAGCCATTGCATCATCTGCTCGAAAAATGCATGTTTAAGGCAAATGATCAGAGAGTGGGAGACGTAGCCACCTACATGATCGTGTCGGAAGTGATCTTTAGAATCGATCGACGGAATTCAATCAAGAAGATAAGCAGTACAGAAGTGGATTGATTCATCGTGATTGATCTCAGATTGATAATCTTGAACGGAATCTGGAAGATCATGGGAAGGCCAGTGTTCCCAGTATTTCACAACATGATTCCTATATGGATTGCCGTGTTGAAGCTGTTGAAGAAAGCTTTGAAAAGTCTGTCATTGATCAGGCTTTCCGAATCCGGAGGTCCTCATTTTCTCGTGCAGCCATTTCAGTGCAGTGATCTACAGCAGACAGAATCTTTCCATTACGAGAAGCCTATTTTAAGACTCGAAATGCTCTAGCAGACCTCGCACTGACTGCATAGAAGTGCTAGATTATGGGTTTATGTTCTCATGAAACATCTTGTTATACGAGACCCTTGAGACGTAAGTCATAGAATTGCTACCTTGAAGTTGCCTCCCTCTTTGGCAAAGAACAATGTTCCAATAAAGGATTAAAGTTATGGTGGAGATCGTAGGAGTCCCTCAAACCCTAGATTGTGGAAAGGTTCCTCTATGAAGATAGGCCCCTTATGGTGCTCAATTATCAAGGATGGCAGTGTGTTAAGAGACAGTGTGTTAAGAGACCAGGACATCAAGGGTACATTGAGATTAAACAAAAAGGGAGTGAGGACACGAGGAGACCTTTGGGACAAAGGTAATCAAAAATGTAAATTGGATGAGTAACTCATAATATCATTTAATCTCCATGGATTTCATGTAAGACTCATTCATGTGATGATGCAATTTGGGACAAAAATACACTTGCTTGGATCAAAGAAAGATTGTATACCTTTGTCAAGAAGTTTATATGGATGTCGCATTACTAGTATAGTCTTCTCTGAGAAGAATAAGGAAGTGATAGACTCACTCAATCTTAAGTGGCAAGCCTACTTCGCCTCAATATGGGCTAGTAGGTTTTCTAGAATCCAAGATGGGAGTATTTCTAAAAAACAATCATGTATACTTGAAACCAAAAAAGGTAAACTCTTCCACACAAAGTTCACCACTTAATCAATTGGAGAAGAAGAACACAAACCACACCACGAAAGCAAGAGCAGACTGGGTACAATCTCCCTCACCCTAGATCAATGGCTCACACTTCCTCATCTAGAGTATTTATGATATTTCATAAAAGCACAATGAGCCAAAATTATCCCTCTCTTCCAAAATGAGGGATTTGCTTTACATAGCCATCTTTGAGCCCAAAATTGAATTATGTCCACTCCACAATATATTGCTCAAACTTGCAATAATAAAGAAATATAAAATTGGCCCATGGCCATAAATAATGCAATGTGCAACACCTCGATCAGTACCCTCGCACTAACTCCAATCCTCACTATGAGTTCTATCACCTGTCCTCAAACCGCCAATTACATTACTTATTAACAATCGATTGAAGGAATCACCGAATCAATCGATCCCAACATAACCACGCTCAAAGCACAATACCAATAACACTAGCGATATCAGTATTAACCTGGAATCACCCATGATACCAACCATTTAGCATGGCAAACCACAAGGTAGTCAAGCATCCCCAACTAACCACACAAAGTATCCCACTAGGACCCCCACCATGTTTGGTGCACTCCTATGGAGTACTTTGCCATAGTCACACTTGACTAAATTAATAATATCCTAAGTAAGATATATCAAAAATATAATTTCCATAACATCCCTCTTGCTTGGATTGCAACTGACCTCAGTTACGTGTTTGATTATAAGAACTAATGAGGCCTGGAAAAGTTCGAGAGAACCGCTCAAGCATCCACTGCATCATCTCTTGGATGATTCTTAAATTTGAGCGAACTACTTCAAAGGGGTTTCGTTGGCGAAACTACCAGCAGTGTGTTTTTTTACGGATGTGCATGACACCAAGGCAAAAATGGTATTTAATGCTCGATCGACCATGCAAAGCATATCCGATCGAGCACGATGGTGCAGGTGCTTGCGTGAAGCGTGCTTTGCGTCGATACCAGTTGCGTCACAGTGCCGATTGCTTCAAGGATGCACATGATGTGGTGCGGTGGTGCAGCCAGCACTTATCCACTAGTGCTACCTCCTCGTTTCAGTCGCGTGACGATAGGGTGGTGAGCCGGTATTTTTGGTGCGTGGACATTGGGAGTCTTGATCGGTCTAGGCCTTTTGATTGTCGTTCCGTGCCTGGCACTCTTGATTTCCATTCCATCAGGAGCGTAGGTAAGTCTCACCCCGCGATCTTTTCTCGACGGTTTGCATGTTTTTGCTCTGCATGCATTGATGATGATTGGGGAGGGTGCTCCATGATACCATGGGCCGATCCATGGGTACGGCGAGTGCTTTCTCCCTTCCAGCCTTGGGAGGAGGTACATGATGATCAGGATGCGGGATTCAGTTCCTCTAGAGATTATGACCAGCTTACAGATATTTTGCGTATTGGTGATATCTTCGCGGTTATTGCTTCGGAGGGCAATGAGGAGGGTGTGGATTATTACTTGTTGCGATGCTCTATGCTGAAGAGTGTGCTGAATGAGGATACAGTGGATGGGCATGGGATGCACTTCAATGCTCATAGCATGATCGTAGGTGGCCACTATTTTCAGCAGATACAGAGGCGTGGTCGGTATATTGAGTTCCAGGAGTACATGGCGGATCAGGAGGCATACATGTATTCTCATCTTGTTGTTGGGATCAAGATTACTTTGAGTCGTGTTCGCACTCGCAAGGCGACGTCCACTCCACGATGGCGCCTTGCAGTGGCGGATCACGAGAGCATACTTGCAACTATTGGCATGAGAGCTGATCCTGAGGAGTAGCACATTACATATCATATTTTTTGGGATCATCAGTTGATTAGATTGATTTTTATTGGGTATCACTAGTTGATTACACTTTTTTGTATTCGATATGTATAGGCTCACTGTGTGACCGTACCATTGTAATTTTCATGGACTCATATTTTGTATTTCACTATGATGGCTGTATACACGTTCATACACATCATTGTATTAGATTCTATTTTTTACATGATGTCCGATGTCTTCTCAATGGGATTTGTTGTGTTTGTAAAACAAAAAATTGTTTATTAGTAGTAATGTTGTAATTTGTTTTGTGCTTTAGGACATTTTAAAAACGTGACTAAGAAAATTCGCGCACGTACTAACGAAATACGCGTGTGGACTTACTTGTTGGGGATGAAACTTCGCACGACTCTTAGGCCACCCTAGACATACATCCACGCGAGATTTGGTCTGAACTGATTTGGTATGCGCCACGTGGAAGGTACAATGCGTACATTTTTACAATCCCTACTAGCACGACTACGTATGAGCTATGGCGCATGTACTAACGAAATACGTGTGTGGACTTATCTGTTGGGAATGAAACTTCGCATGACTCTTAGGCCACCCTAGACATACATCCACGCAAGATTTGGTCTCCAACTTATTTGGTATGCGCCATGTGGAAGGTATAATGCGTACATTTTTACAATCCCTACTAGCACGACTACGTGTGAAAAATGGCGCACGTACTAACCAAATATGCATGTGGACTTATCTGTTGGAGATTAAACTTTGCACGGCTCTTAGGCTACCGTAGACGTACATCCACGCAAGATTTGGTGCCCAACTGATTTGGTATGCGCCACGTGGAAGGACAGCTGCGTACATTTTTACAATCCCTACTACCACAACTACGTATGAAAAATGGCACACATACTAATGAAATATGCACGTGGACTTATCTGTTGGGGATGAAACTTCACACGGCTCTTAGGCTACCCTAGACGTACATCCACGCAAGATTTGGTCTCCAACTGATTTGGTATGCGCCACGTGGAAGGACAAATGCGTACATTTTTACAATCCCTACTAGCACGACTACGTGTGAAAAATGGCGCACGTACTAACGAAATATGCACGTGGACTTATCTGTTGGAGATTAAACTTTGCACGGCTCTTAGGCTGCCGTAGACGTACATCCACGCAAGATTTGGTCTCCAACTGATTTGGTATGCGCCACGTGGAAGGACAAATGCGTACATTTTTACAATCCCTACTAGCACGACTAAACCCTAAACCCTAAACCCTGAACCCTAAATCCTAAACCCTGTTGGGGACGAAACTTCACACGCCTCTTAGGCTACCCTAGACGTACATCCACGCAAGATTTGGTCTCCAACTGATTTGGTATGCGCCACGTGGAAGGACAAATGCGTACATTTTTACAATCCCTACTAGCACGACTAAACCCTAAACCCTAAACCCTGAACCCTAAATCCTAAACCCTGTTGGGGACGAAACTTCACACGCCTCTTAGGTTACCCTAGACGTACATCCATGCAAGATCTGGTCTCCAACTGATTTGGTTTGCGCCACGTAGAAGCAATCCCTACTAGCACGACTAAACCCTAAACCCTAAACCCTAAACCCTGAACCCTAAACCCTGTTGGGGACGAAACTTCACATGCCTCTTGGGCTACCCTAGACGTACATCCACGCAAGATTTGGTCTCCAACTGATTTGGTTTGCGCCACGTAGAAGCAATCCCTACTAGCACGACTAAACCCTTAACCCTAAACCCTGAACCCTAAATCCTGAACCCTGTTGGGGATGAAACTTCACACGCCTCTTGGGCTACCCTAGACGTACATCCACGCAAGATTTGGTCTCCAACTGATTTGGTTTGCGCCACGTAGAAGCAATCCCTACTAGCACGATTAAACCCTAAACCCTAAACCCTGAACCCTAAATCCTAAACCCTGTTGGGGACAAAACTTCACACGCCTCTTAGGCTACCCTAGACGTACATCCACGCAAGATTTGGTCTCCAACTGATCTGGTTTGCGCCACGTGGAAGGTATAATGCATACATTTTTGCAAGCACCTTTTCAATGCTTAATGTTTACAATTACGACACACGGCATTATTTTTAAAATACATTATGTATTAGATGTGTGAATTGAGATATTTGAAATTCAAAATCATACTCTTAATTTTAAATACGCACATGGGGATGAAACTTCGCACGGCTCTTAGGTTTAGTGTAATAATTGCAAGCATTGATATATACGAAATTCAATATGATATTCAAAATGATAAAGTTGGAACTTGAACACTTTTTCAATGCATAATGTTTACAATTACTTCACATGGCATTCTTTTTTAAATACCTTATGTATTAGATGTGTGAATTGAGATATTCGAAATTCAAAATCATACTCCTAATTTTAAATGTTTATGTTACATTTAAACAAACTATAAACTGAGATAAACAAAGTGTGAAGAACATCATGAAAGTACGAAAATGCTCATACATCATAAAAGTGGGAACAATATCATGAAAGTACCAAAATGAATCTGTACATCATCATCATCATGCTGCAGAAGTGCATCCCTATACAAGAAACGTGTGAAGCCTAAACAATCAATCTGAATCCGAATCTGATAGCTCTACATATGATTCTCTAGTGGAACGCTGATGTGGCTCCTGTATGACCCGCTGCCCAACCGTCCGCTGTGTGCCCTCAGGCAAAGCCGGCTCAGATGGGCCAGCCTCATCACCTGCATGAGATGGGCCAGCCTCATCCTGATGAAGAGGAGGGCATGCTGCACGCGCCACCGCTGCCATCTCTGCCTCCCTCGCCTCCTCTATGTACGCGCGTCTCAGCTCCCATAGCCATGCATCTGCGAATACTCGTGCCTCAAATCCAGCGCGAGTAATCGTCTCTACGTGTAGAAGACGCTGGTCTCGGCCCCGCCCTAGCTGCTGCTGCTCCACCCACTGCTGCAATGATGTCTGCAGCTCTGCCTCTCGCTCAATCCGGCGTGCCTCCTCTGCTCGTGCCTCGTCACCTGGCATGAAATCACCATACGAAAAGCGTCGTGGAACGCATGCTGCAACCACCGATGTATCAGCACCCTCCTGCATCAGCAACGCTCTCTGTGCCTCCTCCCTGTAGTGCTCTGTCAAGACTACGCGGGCGAATGGATCAACGGCCTGACGACGACCAGGATATAGATCATCCATGCCTAGTCCTCTGTATGTCGCCACATCAATGTCAGCAAAGCATACAGGGCACACTGATCGTGCCACCATGTGGCGGGTCATGCAATGGAGACGTGCGATGTGGCCGCACCCTAGTCCAAACCACCCTACGGTGTCAAACTCCTCGTGGCAAAGGACACAAGTGGCAGTAGGAAGCCTGGCTATGACTGCTGCGTCTATGGGTGTCCTAGTCGGCACATCTACAGGAGGAGCGGGGTATAGGGCCACGCTGGGGTCGATCCTATGGCGAGATGGATCACGACTAATATGCCTCAACTGCAAAATATAGTGCTCTGCACGATGGTATGCTATGCATGTCCGAATCCTCTGCTCCTCCAAATCTGTCTGCAACAGTCGTACGCGAGACTCCATCTCCTGACGCAATAGATGTGCCTGCAATGCAAACATGTCGCGTACATGGTGAGAATTAACCAAAAAACTTCAGTTCAAAACACGCTACAAAAAAATAAACTAACATAATCAAAATAACTAACCTCGTCCCTAGACTCTCGGCCAACAATGCCTCCAACTCTGCAATCCGTGTGTCTCGAGCCTCCAACTCGTGCTGAGGCGGTGTAGATGTGGGAGGTGGTGTAGATGTGGGAGGCTCCATCGATGATCGAGGTGGGGGAGGTGGAATCGCAATAGATCTCGATAGGGCAGAGACCATGTGCTGCAAGGATGATGCCACTAAATGAACATCCCCCCTAATCTGTCCTCCCACCGCTCGCAATGCCGGTGCAGGGATGGTGTGCAACTCTGGTGCCTCACGTCGACGCCGAACACCTGCAATCTGACGCTCCTGACGCCCCATCCTACCACATCTCGCTCCTGATCCTGGACGGGTACTAAGGTAGTCCACCCGATGACCAAGCACAAACTCAGCGTATAGTTGCATGGCAAACGACCTGGCTATCTGACGGTTGTGAGGCAATCGACCACCATTCGCAGCAAGATATCTCGGATAAATGTGTGCTGCTATGATGGAGTGCCTACAACGTAAAATATGCAAGGGGAGCCCTGATCGTGGTCGCATCGCCTCGGTGTGACCATCCCAAAACATATCCTCCAAGGCCTGCCTGTGATGTGACTCACGCTCAAACAACTGTCGAATGGCTCTCCAATCCAAGCCACCACCAGTGATCTCCGCCTCAGCCTGTGCCTGAAAGCTATCCACAACGTCCTCAACTGTGTCCAATCGACCCAGAGCCTCAATAACTGAATCTAGACTCGCAACCAAGTGAGGGGGTGCCCTAGCATCCTGCAGTGCCCTCATCTCAGCTCTCAGCATCTCTATCTGCATACGAATAGTGGTGCTAGAACCTGTGCGCTGGCTGGCGCATGCACAAAAAAAACACATGGAAATTAATATTCTATTTGGGTAATGAAAATAATATTCTATTCAATATGACTTATAATCTATTTACGTAATGAAAACTATGCGTATGTACTCCTTGATGAGGTAGGATGTCGTTGGGATCATCCTATGCACCTACCGGTAGATGGGCCAAATGTGTGGCTCAATATTAATCAATATTATTAATAATTCTTAATTTTGATTAGAATTTTTTCAAACTCTAGTTGTTGCATTTTTAAACTTAGATGTCTCAAATATTTTTTCCTTATATGTTTCCCTTTTTTCACTTTTTATCCAATATGAAACTTTTCCACATGTGGTGTAAGGACCACATTGTCCACTTATGGCCCCTATACTAAGGACAGATAGTGGAGAGGTTTGGTTAATAAGACCTTCTTTGAATGCTTTACTGCCTTGGGTTTGCAATAGATATGGAGGAGATAGAAGGATACCTAATACATTACTTTGAACGATACACAAGCAAGGCGCATCTAGTATTTCTCGGACTACACATTAAAAAAGAGAGCGGGTTCACACTACAGACCTTTTAAAACGAGAACTTTGAGAAAATAATTAAGCCTTTTCAATATTATCTATTTTGGTTGGGCAATCCACCTCAACTAGTGGCCATTCCTATAGATCATCACTTGGTTCCCATGCTTGGGGAGAGAGGAGACCTTTGGACAATCATAAAAATTACGTATGTGTTTTCGATGCGCTGGTGCATTTACAAGATCCAATTAGCCATATGCTTATGCATCTAACCACTCTAGTGTTGGGGTCTTTGCCCATGTGGTGTGGTGTTTTAGGGATAATGCCCATGTGGTGTTTTATACAGCCTACTTACTCTACCTAAATTATGAAACAACTCTTAACCAACTATATAATCTATAATATTCCACATGAACGATGATTTTTTAAAAGATGGTTTTGAAGACTAAAATTTAAACGTTTTTTTATTTAAATAAAAATAGCACCAATTTCAAAGATAACATAGAACCTACTTTAATCTCTCTTTTTCTTGTTCTTGTTTTCTTGTTTTCTTGTTTTTAATACATTATTTTCTTATTTTAACAAAATTCTTATTTTCTTGTTCTTGATACCACTGAATTCTAAAAACAAAATTTAAACGTTATATTAAATTCAAAACTTCAGTAATTTGTAAACTTCACTTATAAATTTTTTTAAATAGATTATTTTAAAAAACAAATTATATACTTTTTGACATTTAAATACTAACTTAAACTCTTATTTTCTTTTTTTTAAAAGATCATTTTTAAAAATAAAATTTAAACGTCTTTTTATTTAAATATAAATAACACTAATAAAAAAAATATCTTTAATCTCTTTTTTTTAAAAGATGATTTCAAAAAACAAAATATATACATTTTCAGGCTTTAAATAAAAAATTACGTAATTCCAAAAATAATTAAAAAAACTTTAAAATGCATTTCAAATTTAGAAATATTTTATAATTATTCCTATAAACTAAAATTTAAACGTTTCTTTATTTAAATAAAAATAGCACTAATTTAAAAAATAACTTTAATCTCTCTTTTTTTAAAGATGATTTTAAAAACAAAATATTTACATTTTCACATTTTAAATAAATAATTACGTAATTCCAAAAATAATTAAAAAAAACTTTCAACTGCATTTCAATTTTAAAAATATTTTATAATTATTCCTATAAACTAAGATTTAAACGTTTTTTATTTCAAAAAAAATAGCTCAATCTCTTTTTTTCCAAAGATGATTTTTAAAAACCTAATTTTTACATTTTCACATTTTAAATAAAAATTTAAAATGCATTTGAAATTTGAAATATTTTATAATTATTCCTATGAACTAAAATTTAAACGTTTTTTTAAAAAATAACTTAAATCTCTTTTTTTTCAAAGATGATTTTAAAAAACAAAATTTTTACATTTTCACATTTTGAATTAAAAATGTCGTAATTCAAAAATTTAAAAAAAACTTTTAAATGCATTTCAACTTTAAAAATATTTTATAATTATTCCTGTGAACTAAAATTTAAACGTTTTTTTATTTAATTAAAAATAGCTCTAATTAAAAAAATAACTTTAATCTCTTTTTTTTGAAACATGATTTTAAAAAACAGAATTTTTACATTTTCACATTTTGAATAAAAAATGCCTCATTAAACGTTTTTTAAATTTAAAATTTTCACATTTTAAATTATAAATGTAATTCAAAAATTTAAAAAAAATTTACAAATGCATTTCAAATTTATAAATATTCCTATGAACGTTTTTTATTTAATAAAAAAAGCTCTATTTTTTTTAAAAAAAAATTCATTTTCACATTTTAAATAAAAAATGTCGTAATTCATAAATTTCAAAAAAACATTAAAATGCATTTGAAATTTAGAAATTTTTTATAATTTTTCTTATAAACTAAAATTTAATTAAATTCTACCAAAAAGAAAATGCTACATTAAAAAAACAGAATTTTTACATTTTCACATTTTGAATAAAAAATGCCTCATTAAACGTTTTTTAAATTTAAAATTTTCACATTTTAAATTATAAATGTCGTAATTCAAAAATTTTAAAAAAAATTACAAATGCATTTCAAATTTATAAATATTTTATAAATATTCCTATGAACGTTTTTTTATTTAATAAAAAAAGCTCTATTTAAAAAAAAAATTCATTTTCACATTTTAAATAGCCCCCCCCCCCCCCCCTCCCACTCCCCATGCCCCCCCCCCCCCTTGCGCGCATGTCGCGTACCCTCCCCACCCCCACCCCCCATGCCCCCCCGCCCCCCCCCCTCCCACTCCCCATGCCCCCCCCCCCCCCCTTGCGCGCATGTCGCATACCCCACCCACCCCACCCCCCATGCCTGTAACGGGTGGCCCGTTGACAAGGGACTGAGCCTCAGTCCATCCCTCCTTCATCAACCACCTTTTGTACGGGATGTACGGCACAGTGCACGACAACAATATGATGCCGTACGACACATGTATCGGCTGTACAGAATCATACGACGACTGTACGGAATCTATACGATGCTCGATGCACAGAATGTACGACGGTACTTCAGTACGGCTGTACGGCGTGGGACAGTATGGATGTACAGTGCAGGATAGTACATATGTATGGGCTGGCGCGTTGTACAGTTGTACGGGTGACGAGCTGTACAGCGAGGGATAACAGGTTGATCAGCTTACACCGACAAAAGGTTTGGCACCTCGCTTCGGCTCTTCGCTACCTGGGGGGTAGTATGTCCCAACGGTTGGGTTGTTCGCCCATTAAAGCAGTACATGAGCTGGGCATCACAGGGTCTTCTGTCACAGACAGTGACGGCCTGGTTAGCTTGTCTGCAGTACCCAACTACTAGGTCGCCACAAGATTGGCTCGCACAAAGGTGAGGTCACACAGCAGTCCCAGCAGTGAACAGGTGGAGACCAAAAAGCAGTCAACAGTAAAGCTATAGGGTGTCTACTACCAAGAGGCTTTCATGTCACTCTATACGGACCAACCCTGCCTGAATAAAGATGACCTGGGTATTAGCTCTACATCCTTGCCCGACAAAAGGTCCATATACACAGGCGCTGGTATTGAAGAACTGCTCTCTTGAGCCACAGTGGCAACCTGGAGACTCTTGGACATTAATATTGGGAAGAGATATCTTAGCCGAAGTCACCTCCTTCTCGAAGCGGCATCAGCACTGCCGAAATCTGCATGTTGATCAAGCCTACTTGTGCGTGTAATTGAATAAGGGATCGAGAATGAACCGAAAGATTTTGCAAAGAACAATTTACATTCTAGGGTCCAAAATTAGCATCATGGTTGCCTCTTGCAGTAGAAAGATGGCCACCCCAACTAGAGCTCTAACATGCACTTTAGTCTGGACTCTGCAGCATGAAGGTGGCTAACACAATTTAAGCCACATGCCCCATTATGCCCAATTATGCACGCGAACACACACTGACTTATTCAGAAAAAACAGAGCAAAACTTACTGTCCATGCCAATGCTAACGAGCACCCCAGCAATTGACACACCTTGTTCTTAACTTTTGTCTATCTACTAAATTTTCACCATCCCCGTGTAGCATTGAACTTAATAATCAAATCTAGTTAATGATCACTTTACCTCTATCTGTATATTATCACCAAAAGAAGTAAGAGAGAACACAATCAGCATGAAGCGTTTCCATACTAGCATCAAATAAAGCAGTAACTCCTCACAAAGGCTATGCATGAAACTTAAACTACAGTTCTGATTCTTCATGTATTGCATGTACAAAACTTTGGGTACTGTTTAAGCTAGGACATTGAGCAGTCGAAGCTTGACCTTGCATGAGGTGTTATTCTTCCTGTAATTCTTGCACAAAAATGTTGTGTACTGTGTACTTCAACATAAGCATCAGAAACTCATCCCATTCGCACTTGTATCAAAACTGGATATTGCTGGAGCTTGACCAGCATGTGGACTATATCCTTCCTGTCTTGCCTAAACAAAATGTTATGTATTCTTCACATTAACATATCAAAACTGGATATTGCTGGAGCTTGACCAGCATGTGGACTATATCCTTCCTGTCTTGCCTAAACAAAATGTTATGTATTCTTCACATTAACATAGGACGATGGAAACTGGTCCGAGTAGGACTTGTATTAAACCTGGATGTTGCTACAAACCTGTCATGAAGTCCTGTAGCAATCTGCAGACCTATCAAAGTAAAGCTCCATTACTCACGTTTACTTTCTCTGGTTATACCTAGCTGAGTTTCCACATTTGTGAAACCTATGGTGGCCAGAGAGCTTTTCTTTTGGACGACCTCCTTTCTTTAGGAGCCTTGGTCATGATCCATACAGATGATTGTGGAATCTGGGATTGGTGTAATTCAAGCCAATTCCGAAAACCATCCCAACTTCCGTTCGACCAAAAACTATCATCTGGCAGGGGCAAAGTTGGCAGTACAGTAGTTACATACATCTTCACAAAGTCAATATTATCTGAAGAAGTAACCACATTCATGTCTCTTCCAACACAACCCCCTTTTTGGACACCCACAAAATGATTAGGAAGAGATAAGGGGATAATAGGGGCTCCTGAACTTCCAGCTAATGTTGAGCAAGAAGTCCCTAAATACCTGCTATTAAAGCAAAGTATCTGACCCACACTACATGCCACATTACCTGTGTTAGTGGCCGCAAATGTCTTCTTAAGCTCTAAATAGAGCTCTCTCTTAACCTCTCTCTCCACTGTATCAATGATTGAAAGCACTCTTTTTGCTTTCGTTAATCTCATCTGATTATTTGCTGCATGTTTGGCAAGCAAATTGTTGTACACTCCCTGTATGGTAGGTGTGTATTGCTTCCAAATTGCATTGCTTTCACTGGTTCCCTCCACTAGCTCTTTTCTAGCATTTTCTAGAAAGTTATTGATTGCGGGGAATGAGATAGCAACAACTTGCTTATTTGTAATGAATGTTGGAGAACATGGCAGTAAAAAGCTTGGCATATTCTTCTCTATCTTGAAGAAGCAAAGATCTGATCCATTTAGAAAAAGCCCATGAGTGTCTCTCTCTTTTGATCTTGATTTTTCTATGAAGCTTGGATCAAGGCCCTCAAAACCCGCATGTGTATCAAAAAAGCTAGACATTACTACCATTCCTCTGCATACCTTGATTTCAATCTCGCCTTCCTTGTCAACAACATGCCTTGCTGACACAATTAAAGTGGGCGATGCTGAAAACCCTGTTGCGTAGGACGTTTTGACTGTAGATCCATCCTTGCAGCGAATCCTTAATCTGACTGTAGAGCTGACTGCTGTGTCAAGTATCTTTGGCTTCATACTTAGAATCTTAGACGGGCTGTTATCATCTACTTTCAGATCTGAAGGTATTGCAACAAAAGAAGAGCCATCTACAAACCCTACAGGGTACACCTTGGAGAAATTCAACTTAGTAGGGGACGTGGGGAGCATGGGATCCGAACACACTTTTTCGTCTTCATCAGATGGCTCCCAAGCCATTTCTTCAAAATTTTGTGATAGGGCTTCTTCATCTTGTGGATAGTCAAGACTATCCATGCTATCATCTGATGTATCTGTATCCAAATTAAATTGTATGCTAGTCTTATCAATAAAGCATGAAAGTACAATAGTCACAAGACAAATAAATCTGGGAAAAGCACGGATTTTACCATTGATTTTATTTGTATCCACTTCAGAAAAGATTTTGGTATAGCGATGCACATTGGCAACATTCATTTTAGGCCATGCTTTCGTTCCATCTACTACAGCAGGAGTTGTAAACTCATGTTCTGCTTGACCTGCTCCTCCTTGGGACTGTCTTGATGATGTTGTTGGTGTAGAAGGTGTAGAAATGACTTCAAGTGAGGCTATGTTTGGTTGACCAGCTGTTTGCAGTGCCCTTGGTGGAGGTATCTGATTGGGCATTGTCAAACTGTGCTGTGGAACTTGTGGCTTAACGGGCACTGCTGTGAAGACATCCCCTCCAAAAAGATTGGGATCCACTGCTGCCTTAGGAGAAGCACCAGGTTTAATTCCTGTAAGTGAGCCACCTTGAAAACCTTGGTTTGGAAGAACTGCCCTTGTCTGGGAATGCTGGCCAGTGGGGTTGTTGATAGAACCTGGACCCGGCCAAGATGATGACTTCTTAGTTGGCCAATCAGATGAAACAATTCCTGATGTGGAAGAAGGTGTTGATGGTATTGAAGCTCTAGGTACTGGTGTGGACATGGTTGGTCTAAGTCCTTGTGGTAAAGAAACAACTGGATACGGTTGTTGTGCTGGAACAGTTGGGGGCCAAACAGGGCTTCCTGATCCACCTGCTTGCGGGCTTGCTGAGGTAAAAATTGGTGCCAATTGGATTTGCGGGGCAGGAATTTTTGATACAGTGGGTTCACTCAATGCTTTGTTCACAAGAGTGGGGGTGAGCTCCCTTCCACTTTGTGCGACTGTCACAAGCTGCAGTGCCTTGTAAAATTCAGCCTGAGAAAGATATCCCCTTTGCCCTTTATCTGCATACTGCCAAATCTGTGGTATACATGAGACACTGAGTAGTAAGCAAGAAAGACCCATGCCATGAGGAGCAAGGTAATAAGTTTGTACAAACAGCGCACAAGCCAAATTCATATCTGTTCAACAATGCTTGGTGCATTCCAGCAGCTAGCTATTTGTGCAACATTCTGAATAAATGACTGGTTGTTATATCAAGTGCATTATTGGGTGCTTGTTGATGTAACCAAATAAGATAGCTGAAATGGAGCAAACTTTACCATATTCATGCCTGTAACATGCTCTACAAAGGTGCACTACAGGATTGATCTGAGTGAGGAAACCTCATTGCCACTATGTGATGGGTTGAGCTTTGTCTGTGTTATTGCACGTCAATGTGCACACATTCGTGTGGCCAAATGATAAAGATTAGAGACGTGTTGACAATATCAGCCAAGCAGACAAGGAAGCATTATTTATGTGCCTGCACACCCATCGCCTTGCATGCATCCAGAAAAAAATACCAAAGCGAGTCATCCTTGCTGAGTGATGATCATATTGCAAAGAGAGAGCATCATTTTAAGTGCCTGCACTTCGCTTCTATCAATTTGCATGCATCCCGAGAAAATAACACATCCGTTCTGAATGATTATCAAAATGCAAACGGATTTTTCCATCAAACCATAAAAATTTCTGCCACAACTGAATTTCAAACCAGCAAGTATAATACTGCGTCCTACCGTATGACTATGACTGTGGAGGATCAGAAATCAGATCCTAGCAGAATAGGAAAGGAAATACCTTGGCGATGACCTCGCGATGAAGGTTGGCTCCCTGCAAGAAGGAGACGGCATCCTCTTCGCTAATGCGGCCATCGCGATCAACGTCTGCGCGCCTGAAGTAGGCATCGAAGAGATCGGGGGAAGCCATGGCCAGCTGCTGCTACAGGATCTGTGACTACGTGGACGTCAAGGGTTCACGGCAGAAAAAGGGGACGAGGGCTCATACGAGAACCACATGCGCAGAAAGCAAGTATCAAGTCAGAATTAAAATTGGACGTAGGACCGGGCATTTTTTGTTAACAAATCACGATTTTTTCTTGACACTGTACAAAATTGTTCAAAATCACTTGAGACTTGAAGTGTGTACATATCTAGGGTTTAGAAGCACAGAGATCACTTAACAAAAGAAGTTGGATACATAGAACTTGGGACAACCAAAACACTTGTCATTTGATACTCTGAAACTACCAAAAGAAGCTATTTAGACATCTAGAGTTGTTCAAACTAGGAGTTTCAGCTGTCTAAGTGGCAGGAATTTTTTGTACTATTGCATGCAGTGTTTGAGTATAGTTAGACTCACAAGACTCTAGAAGTGTATATAACACAGTGATTTGGACAAGTCAGTCCAGATACTTGCAAAAGATTACTGACTAAACTCCGTAAGCTGTATAGTGGTTGAATTGATTCTTTGCAGATAAGGAGTCAAGCAATTGTGTTAAGCTGAGGATTGAAGGTTAAAAGCAGTATACCAACAGGAATTCAGGTAACAGGTTGGGTTTCTGTAATTATACTTGTTCATGTACTTAAGGTCAGGGGGAAACTTGTCTAGAGACCAAGTAAGTTAGGTGTCTATAGAAGAAAGTGTCATTCAAGCAAAGATTGAACACTTGACAGTGATTCAAGAGGAAGTTATTTCGCACACCTCGTCTGAAATTAACTATTCCTATTCTATGGAGAAAATTCCGAGCATGGACTTGCATGGAAAGATGGGGCCCATTGGCACATCTAGATCTCACGAATAAAGACGGAGGATGCTATTGCAGTATGCCTATACCAACTAAATGGGGGCACGTATTTACTTAGATAGTAATAATCAACACTATGTGCAAGAAGACTTGGGAAAGAATGATTTTGTGAAACAAGTTGAAGTGTATTTTAGAGAGGACTATTACTTTGATGACGAGGGAATTGCTTACATCACAACATCCTTTCCGACTATAGTTGACCCCATGGGAATGATAGAGACCAAAGAAAAAGTAGATGAGGGTTTGGAGAGACCACCTTTGGAAAATGACATCAGAGTCAAGTTCATTTCTATCAAAGAAGTAGACAGAATTGTGGTGGACAATCCGAGGTTTGGGTTATACCGTTTGGCTAGTCTAGACGCATCCACATACTACATGAGGGAAGATGTGCATCCACGAGAATTAATGGATCCTAAGAGGATGTACATGTATGCCTATCAGTTTGAGACCCGAACTAGACATATATTGGTCGATGCTAATGGTCACGAGTATAGACATGCTCAATTGAAAGACATGGAAAAGCTAACCTGTATGGGAGAACCTTTTTCTGTCATATATTTAGACCAAATATCTGCTCAGCTGCCTGCCAAAGAAGAAGTAAGCTTCATGGACAAGGTAACTAGAATTCCTAGTCAGGTAGAAGAAGCACAAGTAACAAGGTCAATAGCACCAAAGGCTTCAGATCCTGGAGCAAGAGCGAGCTTCCAGCCAAGACCTTCGATGATAAGAGGTGGTTATACGGTCGTTACAAGGTCATCAATACCACACCCAATAGAGCGAGCAACACCAGATGCCCCTATAAGAGAGGAACATAGAGTTGTGCATAGAGCTCCAACACCTATGATGAGGGAGGAACCATCTATGGCTGCCCCTGGAATGAGAAGGTTTGTTGCTGAGCCAAGACCATTGCATCCTTCTCAAGTTGCAAAATGTATGGCATCGAAGTATAATGGTTCGGATGATCCCCATGCACATAAGTCTCATTTTCTAAGGATTTTCTAAATGATTTCTGGTAGTTTTCTTTATTTTTTATGCAAAGTTATTAGAGAATTGGGCAAATCTACTCACATTGGTATCAGAGCTTAGGCATCTCTTTCTTCTCTAAGAAGAGAGGTCCTTACGTTGCTCACGAAGGTGGGATTTGTGCATTACTTGTGGATAAGTGGGATAGGGATTTATCCTCTCCACTATTCTAAGGCTTTTGTTGACATTAAGGGTTGGAAAAAGTCTACTAAAATCCACACAAAAATTTGCTTAACAATGGCTGAGAATAATGAAGAGAGTAGAGTTAGCTTAGATACTCTTGCACACACACAAGATGATGTCTCTAATGCAGTTGATTATGTCAACTTTTTTGTGTCAAAGCTCCAACAAACGAGGAAAAATCCTACTCTTCATGGGGAGATTATACTACAACTCCGGGAGCGAGGTATTCTCATAGCCTCCCAAGAAGAGAGAATTCCAAAGAAGCCTCTTGGTGAGAACCTCTATGGGAGAAAAGGAGAATACTCAAGTGGAGCATCAAAGGGAAGAATCACGTAGTGATTCTAGGCGTGATATAGCTCCAAGGAGACGACGACCACAGCGGCCAACTTCTCCTCCCAAAAGGGGTCACCGTCAAAGTCTCCTTCACATGAGGACAAGAAAGACGAAAAGGCCCCTAAGAAAAGAAGGGAGAAAAAGAGATCAGCATCTTCTCCTTCTTCTTCTTTATCCTCCTCTGAAAGTGAAACTTTGGATAAGCTAAAGAGGAGAGCCTCAGGGCATAGAACGTCTTATGCTACATGGAAGAGGTCCAAGAAGCTTATGGTTGGTTTCTTATATACTTTCTTTTCTTTCTGCACTAGACCTTTACCCTCATAAGCCCCCTTTCCCTCCCACATGCTCTTGATTCCCATTAAAACTCATGTGCAAGGTGCACTGTGAGAAACATCAGCTGCTAATCCTCTACTCTTTCTCTCTCCTCTTGCCCTCCATCCCTCTAGCCTTTTTGATCTCTCTAACCTCTTTGAGAAGAGTATCTTGAGACCTATGTTGTCGATGTCTTATAGTGTCAGTATGGCTCTAAAATGTACAAATTCAACAGTTAATCCAAGCTAGGAGATTGCCACTATATAGAGGACTCCAAAATTATGAATTCTACTATTAAATCCATGCTGGGAGATAACCACTATGTAGAGGACTCCGAAATATATAAATTCTATTGTTAGATCCATGCTAGGAGATTACCACTATGTAGAGGACTCCATGACACTATAAAAAATAATATCTTTTTAATTTGATGAGCTCAACCACCTCTACATAGACTTGGTCATAATGCAATGATTGAAGATAAAATATTACGGCATGACATGGAAAGGTGAAAAACACATCTTAAAAGTTGTAAAATTTAACTATGTGCATCTATGGTTTGTGCCCTTCTGATTGTATGAATGATTTCTTTTCGAAGTGTGATGGAATGGTTGTCGTTGTATTAAAGTTGGATGAATGTCAAGTTGTCAAAGGTCATAATTTAGAGAGGGCTAGCCTGATAGATGAAACAAGGCTTGAAAGGGCAAAAAACATCACGAGGAAGAATTGTAGGAATTATCGAAGAGCCAACATGAGGAGTTATTAGAGGAGATACAAGAGGAGTTATTAAAGGAGATACAAGAGGCACAAAGTAAAGATACGTGGATGCAGAATGATTCTCTAGTAAAAAAGAAAGAGAGTGCAAAAATAATATTTTAGTGGTGCTTGAACAATGGCATCGATTTGTAGAATGAGTTAGACATTTCATGAATTGTATGCCCCCACCATGCCTTGTGTTCTTGGAGTAGACTTCTCTTTGTGTGCTCCAAAGCTCAAATGACCTATATTCATCCAAAGAATAGAGGATGTCATGTATATAGATGATATGCTATATACAAGAAAAATGAGCAACATGTAAGATTATTTTTAAGGAATATTTCTAGACTCATGGTTTACCATATAGGTGCAATGCACATTGCTCCCCAAGCATCGACCATATCTATAGTGAACTCATCAATTCTTTTGTTAAGGGTTGTAAACTCCTCTTCTGAGAGTTGTTCCTTCTTAAGTAGATGAACAATAGAGTCAAGTGCAACCCCACATCTTTGCATGCTTCAAACCAAATATTTGCCTCACTTAGTAGGTGGTGCAAACACATTTGTTTCATAGCTTTCATAAAATTCACGTGATGAGGTAGAAGATACATTGTCTTTGATCCAATACAAACTTCTAGGCTAATTTGATGTTTGGTTGGATATTTAATCATGCTTTGTGAATTTCACATTCCCTCCATGCAAGCCTACTCTTAGCAAAATTCTCCTCCAATTTGGTAATATGCATTATGCACGCCTCTCAAGTGGTTGCATATTCTATGCATAATTATGTGCAACACTAGAAGCTTTTCTAGGATCCTCAATTTTTCATGTAGAGTACATACATGGACACGATAAAGTGGAATGTCAAGAATTGGGCTCTAATTCTCATCTAGTTCTCTGTCTTGCCCTTGAGCTCCTGCACATTGCTCTCTTATGACATGCATGATAGATATCCTATGAAAGTACCATTTTTAGGGTTTGATGCAATTCTTTAAGGACTTTAAATGATGCCAACCACATGAAATACTAGTGAGTATAATATCACTTATTTTACTTATTATTATGCTTTTTAAAGCTAATACATTTTAGTGAGTATAAAATCACTTATTTTATTGCTAGGACAAAGCAATCTACTCATTTTAACACTACACTCCAAGTAACCCTCATAAGAAAAATCCCCCAAAGAGCACACCAAGAATAGTTCATTACTCCTGATCTAGCATAGATAGCATGGCCGAGTATAGGGAAACCTTAAAGACCAAGATTCCAATGCGAATAGAAATCCTAATGGTGACCATGATAACCATATTCTATATAGTAACCATATGCCCCCGAATCTTAACAATCCAAACCCCGACCTCATGATGGAAAACCTTGACAGTCCAAGTCCTAACCTCACAATTGAAATCCTTGACAACCCTAACCCTCTTGTCTGAAAACTCCATCCTCCATAATACAATCCCTATTGTTGGCAACAACGATGCAACAGGAACCCCCTTAAGATGGATGAGTCTATATTTGATAATGTGTCCAAGGTGGCAAAAACTCAAGCAAGGTAAAAGTAAAGATGTAGATGGATCAATATTATATTTAGACAATTAAGTTATAAAGTAAGAAGAGTAGTGGTGGACAAGACGAGAAAAAGAGCTACAAAAGAGGAGGCTACACATAGGTGGGAAGAATAAGTTGCAAGGAGTTGCAAGGAGGGAGTAGGAAGAGGCGGTTGCACAAAGGAAACTTGAAGAGGAAGAATAAGAGGTAAGATAAAACTAGAGGAAGTTGAAGAAACACGCCAAGAGGAACAAGAGGCAACAAGGAGGAAAAGAGGTAGCACATATAGGGAGCATAAAAGGGAGCACACAAGGAAGCAAAAGCTTTGAGGTAGTTTGAAGTAAGAAAGAAAATCAAAGCAGAGCATCCTCCTTATGTGCTAGGGGGTAGGCCCACATCGCCCTCGACCCACCACCACCAACCAAAAGCCTCATATGGTAGGGTGGTGAGAGATGATGGACGATATTAGCCCAAATGAGCATTGTATATAAGAGGCAACCATGATAGCCCTTCAAGAGGCACATGAAGAAATACAGGTGGGTCACATAGGTGGGTCACATGGTGGAGGATTTTAAATCCATCTTGTGGCATGTACATTGCATATAGTGGGTCACTCTAATGGTGAAGAATTCAGCACTGGCCAAAAAGGCTAAGAGAATCCTAAATTTTTTAACCTTAGGCTATGATGTGATGGTTTTTAAGAAATACATTCTTTTTTTCTACTTTTACATTATCTATAAAATTTCATCAATTGCCTTTTGATCTCTGAGATTTCATCTTCAATTTACAGTATCATGCTATAAAGTTGTCTATAATGTTCATGAATGAAGTGATGACATGGTCAATTTTTTGTCACAAAAAAGTATGGCCAACACATGGCCTTCTTAAAATGCTAACCTGTGCGAGAAAATGTGATGAGAGAGTGGCCAAGAATTGAATTATTTTTGCTACTTAGAAGTCAATTTTGTTGTTTTGCAATGGGCTCAAGTTCGGAAGGGTTAATTACATCACACTATGTGTCCTAGGTAGCATCACACTATGTGTGCAGATGGGCTCTCTTCTTCTTCTTTTTTGCATTTTTTTTGGGCACAAAAACGTTGCATTAGCACGTTGAACACCATATTAGTGAATTTGGGAATTTTCCAATTCCCATTTTTGAATACTTAAAAAAGGGGACATGGATAACATGTTTGTAAGTTTCTCAAAACCCTATCATATGACCTATCGTTGGAAAGCGCTTGAAAAATAGAATCTAAAGAGCTAGAAAGCGCTCATTTTGGATTAGTGGTGTTCAAGTTATGGTTAATCCAAAGTTTTGACCACGTGTCCCAAACTTGTGAGAAATTCCCATATTCTCCAATATGGTGTTGTTGTGTGACACATATAAACATGTGTGGCCTTCAGCCTGCTACAAAACAATGAATTTGACTTCTATGTGGCGATTGTTGGAATGTCTGCGTAGTACCAAGTGAAATGTTTTCCTATAAATGACTTAATACCTTGTAACTACTAGTGGCATGATCCATCCCTAACGGGTAAGAGTATTCTTGCATGCATAAAAACAAAAGGCTTGTCCTCAGGGGGTGAGTAGAGATTAGTCTTGTATTTGAAGCCCATTTTGGACCTCATGGTCCTCAACTTGCCAACCTATGTATGAACACACTGTGCTTGCCATATATATCCATGTAGGAGCTCCTAAAGCACTTACATTTCTTTGAATAAAGCACTATACTTGGCATAAATATACATCAACCCAATATAGTGGTGACAATCTTAACACACTTGAACAAAGCATTAAAACAATCTTTGGGCAACTGGATTATCCCTCCTTGGAAGGCTATAGTCCTCACCTCCATTTGTATTTAAGATAAAAACATTATATATTGCAAGTTATGATTTTCGAAGTAAAAAAAAGGAAAAAGATAAAACCTTACAAAACTCACTTGGTGGATCAATATTTGAGACGAATGGCGTTTGAATGGGCTTGTAGATAGCAAATCAAAAATTTTGTAATGTCTAGTACCTTTGAACCGAAAATCTAACTTAGTAAGCTTTTCATAGTCTACAAACATTACATGTACACGAAGCTGATCTGCAATATTTTACAAACTTAGATTGTAAATTCTCTCGTTGTTTGTAAGTGTCTTGACCATACAAGCATAGCAATAATCTAGGTTCTAAGAAATAAAGATATTCCTTTTGCAAAAAGAATGTATCAATAATAATTTAAATTTTTTAAAATTAAACGCAAAAGCTACATAAAAAGTAAGTTTCTATATACACCGTAAAACATAGGTGCTCTCTAATAGTTTGATAATTAGACATGCTGTTGCTTGTCCTTCCCAAAATGGAGGGTCTACAATTGAGCCATGAATATTAAATAGATTATGGAAAACAACGATGCCTATATCATAGAAATCGTCGAGAAAAATACCTTCAATATCTTGTCCATCACCATAAACAAATGAAAATGATCTCCTTGCCATGTCCATCCTAAGTAATATACATGTGATATCCTAAGTAATATCCTAAGTAATATACATGTGATATCCTAAGTAATATACATGTGATATCCAATATGACACTCGCTACACTAAACATTTACACAAGACTTTAAGATCAATCTCCCCCTCTCCCTCTCCCCCCCTCCCCCTCCCCCTCTCCCCCCCCCCTCTCTCTCTCTCTCTCTCTCATAAAATCCACACAATGTAAGTAGATTTATACATATCAATTCAATATTACCGGCAAGCGTATCAACAATGTGAGAGATAAATAAAAGGAATTTTCCATCCAACTCCTATTTAGCTTTATGTCTTTGTATCACAATCACATAATTGTCATTCTGAAAGGAATATCAATCAACTTCAAAGCATGCACACTTATTGAAACACACTTAGATTGCACATGTCACATCTTTGAAAACATTCTCCTTTCAAATTCTTACTTCATTGTTGATACAGAGATATCTATGAATGTAGTCTCTAGCATTTATAGGCTGCTGTATTAATAGCTCGTTCTCTACCTTTTGGGCATAGATTACATTTATATTCTTCTACATGCCATTTTCAATATCTCTTTGTAGACACCATTGGTTGGAAGACTTTTTTTGAACCTTCTATGCTACTTTCGTGTTCCACAGTATGCTTTACATACACTTTCACTGCATCAGTGATCTAACACGTGACATAGCAACGTACAATTGTCCATGTGTGAATACTTATGTGGCCAATTAAAGTCCCAACACACTCAATGTTTGTCCTTGTGACTTATTTATTGACATACCAAAAGCTAGCCTCACAGGACATTATCTCCTTCTCATGTCAAAAGGCAATTGAAGCATAGTTTGGTATAATTGTTATCCTAGCACAATAAAGACCCTGTCTTTAATGTTTGTATTTGTAACGTTTTCTGCTTCTATCACCTTTGAGTTAAATTGCTTGCATATCAATCTGGTACCATTACAAAGTCCCTGCTGAGGGTCCAAATTGCGGAGCAGAATGATAGGAGCATTAATCTTTAGAAGCAAGTGATGAGGAGGGTAGCCACCCACCACCTAAGTTCAAACTATTCAAGTACTCAATTGGATACAATATTCTGTCATTCTCAGAAGAAACAACCGAATCTGCACTGAGGTATTCTCTTTCAAGACCGGGTAATGCACTCAAGGCCAGTTCATTGATCTCATCAATAACCTCTAGATTTCATGGTGCAAGAATAGCACGGTCTTTGAAGAAGCATGCATAATCCTCCACTCTTTGAACATCTTTTTATACCCATTCTACCAAACTCAAAAGGGAGTTCTCATGGATCAACATTTGTGGTGGAATTACCACTCTGCCTTGATTGTCATAATGGCCTATAGAGCCATCTCCAATTTGTAAAGTCTATTTGACAAATTCTAGTTCTGTACATCATAAGCACTTTGTACGAACCCGCATGTTTTGGGTGAGCTTTAAAACATTCTAGATTGCACTTTGAGTGCTAGTGCCCTACATTTATCAGATGTTCCAAGTGGATTGGTCTTATTGGGACTAAAGGCACCCTTTTCCACACATTTCCATAAAGTCTCAACCTTATCTCTGATTCTATATTAGTGTGCAGCTAGCTGAAATGTAGGGTCTTCTCTCTTGTGAGTGCACCCCTTTTCTCTCACACAATCCTTCAACAACTTTATGCTGCACCAATGGCCTCTGTAGGATCGGCTTCAGTATCTGCCCATGAGAACTTCACCTGATCTCCTCACTTGCACCATCTGTGGCTCTTCTACTGGTGTAGATTTGTCTGGTGTCTCCTTGGTGGAACCGCTGCAGGTTGCACTAGCTGCCAACTGGGATCTGTGGGTCTGTCAACCTGATGGCCGACTCCACGATCCTCCCTTCACCAGGGCAGCATAAAAGGTCCTACAAACAGGCGCCTTGTGCTGGGTCTCGCCCAGCCCTTCTCCCAATTACATGGACTTATGGCTGGGCAGTCCCACGGGCAGCCCTAAACTTGGGCAAACTGTGAGCCCGAAGTGCTGACCAGGATGGCCTACATGTCTGCCCTAAAATAAACTCAGTGAGGATATCTGAGTGCCACCATGTGGCAGCCTGATTGCAGCCCACAAGCCTGTTGGCACAGTTCTTGGCGTGTTTTATACTTGGATTTTCACATCTATTTATATACTTTTATTTGGTACATCTGAGTGTTCTATCTCCTAGTGAATAGTTTTCTATATGGCTTAACCACATCGAGGTTAACTTTTACCTTGGTTAAACAACACTAAACCTGGTTAATGAAAATAGGCCAGCTTTGAACCTAACTACACAAATCAGCTAGAATAATTGAACTGGATCACCATACTTAGTAAAACTCGACCAATCCAATTACAAAAGAGTTATCCTAAAGTCCAAGAGATTCTCGCTAGGACAATCATGTCAAGGTCAAAATATAATCATTTTGAAGCCAAATTGAATTTAGATACAACCCACGCCTCCAGCTCCATAAACCCAAGATTTTCACATCATTCATGACAAATTTTGAAAGTCATCATCAAGCTTAATCTAGGACGATACTATTGTCTCTTTCAGAAGGAGCACAATTTTGGACCACTCTCCCGGCTGATCCGCTTTCATGACTAGGTACTGTGTTGGCCTCTATTTGATGGAGATGCGGTGACACAGCGAGACCATGTTGTGGCATATCAGATAGCAGGAGGTGACAGTGCCACATGAGACCTAGGTTGACCATCCACACCAACATGTCACATATTTCTATGCTTTCAAGTCAACCTCGAAACATAATGGAGTAGAGGGGGAGATAGCGAACATGAGGACAGCATGGGTCAACGGGAAGAGACAGCATGGAGCAATGGAGCCAACGACATATAGACCATGCACGATAGCATGCACGATGGAGGTTCGGGAGCCCTAGTCGGAGGGGATTTTTTGAACCGAGGCATCACTCTTGATATGGCCCACCAAATATAGAGATCACGAGGATCATGCCTATCGAGAGACGACCCGACAAACACAAATATGAGACAACTTTGCGGCCCACAGGAGAGTAACCATGGCACCTAGCTATGTATCTTAAGTACTAGTTTGAGTTTTTTGATCTTTTTAAATATAGTACTCAGCAAGGATCCTAGCAAGCCCTTTGCCTCATCCCATTGTGGCTTGCATGAGTTATCCTTTATTTTTACTTTGTCTCATAGGCCCGCGAGGCCTTCCGAAGATGGTAATATATGACATCATCACCCTTGTCTCGAATAACACATTCCCCTTCATCAAATTACACCTTCTTGTCTATTTAAGTAATGCCACTAACAGGTAGAAGGTTTTTCTTCAATCCTAAAACATACAAAACGTTATGTACGTCCCATATATATGTATCCTATGATGATGAAGTCTGGAGTCTCATAGTTCTACATCGTCACTGTAACGTTTCTCTAAGTGAGAGAACCACTCACTCTTTGCGGAGTTAAGGGACTGCAGGCTCTAGAGTCAATGATCCATGACTCATCAGCTTGGCCATGGACTTGTCTGTGTGAATGCCTTGCCCATTAATTTCTTAAGTCCACCTCATTTATATAAGAAGTGAGTCTAGCATCTTTAGCATCTAAAGCATAATAGTTTGACACATTTTTTGAGAATGTGCAAGAAAATTTCATTAATTTTTGGCATAATTACAACGTGCAATCATGGCACCCATTCCAGGACATGTTGGAGAAGTTTCATCATAGCTTGGTTAAAATTGAATGCAATATTCAAAGCCTCTAGACCCTCAATTAGACATTTCAACATCAAAATATAAAAATGTGACAAAAACTCATGATGATAGCATTTTCTTGGATGAGAACATCAAATTGGATGAAATTGGATGACAACAACTATGGTAATTGGAAGTGTTGATAACAAATGAAGCTAGAGACATCAGTGAGAAGAAAGCATATTGGGATGAAAGAGCTCAATTGGCACTTAACCTAAGCAACTTAAATGTTAAGGACACCACTACATCAACAATGAATGCAAACGAAGATTAGAAATAGATTCAATACATATCATTATCATAATGCTTAAAATCAACTCAATAGTGCAAAGAAGCTATCATCTGAAATATGTGTAGGTCCAACTTAAAGACCTACTAGCATCACTTATCCATGAAACAAAAAACAAAAGACTAGTTCAAATTATGAGTAATTTGTTACAACCATTGTCACTTGAGATGCTGCATCGATATGTGAAATCATGCCTGACATTTTTATGTAATAGGAGATGTGGAGACGTTTTGCTATAGTTACAAAAGAATTATAAGTAGGCTTTCTATGCTAGAGGTAGAGGTTTCCAAAGAGGAAGTCAAAACGATGTTAGAAGACATAATTGAAATTCACATAGCCTTGGCAAACACTCTAACAATTACCATGGATCATCGTCTTCATCACATCAACATCATGGCCCTTCAAATTAGAGGGAAACATGGCCCTTTGATTTAGACGAAAACATGGAATTTTAGAGTTCAAGGGGCATGAACAAAGGAGGTTACCAATCCAAAGTCCAAAAAATAACTATATGTACTTGCAATTATGGTGGAATTATGGGCTATTAGGAGCCAAAATGCAAGAACAAACACGGGAGTGTTGTAAGTGGACAATACAATAGAGATAGAAATCAATAATAGTAACATAATCAAAATGAAAATCAAAGACAATCTAGCAACTTTGTCAATGAGAAAAATCAAAGGCAATCACTGGATAACAAAGCTCAACATCAAAAGTTCTTATTTCACAATGTTCTAATGTAGAAATCTGAAGCATTTACATAGTAATAAAGATATTTTGGTGGTTTGAGTCAACTATATGAGAAAAAATGGTTTTTAAAATGCATCCATATAAGAATGCTAAAGAAAATGTAATGATGGGTGACAATACCTCAAATCATAACATTCATCTCCATAGTTATGAAGGCATTACACAAAGCGTAGGAGATGCTTTTTTTCTTTCAATAATGACTCAAAACATCTTATCAGTTGGTGACATGAGTGAAAGAGATTTGGAACTAGTGTTCAAAAACAAGTTTGGTTACACAATCCGAGAATTATACCATCCAAGTAAATTTATTATAAATTGGAAGAAGAAACTTTCTTCATCTATGCTTATTCAAGCAGTACAAACCACTTCTCATTAAAATGATGATACTTTAAGCACACTATGGAACACAAGGTATGGTCACCTCAATTTCAAAAGCTTGGTTTCACTCAAGCAAATAAACATGGTTCAAGGCCTTCTGCACGTATACAATTTCAAAAGCTTGGTTTCACTCAAGCAAATAAACATGGTTCAAGGCCTTCTGCACGTATACATTTTAAAAGATGTATGTGAATCATGCAACATGGGAAAGCCATCAATATTTCCCATTTTGTGGTCTAGAAGCATTGACATGCTCCAAATCAATGCATTATGAGATTCACGGTCATTACTCATCAAAAAGTAAACATGGGAATCAACATATTTACCAATAAAAAAGATGCCCGTTGGTTGCAAATGGGTTACAAATTCCAGCTCAATTTAGACAAATCAATTGACAAATACAAAGCCAATTAGTTGTCGAAGGGATTTGCTTCAAAACTTGGAATAGATTATGAAGAGACCTTTGCGTATTTGTGAAGATGACCACTATTGGTTCACCTTTTGATTGGCTTATCCATTAAATGAATATTAAGGGATATCTAGATGAAGGATAGGCCGCACATGCTTGGAATGCAATAATTCATAATGGAATTTCAACCATCAGCCCCGCCGTCACTTTACATAAAAAATATAACATAACATACTATTTTCTTTGTGCTTTATGTTGGCGACGTGATCATCACCACTTCCAATGAACACCTATTTCATAGGTAAACAGAGTTTGAGAGCATAATTTCCCAACATGAAAGACATGGGAGAGCATAATTTCTTGACATTGAAGTATGAAGAGAATGACAATGGTATCAAGGACAAATATAATGAAAAAATTTCACCAATGGTTTTGTTTATGTGACTGCTGCAAGCCACCTCAAATCTTGTAGAATGTAACATTAGATTGTCATCTCATGGCAAATCTCCTAATACAAATCCTCATTAGTATCGACAACTTATTTGAAGCTTGATTTATTTAACAATCACAAGGCTAGACATCTTTATTCCATTGGATTTTCAGTCAATTCATACAGAAGCCAAAAAAGTTTCATCTCTGTGCAAAAGTTTCTCAAATATTTGAAAGATTATGGGCTAAAATATGACAACTTGAAGATGTTAGTTTTCATGGATATATTGATTTCAATTGGGTAGGAACTCTAGATGATAGAAGATGTACAATTGGATATATTTTACTCTTGCGTTAGTAGCTTTGTCATGTTTTATCTCTGTGCAAATAAAAAGGTCCTCAAATACTTGAACGATTATGAACTGAAATCTAACAACTTAATAGATGTTAGTTTTCATGGATATATTGATGTTGATTGGTCAGGAGCTACATATGATAGAAGATGTACAAGTGGATCAATAGCTTTGCCTTGGCAAACCAAGATAGAGGACCAACCAATGCTACATGAGAAGCAATTTGGTGCAGTAGACTTCTACAAACATTGAAATTATTTCCAAAGAACCAACTGTGTTCTATACCAACAATATCAATAGCATCCATTTAGTAAGGAATCCAATCTTTCATGCTAGAACAAAGCATATTGAAGTACATTATCACCTTATTAGAGAAAGATTCCCAAAGCATATCAAAGTGCATTATCACTCCATTAGAGAAAAGATTCTCAATGAAGAAATTGATGTTGTTCATTGTCCAACACAAGAACAAGTTGTCATTATTTTTACAAAGCCATTTCCTTGACAAGTTCTCATACTTTTGATGATGAGTTGACATTTGCCACCTACAACTTACGAGGGGGAAATGAGGTTTTCCTTTTTGTACAAATTTCGAATGCAAAGTCTCTATGCTCATGCATATTCTCTTATCTCTTAGGTTCTTCTTTATCCCCATTTTTTCCATAGTGTCATTTTTCTATTTAAATAAATCCTGTATACACACCCTGTATACAGTGTAATCTAAGGGGGGGTGTTGAGAATGGTATAAACTACACCATATACTAAGTTCTAGGGAGGAACCTAAGGGACATGGGGAAACCCTAAACCTTACCCTAATCTTGAGAGAGAAAATGTATGTATTCTCAATTTTCTTTGTTATAATTTAGTCATCTTGGTTGTGCACTCCTCTCTCTCTCTCTCTCTCTCTCTCTCTCTCTCTCACGCATCCACTCCCTACCCTTAACATTGATCCCTTCCATTACTTGGCCTTCCTTTACCTATTCACTCCTTCCCATCCACCCTTGCCATGAGTAGCTCTCTCATGCGTTGTGAGTGAGTGGTTCATCTCTTTTCCAATGCCCATCATCTACCATACTGGTATCATTTAAGATAGCTAAGATACGTGCGTTAAGCAGAATTGAACTCATACTTTAGAGGAGTATTTTGTGGACAAAAGTTCCAATAACAAACATATTAGTGGGGGATAAATTGACATCAATATCTATCTTTATAGCCAGTGAAATATCCTAGAGTCTATTGTTTACCCTTTCAACAAGTTTTAGAGCAAAAAAAAAACAAAAAGAAAAGGTTTTGGGGCCATCTTCCTCCCTCGTTTCTTCTCCTTACCCCTCTTTCCTTTCCTTCTCTTTCCTCCATTCCCTCTTTCATCCCACCATTTTCTCTTTCCTTCATTAGATTCCCTTCTCCTTCTTTCCATTCCCTTCTCCTTGCATTTTCTCCCTCCTTCATCCCTTCCTCTCTCTCTTCCATTACAATCCCTTTATTGTTTAGCCTTTCAATAGTTTTGGAGCCATCTTCCTCCCTCATTTCTTGTCCTTCCATTTAACCCCTCCTCGTGCTCAAGGCAAGCATTGAGAAGAGGGAGCTACTCACTTAGCTTTTATCAATAGCTTTTGTAAGAGGGGGGTGTTGCTATTGACATGTTGATGGGTGCTAGTGCTTGTATTGGGTTAGTTAAAAGGCTAGAGTACACATTGCTAAGATATGGTGCCATGAGCACATATTAGAGGCTAAGGTATGGTATAGGAGGGAATTAAAGTAGCCACCCTAGGATGTGGACTACATGATGTGGAGATGTGGATCAAGGATATCCACAAGGAGAGATGTGGATCAGAGGATCCAATAGGTGTGAATATTCAAAGGGCTCTCTCTATATAAGAAGCCTATCATGTATTGTTGATTATATTCATTGTAATAGATTGAGTGTTTCCTACTGTTGGAATTAGGGTTGCAGGAATGCACACAGAACTTCAAGAAGATGAGAAAGCTTGAGCACAACACAGTAGTGTATTATGAGTGCCAAAAATGAAAGATAACAAGCCCTAGAAGATAATGGGCGTATATACAATGCACGGGGGAAAAAACCTCCTAGTGAGGGAAAAAGTGCCCCGGCGGTCCTAAGTGTGTTCACACACATCACTACTATAATATGGTAACAAATCCCCCCTGGAGTGATGCGGTGAACAAGAGCTAGCACTCATGTATAGGGAAGTGTCTAGCTATGTGGACGAATCCACAAAAGGGAGTAAGCCCAAAGCTTTGCGAAAAGCTTCGAACTTCTCACGAGGCAGAGCCTTTGTGAAAAGGTCTGCAAGGTTGTCCTGTGTTGGCACATAAGCCAAACTGATCTCTCCTGCAGAGAGTCTCTCCCTGACATAATGGTAGTGCACCTCAATGTGCTTCGTACGAGCATGGAACACTGGGTTCCGCGCAACTGCCAATGCGCTCTGACTGTCAGTGAAGATGGTGGTGGCAGATGGCTGCCCAACACCCAAATCAGCCATAAGGCGTCTGAGCCACACACACTCAACCGTAGCTGTGAAAGCTGCCCTGTACTCAGCTTCACAACTAGAAGTGGCCACAGTAGGCTGCTTCTTGCTCAACCATGATATGCATGAGCTTCCAAGCATGAAGCAAAAACCACTCGTGGACACGCGTGTGTCATAACAACCAGCCCAGTCAGAATCTGAAAAAACATGTAAATCTGGCGGCAATGATCCCCCCTTGGGATAAAACAACCCAAGATGCCGAGTACCACTCAAATAGCGAAAGATACGCTTCACTGCCTGCCAATGCTTAATGCCTGGGCTATGCATAAATCTGCTCACCTGTGAGACTGCAAACTGAATGTCTGGCCTCGTAATGCATACATAAATGAGGCAACCAACAGCTGTCTGATAGAGTGTGACATCAAAGTGATCTCCAGCATCATGAAGACTCAACTTCAAACCTGTCTCCATTGGAGTAGCAATAGGCTTGCAGTCTTCAAGGCCAAATCTCCGCAACAATGTTTCAATATACTTTGTCTGACACAAAGCAATACCTCCATCACACTGCTTAAATTGTATCCCCAAATAATGATGCAAATGCCCCAAATCTGACATCTCAAAAGAGGCATTCAAATCAGCCTTAAAATCAGCAATATGACTCTCATTTGGTCCTGTGAGCAGCATGTCATCGACATAGAGAGCAATGATTAGATGTACACCATCCACACGTTTAACATACAAAGTGCTTTCTGTTGGACTATTCTGAAACCCATGTGCAGTCAAATATGCATGTATTTTTTCATACCAAGCTCGTGGAGCTTGCTTTAAACCATATAAAGCCTTTTTTAACCTGCACACTTTGTTTTCCTGCCCTCTTTGAACAAAACCACGAGGCTGCGATACATACACCTCCTCATGCAAATCTCCATTTAAGAACGCAGTCTTTATGTCCAGCTGATGTACATTCCAACCATTATGAGCTGCTAATGCACAGATGCTACGAACAGTGGTCATACGACATGTGGGAGCAAAAGTCTCATCAAAATCAATGCCCTTCTCTTGAGCATAACCTTTTGCAACAAGCCTAGCCTTATGGCGATCCACTGTGCCATCAGGCTTACGCTTCAATTTGTATACCCACTTAGTGCCAATGGCCTTCTTGCCAGGGGGCAAGTCACATAAAGACCATGTACTATTCTTCATAATAGCATCGTATTCTGCTTGCATAGCAGCCATCCAATTTTCTGAACTTTGTGCCTCATCAAATGAAACAGGCTCACTTTCATCGCACATACTAGAAACAGCCAATGCATAACAATCTGACGCATAAGAGGCACCATGAGAGCCAGAACGAGTGCGACTAGACAAAGGGGCATCCAACTTGCTGTCACGCAAAGTCTGCACCAGCCATCTGGGCATGTTCCTAGAGCCCTCAATCTCTTGTCTCTCATCCTCAAGTGCATCATGCACATCTGCATCAGATATAGGCTGATCTGTGCCATCATTTAAAACCTGCATAGGCTGAAAAACTGCCTCATGAGGTATTGCACTTGACTGTGCACCACTGAAAAGAGGCAACAATGTATCATAGACATCACGTGAGCTGATATCTGTCTCCTTAGTACATGAAACCAAGGGCTGAACTGCATCTTCCACAAATACAACATCACGGCTAACCAAAATGCGCTTTGTCTGTGGATGATACAAACGATAGCCTTTGCTCTCAGCACTATATCCAACAAAAATACATTTGACAGCTTTGTCATCCAATTTTCTGCGATGTTGCACAGGCACTAATGCATATGCCAGGCAACCAAAAACACGTAAATGGCCAACAGATGGCTTGCGGCTATGCCAAGCCTCATATGGAGTGACAACCTGTAATGCTTTGGTGGGACACCTGTTTAGTACATAAGTGGCACACATGACAGCCTCAAGCCAAAAACCATGTGGTAGACTTTGACTCTTAACCATACATCTTGCCATTTCCATGAGAGACCTGTTTTTTCTCTCAGCCACACCATTTTGCTGTGGTGTATACGGCACTGTACATTGGTGTTTTATCCCACGCTCAGCCAGAAATGCATTAAATTCTGAAGACATATACTCCCCCCCTCGATCTGAACGGAGGGTGCCCATCTTACTTTCTGACACATTTTCAGCCATAACCAAAAACTGTTTGAAGCACAAAAACACTTCGGACTTTGCCTTCAAAGGATATACCCATGCATGCCGGGTAAAATCATCAATGAAAGTCACGAAGTAAAGGTAGTTTCCAAATGATGGAGTTTGCATGGGACCACAAACATCACTGTGAACAAGCTGCAATCTGCGTTCAGCTCTCACTGATCCATCTTTGGGAAAGGAAGCACGCTGCATTTTACCCAATATGCAGCCCTCACAAACATGCTTGACAGGTGCCTCAAGCTTAGGCAAAGAAGACACCATTTCAGATTTCTGCAGGCGCAGCAAACTTGCAAAATTCAGATGACCAAAACGTGCATGCCACAGTTTTGCATTTGAAATAGCCTGCGTATCCATAATAGCACATGCTGAATCCTCTACACATTTGCCATCCATATTGAGCTTATACAGCCCTCGACATAGTGAACCAGATGCTACAATGATGTCACCACAAGAGAGATCATGAACAGTACATCTGTCATCCACAAATTTTACAACCAAACCTGTTTTGGCAAATGCGGAGACTGACAACAGATTCTTTTTGATCCCTGGCACATACAATGCATCAAAAAGTGTAAAGGTGTTGCAATTTGCAACATTCAGCACAATCTGTCCAACTCCTTTAACGGGATAAGAGGAGTTATTGGCACAAGTGACAGTATTCCCTGTGGGAGCAGACTCAAGGAAAGTGAATAAACTGCGCTGCGAGGTGATATGCTTAGTGGCACCACTGTCAAAGTACCATACATCTGAATCTACTGCAGACATACATGTGTCATGCAAAGATGGGTCATAACTGCACTGCGCATTGAATGCCCATTCTGTATCTTGAACAACATTAGCAGATTCATTGTTAGAAGGAGAGGCATCTGCAACAACAGCCATACCAGCCTCTTTCTTCTTAGCCTCTTTCGCAGCCAGCTTAGGACACGCTTTGATGACATGATCATTTCCCTTACAGTACTTGCAAAATGTCTTCTGTTTGTCACCCTTCTTCTCATCTTTGTCTTCCTTCTTTGGTTGCACAGCATTTGCAGATTTCTGCTTACTAGAAGAAAAGCCAGCTTTACCTTTCCCGCTTCTCTGACTACTAGCAACGAAAGCTTGATCTGCGACACGCATAATATTCCTGTTTTGCCTTGACTGGTCTTCTTGCAGCAAAACAGAAACTAACTCCTCAAATGATAAGGCATTGGGATTGCCTTTCATCATCAAGCGAAGAGTGGAAGCAAAACCCTGATAAGAATCTGGTAGACCATTCAAAACAGTCTGCACAAGTGAACTGTCTGACAGGATTTCATCTGCAGAAATGAGCTGCTCTTTGAAATCCTTGATCTTTGTCAAAAAGCTATCCATAGAATCACCTTCGTTCATATGCTCACTCTCCAACTGTTTTCGGAGGTAAGCAACACGAGCCTCATTTCTTGCCTGATACAATGTGGCAAGTACATCCCAAGCATCCTTAGAAGTCCTGCAGGAGCGAATATGTGGGATAATGGTACGTTTGACAGACAGCGCAATCAAGGCATGAGCCTGCGCATCTCTACCATCCCAACGAATCTGCTCTGCTGAAAGTGGTGGTTCTCGAACAGCTGCTACAGCACTTGTGCCTGCACCATCATCAACAGTACCTGTTTCTGATGTGTTTGCAGCATTCCCAGCCACAATAGGACGTGCATCAATACCCTGCACAATGTTCCATAACCCCTTTGCTACCAATACATGTCGCATCATATATGCCCACAATGGATAGTTGGTGCCATCCAACTTATCCTTAGCAGCCAACATGCGGAATACATCATTGTTGTCAGCCATGGCCAATGACTGTACTACTAGATGTAAATGCTGTCTGTAAGAGGTAAACCTGTATAAAATCGACCTGTGCTATGTAGCACAGCCCAAAACAGACGAATGGGCACCTGTCCTGCAGATTTTAATCTTGACAGAAAATCTGCACAGTAGGACGATTTTGCCTGCGCAGTACTTGGAATGCAAAAACGGAGGGCGAAATGACTTCAGATCAAAATTCTGAAACGAACAAGCCCTACGGGCTCTCCCACGGCATATACTAACCTGCAGACGCTCGTGAAACCTCGTCGCAATCGGAGGAGATGAAGCGGCAGGTGCCGGTGATGCTGCCCGGGAGGAGGAAGCCTGCTCTGATACCAATTGTTGGAATTAGGGTTGCAGGAATGCACACACAACTTCAAGAAGATGAGAAAGCTTGAGCACAACACAGTAGTGTATTATGAGTGCCAAAAATGAAAGATAACAAGCCCTAGAAGATAATGGGCGTATATACAATGCACGGGGGAAAAAACCTCCTAGTGAGGGAAAAAGTGCCCCGGCGGTCCTAAGTGTGTTCACACACATCACTACTATAATATGGTAACACCTACCTTATGTCTCTCTCATGGTGTTACGATCCTCTTTGATCCCTCACTTTGTCATGCTCTATGGATTTCTTCCTGCTTTTAGGTCACGTGTGCTGAGAGGCTAGAAATTGGCTTGTGGGACTGCCAAACCCTTTGTAGCAAGCCAGATGCCTTGTGGAATGCTTGGACAGCTTTGCAGTGGCCACAGATAGTGGAGAATGCCTTAGCCTTGCCTTGGCAGATGGGTTCTAGTGTACAATAGGGATTGGATGCAGTATGAAGCCAAGAACTGGCTTAGATAGTGGATTTGCCAATGAAATAGAGTGCAAGGGAGTGAACCCTTGTTGTATAAGCACTTTTCCATTGTCAAAGGAATAAAATAGATACCAAAAGGGGCATCAAAGCATTTGGGGCCAATCTGTGTCTCTTGCATTTGTTTTCTGAGAGCAGGACACTCTAGCCTCCCTTTCAGTGGTTTCAAAGTTATTTCTAAGTGATATTTAACTAATGGAAGTGGCTGGAAATGATGCAATGTGGCTGTAAATAGCGTGGGTGCTAAGATAGTTACAGTTTACTACTATTTAGTTTACTGAAGGCCGGTTTCAAAAATCAACCTGTTCGATTCACTAACAAAGACTAGAAAAACACAAGACATTACACAAGGCATGGTAACAAACAGCCACCCACATAGGGCACGGCACCCAAATCAAGTTACCCACATAGGGCGCAACCCCTCAACATGATCTCAATCAGCACATAACATCTTCCAAGCACAATATGCATGCTTCAGCGAGCACTTCGAGTACAAATTTCTTCTTCTTTCGGTTGTAGCTTCTGCTTTTCTTGCATGTCTAGGGTGCCACCTCAATCAATCCTCTAACCAGAGATCCTTGTAAGACTTCTCATCTTCATGCTTGATTCTGTCTCACGAACCCGGAGACTGAAGTGGGCATTCACAAAGATATGATAAAGAATGAAGTTTGTGCTTTCAAAATGCCTTGCCTTCAAAGCACTATGCCGCAAAAAGTCCTTGTTCCCAAATTATGGTGAGATGCCAGGCGAGAACATAGCTGCATGCATCTAGGAATCCGCCACAAGAGAGAAGAGACAGATCAATAATTCAAAGCAACAACGATGCAACATGCCTTGGACCCTCAGAATCCATCTTAGATCTCTCTGGCCATCAGATTTCTTTGAGTTTCATGGACTCGAACCGCTCTAATACCATTGTTTGCTTTTAAAGCCTCACAACCCAAATTGATTTTACCACATAAAATGATGCTCTCAAACAATTTAGATTTCTCACATCAAGGAATGATTGCGACACAACAGAGTACCACAAACTTGAACTATATCAAGCTTAGGAGGGACAACTTCAATTGACTTGAGACCTTCAGGACTGCAGCTCATTGCTACTGCAATTGTTACTGCACTTACAAGAACATGACTCTCTAACCGACTCACTATAAGATTCGACTAAAATCCTAATGAGCAACTGCTCAGACACACACAATAAAGACTCAGAGAGCTTAGAAGGCTCTGTGTGTGTGTGAGAGAGAGAGAGAGAGAGCACTTTGCCAACATGTAGTTTATAGGCATGCGTTGTCGCCTCAATTACCACCATTAAACTACTGGAAGTCGTCTCAGGTCTCTAGAAGCCACGCCTCTTCTCAAAACCGCCATGCTCACAAGCTATCCAATATACTTGGACTGACTTATCATTATACCCCCCTCAACATATGCAAACTATATGCCCAAATAATAGTGCAACTGAGCCATGTCTGTCATGGCAAAAGACTGCTGTAAATCAGCCTTGAAATCCGCAATTTATTCCATATCTGGCCCAGTGATAAGCATGTCATCCACATATAAAATCAGAATTAAAAATTCCAATGCACTCTTTTGGACATAAAGAGTGGCCTTAGTTGGGCTATTCTTAAAGCCACCAAAAATGCATGTATCTTCGCATACCATGCATGGGGTGCCTGCTTCAAGCCATAGAGGGCTTTTCTGAGCCAGCAAACCATATTTTCAGGAGATAGAGATAGAGAGAAATAGGGAGAAAGAGAAAGAGAGAGAGAGAGAGAGAGAGAGAGAGAGAGAGAGAGAGGGAGAAAGAGAGAGAGAGAGAGAGAGAGAGAGAGAGAGAGAGAGAGGGTTTGAGGGGGAGAGAGAGATCGAGAGAGAGATGGAGAGGGAGGGAGAGAGAGAGAGGGAGGGAGGGGGGGAGAGAGAGAGAGAGGGAGAGAGAGAGAGGGAGGGAGGGAGAGGGAGAGGGTTTTTTGGTAAATTTTGTTTATTTTTTGGTCGATTTGTATTGAAAAGTAGATTTTTCTCTTCGAATTATGGAGTTGTTTTCTAGTGTTTTTTAATTAAATTTGAGAGAGAAACGGAGGCGTTTTGGCCATAATTTTGTAGTTTTTGCATTGCTCGCATACATGTAGCTATCCCTCAGCATGGTAGATGGGTGATCCCCCTACCCTCAAGGAGACTTCTATTGAGTATGAAAAGATAAGTGCTTTTATGAGGAACATGCATCCCTCTTCATTGTTCAAGTTACAGATCTCTTGTGGGATAGTGGTGAGGACACTTTGGTATTTGATGTGTAGTTTGGAGGCAGATTGGTTAGATCTTATGATTCTAATATGGTTTTTGATGCACACCTAGAGCTAGTTAGATTTGTTGGCTTTGTTGAGAGGGGTTATTTTGCTTCTGGCTGGGATATATAGACTCTCATCCAGAGAATACCAAGAGGGTATTTGGAGGCTTTGGTTCTTTGGGGGTGCCCCCATCAAGTATCGTCAATGGAATCTAGACAAGTGGGAGTGTTAGTTTGCTTCTCGCTAGTGTAGACCCTTGTCTTTTATTCTCTAGTCCAAAATTATGTTCCAATAATAAGCATGTCGACATCTTTTTCCATGAAGAATGTAGATGTTAGAAGCACAAAGTCTTTTTAGAAACCATCAAGCTTGTTGTACTAGCTTTGTTTTTTTCAACTTGAGATATTCTCTCCATGATATCATAATATTTTGACATTGTTTATGTATTTTGTAGGTATCATGTCGAACAACCAAACTTTCGAAGAAATCCATGTCTTTGGAAAGCCCACATCGCGGAGGATGCTTCCACTAGGATCCAAAGGATAAGGGTGGAAAAGAAAGGCACCAAGGAACCAAAGAAAAGTGCCAAGGATCCAAGTCTTGAGGTGAAATAGCTTCAACAGATTTATGATGTTCCTGCTCCGTTTGATGAAGGTTCGTTGCAAATTCAAACATTATGGGAGATAGTGGAAGTACACAATAACATTGATTCAAAATGGACCATCAAAGTTAACACTGATACGAAAGAGATGACTTTGTCGCTTCCAAAGACACTTCCCAATGGAAGATCAGTTTTTAAGCCAATAATAAAGATTAAAGATATCACAAGAAGTGAGTCCAATGAGGAATGTGTTGAAATGCTTGGGATTGATAACAATAAGAAACCTATTATTTTTATTGTTATGGAAGAGAAGTTCTCTTTGAAAGCTGTTACTCCACCCATTGTAGCGGAACAATCAAAACAAATCAAAGAGGAAGGGAAGGTTAGTTACTATCCATAAGTAATTTCTAATTCTCTATGTTTATGTAATTTCTTTTGAATACTATGAGAGATTCAATTTTGTTTTGTGTGTCCAGGATCTTTTTTATCACTTGACAAATCAAATTGTGGAGGTTGATAAAATTATCGAGCAGATGGAGGTATCAACTTCCAATAGTGATTCTGAGGAGCATACAGAGGAGGGTTATGAAGAAGATACCGCAACATCACCAATCAAACCAAGAGGTTCTTCAAAGTCAAAGGAAAGGGATCTTCCCGTATTGAAGCTGAAAATTTTGGCTCTAATATAAAAGGATTAAGAATTTTCACAGGTTCACATGGATTGAGAGCACCTTCTCTTTTAGGCCATCATGGATTGAGTGCACCTCCAAGTGGGCATGGTTTGAGTGCACCACTCCCAAAAAAATAACCTCTATTGGCTGCAAGTGTGTTTCCTCTTGAGTCTGATGAGGATGTTGTTGAGGAGACTCCATCTATTGCACAAGGGAAAAAACGGAGTAAACTAGGATCAAAGGCTCCAGCAAGTACCGGGAGCTGCTGATATTGGAGATGGCACCTCAGATACACAACAAAATAGAGTTCGAGCAAAGGTACAATGAGATAACCTTGTGGATCGATAGACTTTCTTCTTCGAGCAAAGGTACAATGAGATAACCTTGTGGATCGATAGACTTTCTTATTCGCATTGATCATGTTATCAGACCTTATATTGATCCTAGGACTGGCCTTCGGCCATTTGAGGTGTGAAAAATACATCCTTTCCATATTGAGAATTTGAAGTCACGAATGAAGGACAATCCGCATACACAGGTTGTGAACTACATTGTGCTCGTGGATCCAAAAGATTGTCCATACAAGGCATCTTTTGATCGTCGAAAAACAAATGATTATAACTACTTTGTAGTGCCTCTTGCAAATGAGGATGAGGCTATGCATGATGAGGAGGATACCTTGGCTAATGATGCCCGGTATGATCCATTGGCTGGTTATGCCAAGACAGATGTGGTTTCTGTAGTTATTGACTCAGGTCATATTGCGCATGGGCAGGAATCATTGATATGTTTGCTTTGTAAGTGCCTCCATGACTAGAAGCAATCCCCTCGAGCTTGGCTTCATAGGTTTGATACCGTTATGAGAGCTCGGGATGTGATGCGCAGTGAGACAGGTTATGGTCTTAGTATTCAAGAGGTTGCTATCCTTTTGAGGCTACTTGCCATATGGTCCTTTATGGACAGGGATGCTTTGCAATGGGAGCTGCATGGTCTTGATGATGTTTGTCTTCAAATACTTGGTTATTTCAGTATGGAGAGGGGGAAGTTATCAAGTACTCCATTGCCTGTATTGGCTCTGTACTTGAAACACAGCAGGTTTGACGATCATAGATTAGTTGAGCAGCAAGTTATGGTTGATATGGAAGCCATAGTACTTCATGCATCCATGACTAGGTTGAGACTTGGTTTCACATGTTTGCCATTGGGGCTACACTTCCGGTTCTTGCTTCCATTGCAGTGGGAGTTGGTAGCTTGATTATGGCATATTTTGGCAGTAGGGAAGCGATTGTGGACATCAGGTCCTTATGCTTCCAAGAGCAGCATGCAGGTGATGCAGGTTGGGTAGACCAGTAGAGGTCTATTGTAGGGCATGTGCTTATGGTCACAGGTGGTACAGAGACGTTTTCTTTGCACAGTGACAGTTCGGGTGCTATGGACTTAGCACAGGAGCACGTGATGGTGAGAGTTCACTCTCCTAGTGAGATCTGGCATGAGATGTTGGTTGACAGGCATCTACAGCTTGTCATTTTCTATCCTGCAGACCTGATGTCTGCTAGTAGCTTATCCTCTATGCACTTTGCACATTGTAAAGTGCCGATGGGCATAAAATGACGATTTGGTCATCTTGTTTTTCAGCCTATGGCTGATTGTATTATATGTGTACTATACTCCCTTAAAGGCACAGTGCCTTTAAGTGGGAGGTTGTTGGGGTAAAGGGCAATGTGCCCGCCCACTTGTACATTGCCCATGTATACTCATATATATATGATAGAGGAATAAGCTGGAGTAGCTTTTGCTCCGCCACTTTTGGTGTCTCCTTATCCCTTTGTGTGTGCTCTCCTCTCCCACAGTTTCTTCCACAACCTGCCAAAACCTTCTTTGCAACTTTCCTAGACCTCCAAGCAATCTCTTACCTAAGCATCGCACGAGCCTCATCATCAAAGATGCAGAAAACCCACTCAAGATCTTGTGAGGAGTCAGATCCACATACGAAAGAGGAGTGTTGGAATCCTTGGAAATCCCTTCAACACTCAAAAGCAATAACCCCTTCCTTCCCTTCACCAACTTCCACTAGTCCTTTCACATTCGACCCCTCACACACCCTCCCTTCCTTATTACCAAAATTGTGCATCGTCATGCTTGTACCATAGGCTTGTGTTGCCAATGGTCATGAAACTTCCTAGAAAAATTTCAAAAGTAATTCCTTTATACTTGCAGATTTCCATAAGGATCACACATCATTGGATGGTGGGACATGCACATTTCCTCATTTTCGACCATGGATGATGCATTGGAGTCAAAAACTTGTGCATTGGTATCCTTATACCGTACCTCTATATCTCGATGGTCACAAAACTTTGAAGGAAGTTTTACATGAGTAATTACATTATACTCGCAAAGATTCATAATGATCGAATATCAATTACGTGGTGGGGTGTTCACATTTTCTCTATTTGGTAGTTGCAATGAAGTACGAAAGAAGCCCACAGAAACACAGTATACTAGAGAACTATTGTTAAGACATAATTTGCTTCACATCTTCAAGTTCCCCAAAAATTAGCATGGGACCACACACATCCTCAACAACAAGCACTGCATCTATAACATGCCACATATTCAAATCCAGTAACCAACTATGGCATGAAATGCTCCTTGGAATTGATTTTCTGAATATCGATAGCACAAGGTTGGTGCAACTTGCCTTAAATGGATTAGGCAAAGAATATGATCAATTTGTAACTACCATGGTTACAAAGGAGAATCCCCCAACTTTTGAGATAATGGCTAATATGCTAATGGGGGCACATTCGAGAACAAGTGTGCAAATCCAGATCCAATAAGAGAAAAGGAATGCCCATAGAGGTAAAGGATATACCAGAGGACACAGTAGGACAAATCAGCCTCTAATAAAGGTAATCAAAACTCTCGAGCAACAATAGCCAAAATTTTAATCAAGGACAGTCTAGTTGATAACTAAAATAGACAAGGTATTCCTAGACATGCAGGGAACAAACGTGGAAGAGGTAATGTTAGGAGAAACAAATTATTTAATAATAACTTCATCATCATGATCATCAATGCAAATGCACCAAGAAGGATAGGGAATTGTTGCTACTATTCCTAAATATTGGCAATTAAAGTGCCACAAAAAGAACAAGATTAGTCTTCAGGACATAGCTCCAAACAATTAGGCAATTATGTCCAGCATGATGATTGACGGATAAATCTCATAATGTTTTCTTACCATTCAAGGCAATTGTAAACTTGATCAATCTAAAGCACCAAAATGATTTGTAGACTCAGGTGCAAGAGCACACATGACAAGCCGCAAAGTATGGTTTTCAACTTTAGAAAAGAATCAAAATTCAAAAGAGCATTTGTTCATAGCTCATGGGCATCCATGCAGGGTGTAAGCAATAGCTCAAATTCTAACTGAAAGTCTTTCAAGTGAAAAGGTCATAAAAGATGTTTTGCATGTGCTAAACTTGACTCAAATTTTGTTATCATTGGGTCACGTTAACAAGGTCTGCTACTTCAAAACTCAACTTAGCATCTGCCTAAAACCTCTTGAAACTTAAGAGGGGGAAGTAATATATAACTTGCTCCCAAGTTTTTATAGTTTTGTTCTAGTTCTTTATAGCCATGCTCATAGAAGTATCAAAGTCTACGATTTTTTGTGCGTGTAGCACTTTTTTCTTTTGTGCTCTATCATCTTGTAACAATCTAAGAGGGGGTGTTGAGGATGTAAATTGCATTAGGGGTACTGTGTATTCAAGAGTGGTAGAAATGGGCATGTCCCACATGTAAAGACCAAGTGTAAATTACACATGGGGTTGCGTATATATAACCTTGTAAGACATCTTTATGCAGTATAGAAGTTTAGATTTGCATAGTATCATGGACTTGTGGCAGCTACCTCCTTCCTCCTCTCTCCCATAGCTTTTCCCGCTTCTCTTAACACGGGCTTCCTTGTCTCTAACCTTCTCTGTTTCATCCTCTTCACTGCACATCATCGGTTGGATGCCGAGAACAAATCGAGCACTTATGAATTGGCAAGGGGCAGACTGAACCAGATAGTGGAATGAGAGAGAGATCAAACAACCTCCCCAATCACCATTGCACCACCAAGCATATCAAGGGAGGCTGGGGGCAACAAGGCAGCCATTGCATCATCTGCTCGAAAAATGCATGTTTAAGGCAAATGATCAGAGAGTGGGAGACGTAGCCACCTACATGATCGTGTCGGAAGTGATCTTTAGAATCGATCGACGGAATTCAATCAAGAAGATAAGCAGTACAGAAGTGGATTGATTCATCGTGATTGATCTCAGATTGATAATCTTGAACGGAATCTGGAAGATCATGGGAAGGCCAGTGTTCCCAGTATTTCACAACATGATTCCTATATGGATTGCCGTGTTGAAGCTGTTGAAGAAAGCTTTGAAAAGTCTGTCATTGATCAGGCTTTCCGAATCCGGAGGTCCTCATTTTCTCGTGCAGCCATTTCAGTGCAGTGATCTGCAGCAGACAGAATCTTTCCATTACGAGAAGCCTATTTTAAGACTCGAAATGCTCTAGCAGACCTCGCACTGACTGCATAGAAGTGCTAGATTATGGGTTTATGTTCTCATGAAACATCTTGTTATACGAGACCCTTGAGACGTAAGTCATAGAATTGCTACCTTGAAGTTGCCTCCCTCTTTGGCAAAGAACAATGTTCCAATAAAGGATTAAAGTTATGGTGGAGATCGTAGGAGTCCCTCAAACCCTAGATTGTGGAAAGGTTCCTCTATGAAGATAGGCCCCTTATGGTGCTCAATTATCAAGGATGGCAGTGTGTTAAGAGACAGTGTGTTAAGAGACCAGGACATCAAGGGTACATTGAGATTAAACAAAAAGGGAGTGAGGACACGAGGAGACCTTTGGGACAAAGGTAATCAAAAATGTAAATTGGATGAGTAACTCATAATATCATTTAATCTCCATGGATTTCATGTAAGACTCATTCATGTGATGATGCAATTTGGGACAAAAATACACTTGCTTGGATCAAAGAAAGATTGTATACCTTTGTCAAGAAGTTTATATGGATGTCGCATTACTAGTATAGTCTTCTCTGAGAAGAATAAGGAAGTGATAGACTCACTCAATCTTAAGTGGCAAGCCTACTTCGCCTCAATATGGGCTAGTAGGTTTTCTAGAATCCAAGATGGGAGTATTTCTAAAAAACAATCATGTATACTTGAAACCAAAAAAGGTAAGCTCTTCCACACAAAGTTCACCACTTAATCAATTGGAGAAGAAGAACACAAACCACACCACGAAAGCAAGAGCAGACTGGGTACAATCTCCCTCACCCTAGATCAATGGCTCACACTTCCTCATCTAGAGTATTTATGATATTTCATAAAAGCACAATGAGCCAAAATTATCCCTCTCTTCCAAAATGAGGGATTTGCTTTACATAGCCATCTTTGAGCCCAAAATTGAATTATGTCCACTCCACAATATATTGCTCAAACTTGCAATAATAAAGAAATATAAAATTGGCCCATGGCCATAAATAATGCAATGTGCAACACCTCGATCAGTACCCTCGCACTAACTCCAATCCTCACTATGAGTTCTATCACCTGTCCTCAAACCGCCAATTACATTACTTATTAACAATCGATTGAAGGAATCACCGAATCAATCGATCCCAACATAACCACGCTCAAAGCACAATACCAATAACACTAGCGATATCAGTATTAACCTGGAATCACCCATGATACCAACCATTTAGCATGGCAAACCACAAGGTAGTCAAGCATCCCCAACTAACCACACAAAGTATCCCACTAGGACCCCCACCATGTTTGGTGCACTCCTATGGAGTACTTTGCCATAGTCACACTTGACTAAATTAATAATATCCTAAGTAAGATATATCAAAAATATAATTTCCATAACATCCCTCTTGCTTGGATTGCAACTGACCTCAGTTACGTGTTTGATTATAAGAACTAATGAGGCCTGGAAAAGTTCGAGAGAACCGCTCAAGCATCCACTGCATCATCTCTTGGATGATTCTTAAATTTGAGCGAACTACTTCAAAGGGGTTTCGTTGGCGAAACTACCAGCAGTGTGTTTTTTTACGGATGTGCATGACACCAAGGCAAAAATGGTATTTAATGCTCGATCGACCATGCAAAGCATATCCGATCGAGCACGATGGTGCAGGTGCTTGCGTGAAGCGTGCTTTGCATCGATACCAGTTGCGTCACAGTGCCGATCGCTTCAAGGATGCACATGATGTGGTGCGGTGGTGCAGCCAGCACTTATCCACTAGTGCTACCTCCTCGTTTCAGTCGCGTGACGATAGGGTGGTGAGCCGGTATTTTTGGTGCGTGGACATTGGGAGTCTTGATCGGTCTAGGCCTTTTGATTGTCGTTCCGTGCCTGGCACTCTTGATTTCCATTCCATCAGGAGCGTAGGTAAGTCTCACCCCGCGATCTTTTCTCGACGGTTTGCATGTTTTTGCTCTGCATGCATTGATGATGATTGGGGAGGGTGCTCCATGATACCATGGGCCGATCCATGGGTACGGCGAGTGCTTTCTCCCTTCCAGCCTTGGGAGGAGGTACATGATGATCAGGATGCGGGATTCAGTTCCTCTAGAGATTATGACCAGCTTACAGATATTTTGCGTATTGGTGATATCTTCGCGGTTATTGCTTCGGAGGGCAATGAGGAGGGTGTGGATTATTACTTGTTGCGATGCTCTATGCTGAAGAGTGTGCTGAATGAGGATACAGTGGATGGGCATGGGATGCACTTCAATGCTCATAGCATGATCGTAGGTGGCCACTATTTTCAGCAGATACAGAGGCGTGGTCGGTATATTGAGTTCCAGGAGTACATGGCGGATCAGGAGGCATACATGTATTCTCATCTTGTTGTTGGGATCAAGATTACTTTGAGTCGTGTTCGCACTCGCAAGGCGACGTCCACTCCACGATGGCGCCTTGCAGTGGCGGATCACGAGAGCATACTTGCAACTATTGGCATGAGAGCTGATCCTGAGGAGTAGCACATTACATATCATATTTTTTGGGATCATCAGTTGATTAGATTGATTTTTATTGGGTATCACTAGTTGATTACACTTTTTTGTATTCGATATGTATAGGCTCACTGTGTGATCGTACCATTGTAATTTTCATGGACTCATATTTTGTATTTCACTATGATGGCTGTATACACGTTCATACACATCATTGTATTAGATTCTATTTTTTACATGATGTCCGATGTCTTCTCAATGGGATTTGTTGTGTTTGTAAAACAAAAAATTGTTTATTAGTAGTAATGTTGTAATTTGTTTTGTGCTTTAGGACATTTTAAAAACGTGACTAAGAAAATTCGCGCACGTACTAACGAAATACGCGTGTGGACTTACTTGTTGGGGATGAAACTTCGCACGACTCTTAGGCCACCCTAGACATACATCCACGCGAGATTTGGTCTGAACTGATTTGGTATGCGCCACGTGGAAGGTACAATGCGTACATTTTTACAATCCCTACTAGCACGACTACGTATGAGCTATGGCGCATGTACTAACGAAATACGTGTGTGGACTTATCTGTTGGGAATGAAACTTCGCATGACTCTTAGGCCACCCTAGACATACATCCACGCAAGATTTGGTCTCCAACTTATTTGGTATGCGCCATGTGGAAGGTATAATGCGTACATTTTTACAATCCCTACTAGCACGACTACGTGTGAAAAATGGCGCACGTACTAACCAAATATGCATGTGGACTTATCTGTTGGAGATTAAACTTTGCACGGCTCTTAGGCTACCGTAGACGTACATCCACGCAAGATTTGGTGCCCAACTGATTTGGTATGCGCCACGTGGAAGGACAGCTGCGTACATTTTTACAATCCCTACTACCACAACTACGTATGAAAAATGGCACACATACTAATGAAATATGCACGTGGACTTATCTGTTGGGGATGAAACTTCACACGGCTCTTAGGCTACCCTAGACGTACATCCACGCAAGATTTGGTCTCCAACTGATTTGGTATGCGCCACATGGAAGGACAAATGCGTACATTTTTACAATCCCTACTAGCACGACTACGTGTGAAAAATGGCGCACGTACTAACGAAATATGCACGTGGACTTATCTGTTGGAGATTAAACTTTGCACGGCTCTTAGGCTGCCGTAGACGTACATCCACGCAAGATTTGGTCTCCAACTGATTTGGTATGCGCCACGTGGAAGGACAAATGCGTACATTTTTACAATCCCTACTAGCACGACTAAACCCTAAACCCTAAACCCTGAACCCTAAATCCTAAACCCTGTTGGGGACGAAACTTCACACGCCTCTTAGGCTACCCTAGACGTACATCCACGCAAGATTTGGTCTCCAACTGATTTGGTATGCGCCACGTGGAAGGACAAATGCGTACATTTTTACAATCCCTACTAGCACGACTAAACCCTAAACCCTAAACCCTGAACCCTAAATCCTAAACCCTGTTGGGGACGAAACTTCACACGCCTCTTAGGTTACCCTAGACGTACATCCATGCAAGATTTGGTCTCCAACTGATTTGGTTTGCGCCACGTAGAAGCAATCCCTACTAGCACGACTAAACCCTAAACCCTAAACCCTAAACCCTGAACCCTAAACCCTGTTGGGGACGAAACTTCACATGCCTCTTGGGCTACCCTAGACGTACATCCACGCAAGATTTGGTCTCCAACTGATTTGGTTTGCGCCACGTAGAAGCAATCCCTACTAGCACGACTAAACCCTTAACCCTAAACCCTGAACCCTAAATCCTGAACCCTGTTGGGGACGAAACTTCACACGCCTCTTGGGCTACCCTAGATGTACATCCACGCAAGATTTGGTCTCCAACTGATTTGGTTTGCGCCACGTAGAAGCAATCCCTACTAGCACGACTAAACCCTAAACCCTAAACCCTGAACCCTAAATCCTAAACCCTGTTGGGGACAAAACTTCACACGCCTCTTAGGCTACCCTAGACGTACATCCACGCAAGATTTGGTCTCCAACTGATCTGGTTTGCGCCACGTGGAAGGTATAATGCATACATTTTTGCAAGCACCTTTTCAATGCTTAATGTTTACAATTACGACACACGGCATTATTTTTAAAATACATTATGTATTAGATGTGTGAATTGAGATATTTGAAATTCAAAATCATACTCTTAATTTTAAATACGCACATGGGGATGAAACTTCGCACGGCTCTTAGGTTTAGTGTAATAATTGCAAGCATTGATATATACGAAATTCAATATGATATTCAAAATGATAAAGTTGGAACTTGAACACTTTTTCAATGCATAATGTTTACAATTACTTCACATGGCATTCTTTTTTAAATACCTTATGTATTAGATGTGTGAATTGAGATATTCAAAATTCAAAATCATACTCCTAATTTTAAATGTTTATGTTACATTTAAACAAACTATAAACTGAGATAAACAAAGTGTGAAGAACATCATGAAAGTACGAAAATGCTCATACATCATAAAAGTGGGAACAATATCATGAAAGTACCAAAATGAATCTGTACATCATCATCATCATGCTGCAGAAGTGCATCCCTATACAAGAAACGTGTGAAGCCTAAACAATCAATCTGAATCCGAATCTGATAGCTCTACATATGATTCTCTAGTGGAACGCTGATGTGGCTCCTGTATGACCCGCTGCCCAACCGTCCGCTGTGTGCCCTCAGGCAAAGCCGGCTCAGATGGGCCAGCCTCATCACCTGCATGAGATGGGCCAGCCTCATCCTGATGAAGAGGAGGGCATGCTGCACGCGCCACCGCTGCCATCTCTGCCTCCCTCGCCTCCTCTATGTACGCGCGTCTCAGCTCCCATAGCCATGCATCTGCGAATACTCGTGTCTCAAATCCAGCGCGAGTAATCGTCTCTACGTGTAGAAGACGCTGGTCTCGGCCCCGCCCTAGCTGCTGCTGCTCCACCCACTGCTGCAATGATGTCTGCAGCTCTGCCTCTCGCTCAATCCGGCGTGCCTCCTCTGCTCGTGCCTCGTCACCTGGCATGAAATCACCATACGAAAAGCGTCGTGGAACGCATGCTGCAACCACCGATGTATCAGCACCCTCCTGCATCAGCAACGCTCTCTGTGCCTCCTCCCTGTAGTGCTCTGTCAAGACTACGCGGGCGAATGGATCAACGGCCTGACGACGACCAGGATATAGATCATCCATGCCTAGTCCTCTGTATGTCGCCACATCAATGTCAGCAAAGCATACAGGGCACACTGATCGTGCCACCATGTGGCGGGTCATGCAATGGAGATGTGCGATGTGGCCGCACCCTAGTCCAAACCACCCTACGGTGTCAAACTCCTCGTGGCAAAGGACACAAGTGGCAGTAGGAAGCCTGGCTATGACTGCTGCGTCTATGGGTGTCCTAGTCGGCACATCTACAGGAGGAGCGGGGTATAGGGCCACGCTGGGGTCGATCCTATGGCGAGATGGATCACGACTAATATGCCTCAACTGCAAAATATAGTGCTCTGCACGATGGTATGCTATGCATGTCCGAATCCTCTGCTCCTCCAAATCTGTCTGCAACAGTCGTACGCAAGACTCCATCTCCTGACGCAATAGATGTGCCTGCAATGCAAACATGTCGCGTACATGGTGAGAATTAACCAAAAAACTTCAGTTCAAAACACGCTACAAAAAAATAAACTAACATAATCAAAATAACTAACCTCGTCCCTAGACTCTCGGCCAACAATGCCTCCAACTCTGCAATCCGTGTGTCTCGAGCCTCCAACTCGTGCTGAGGCGGTGTAGATGTGGGAGGTGGTGTAGATGTGGGAGGCTCCATCGATGATCGAGGTGGGGGAGGTGGAATCGCAATAGATCTCGATAGGGCAGAGACCATGTGCTGCAAGGATGATGCCACTAAATGAACATCCCCCCTAATCTGTCCTCCCACCGCTCGCAATGCCGGTGCAGGGATGGTGTGCAACTCTGGTGCCTCACGTCGATGCCGAACACCTGCAATCTGACGCTCCTGACGCCCCATCCTACCACATCTCGCTCCTGATCCTGGACGGGTACTAAGGTAGTCCACCCGATGACCAAGCACAAACTCAGCGTATAGTTGCATGGCAAACGACCTGGCTATCTGACGGTTGTGAGGCAATCGACCACCATTCGCAGCAAGATATCTCGGATAAATGTGTGCTGCTATGATGGAGTGCCTACAACGTAAAATATGCAAGGGGAGCCCTGATCGTGGTCGCATCGCCTCGGTGTGACCATCCCAAAACATATCCTCCAAGGCCTGCCTGTGATGTGACTCACGCTCAAACAACTGTCGAATGGCTCTCCAATCCAAGCCACCACCAGTGATCTCCGCCTCAGCCTGTGCCTGAAAGCTATCCACAACGTCCTCAACTGTGTCCAATCGACCCAGAGCCTCAATAACTGAATCTAGACTCGCAACCAAGTGAGGGGGTGCCCTAGCATCCTGCAGTGCCCTCATCTCAGCTCTCAGCATCTCTATCTGCATACGAATAGTGGTGCTAGAACCTGTGCGCTGGCTGGCGCATGCACAAAAAAAACACATGGAAATTAATATTCTATTTGGGTAATGAAAATAATATTCTATTCAATATGACTTATAATCTATTTACGTAATGAAAACTATGCGTATGTACTCCTTGATGAGGTAGGATGTCGTTGGGATCATCCTATGCACCTACCGGTAGATGGGCCAAATGTGTGGCTCAATATTAATCAATATTATTAATAATTCTTAATTTTGATTAGAATTTTTTCAAACTCTAGTTGTTGCATTTTTAAACTTAGATGTCTCAAATATTTTTTCCTTATATGTTTCCCTTTTTTCACTTTTTATCCAATATGAAACTTTTCCACATGTGGTGTAAGGACCACATTGTCCACTTATGGCCCCTATACTAAGGACAGATAGTGGAGAGGTTTGGTTAATAAGACCTTCTTTGAATGCTTTACTGCCTTGGGTTTGCAATAGATATGGAGGAGATAGAAGGATACCTAATACATTACTTTGAACGATACACAAGCAAGGCGCATCTAGTATTTCTCGGACTACACATTAAAAAAGAGAGCGGGTTCACACTACAGACCTTTTAAAACGAGAACTTTGAGAAAATAATTAAGCCTTTTCAATATTATCTATTTTGGTTGGGCAATCCACCTCAACTAGTGGCCATTCCTATAGATCATCACTTGGTTCCCATGCTTGGGGAGAGAGGAGACCTTTGGACAATCATAAAAATTACGTATGTGTTTTCGATGCGCTGGTGCATTTACAAGATCCAATTAGCCATATGCTTATGCATCTAACCACTCTAGTGTTGGGGTCTTTGCCCATGTGGTGTGGTGTTTTAGGGATAATGCCCATGTGGTGTTTTATACAGCCTACTTACTCTACCTAAATTATGAAACAACTCTTAACCAACTATATAATCTATAATATTCCACATAAACGATGATTTTTTAAAAGATGGTTTTGAAGACTAAAATTTAAACGTTTTTTTATTTAAATAAAAATAGCACCAATTTCAAAGATAACATAGAACCTACTTTAATCTCTCTTTTTCTTGTTCTTGTTTTCTTGTTTTCTTGTTTTTAATACATTATTTTCTTATTTTAACAAAATTCTTATTTTCTTGTTCTTGATACCACTGAATTCTAAAAACAAAATTTAAACGTTATATTAAATTCAAAACTTCAGTAATTTGTAAACTTCACTTATAAATTTTTTTAAATAGATTATTTTAAAAAACAAATTATATACTTTTTGACATTTAAATACTAACTTAAACTCTTATTTTCTTTTTTTTTAAAGATCATTTTTAAAAATAAAATTTAAACGTCTTTTTATTTAAATATAAATAACACTAATAAAAAAATATCTTTAATCTCTTTTTTTTAAAAGATGATTTCAAAAAACAAAATATATACATTTTCAGGCTTTAAATAAAAAATTACGTAATTCTAAAAATAATTAAAAAAACTTTAAAATGCATTTCAAATTTAGAAATATTTTATAATTATTCCTATAAACTAAAATTTAAACGTTTCTTTATTTAAATAAAAATAGCACTAATTTAAAAAATAACTTTAATCTCTCTTTTTTTAAAAATGATTTTAAAAACAAAATATTTACATTTTCACATTTTAAATAAATAATTACGTAATTCCAAAAATAATTAAAAAAAACTTTCAACTGCATTTCAATTTTAAAAATATTTTATAATTATTCCTATAAACTAAGATTTAAACGTTTTTTATTTCAAAAAAAATAGCTCAATCTCTTTTTTTCCAAAGATGATTTTTAAAAACCTAATTTTTACATTTTCACATTTTAAATAAAAATTTAAAATGCATTTGAAATTTGAAATATTTTATAATTATTCCTATGAACTAAAATTTAAACGTTTTTTTAAAAAATAACTTAAATCTCTTTTTTTTCAAAGATGATTTTAAAAAACAAAATTTTTACATTTTCACATTTTGAATTAAAAATGTCGTAATTCAAAAATTTAAAAAAAACTTTTAAATGCATTTCAACTTTAAAAATATTTTATAATTATTCCTGTGAACTAAAATTTAAATGTTTTTTTATTTAATTAAAAATAGCTCTAATTAAAAAAATAACTTTAATCTCTTTTTTTTCAAACATGATTTTAAAAAACAGAATTTTTACATTTTCAATAAAAAATGCCTCATTAAACGTTTTTTAAATTTAAAATTTTCACATTTTAAATTATAAATGTAATTCAAAAATTTAAAAAAAATTTACAAATGCATTTCAAATTTATAAATATTTTATAAATATTCCTATGAACGTTTTTTATTTAATAAAAAAAGCTCTATTTTTTTTAAAAAAAAATTCATTTTCACATTTTAAATAAAAAATGTCGTAATTCATAAATTTCAAAAAAACATTAAAATGCATTTGAAATTTAGAAATTTTTTATAATTTTTCTTATAAACTAAAATTTAATTAAATTCTACCAAAAAGAAAATGCTACATTAAAAAAACAGAATTTTTACATTTTCACATTTTGAATAAAAAATGCCTCATTAAACGTTTTTTAAATTTAAAATTTTTGCATTTTAAATTATAAATGTCGTAATTCAAAAATTTTAAAAAAAATTACAAATGCATTTCAAATTTATAAATATTTTATAAATATTCCTATGAACGTTTTTTTATTTAATAAAAAAAGCTCTATTTAAAAAAAAAATTCATTTTCACATTTTAAATAGCCCCCCCCCCCCCCCTCCCACTCCCCATGCCCCCCCCCCCCTTGCGCGCATGTCGCGTACCCTCCCCACCCCCACCCCCCATGCCCCCCCCGCCCCCCCCCCCCTCCCACTCCCCATGCCCCCCCCCCCCCCCCTTGCGCGCATGTCGCATACCCCACCCACCCCACCCCCCATGCCTGTAACGGGTGGCCCGTTGACAAGGGACTGAGCCTCAGTCCATCCCTCCTTCATCAACCACCTTTTGTACGGATGTACGGCACAGTGCACGACAACAATATGATGCCGTACGACACATGTATCGGCTGTACAGAATCATATGACGACTGTACGGAATCTGTACGACGCTCGATGCACAGAATGTACGACGGTACTTCAGTACGGCTGTACGGCGTGGGACAGTATGGATGTACAGTGCAGGATAGTACATATGTATGGGCTGGCGCGTTGTACAGTTGTACGGGTGACGAGCTGTACAGCGAGGGATAACAGGTTGATCAGCTTACACCGACAAAAGGTTTGGCACCTCGCTTCGGCTCTTCGCTACCTGGGGGGTAGTATGTCCCAACGGTTGGGTTGTTCGCCCATTAAAGCAGTACATGAGCTGGGCATCACAGGGTCTTCTGTCACAGACAGTGACGGCCTGGTTAGCTTGTCTGCAGTACCCAACTACTAGGTCGCCACAAGATTGGCTCGCACAAAGGTGAGGTCACACAGCAGTCCCAGCAGTGAACAGGTGGAGACCAAAAAGCAGTCAACAGTAAAGCTATAGGGTGTCTACTACCAAGAGGCTTTCATGTCACTCTATACGGACCAACCCTGCCTGAATAAAGATGACCTGGGTATTAGCTCTACATCCTTGCCCGACAAAAGGTCCATATACACAGGCGCTGGTATTGAAGAACTGCTCTCTTGAGCCACAGTGGCAACCTGGAGACTCTTGGACATTAATATTGGGAAGAGATATCTTAGCCGAAGTCACCTCCTTCTCGAAGCGGCATCAGCACTGCCGAAATCTGCATGTTGATCAAGCCTACTTGTGCGTGTAATTGAATAAGGGATCGAGAATGAACCGAAAGAGTTTGCAAAGAACAATTTACACTCTAGGGTCCAAAATTAGCATCATGGTTGCCTCTTGCAGTAGAAAGATGGCCACCCCAACTAGAGCTCTAACATGCACTTTAGTCTGGACTCTGCAGCATGAAGGTGGCTAACACAATTTAAGCCACATGCCCCATTATGCCCAATTATGCACGCGAACACACACTGACTTATTCAGAAAAAACAGAGCAAAACTTACTGTCCATGCCAATGCTAACGAGCACCCCAGCAATTGACACACCTTGTTCTTAACTTTTGTCTATCTACTAAATTTTCACCATCCCCGTGTAGCATTGAACTTAATAATCAAATCTAGTTAATGATCACTTTACCTCTATCTGTATACTATCACCAAAAGAAGTAAGAGAGAACACAATCAGCATGAAGCGTTTCCATACTAGCATCAAATAAAGCAGTAACTCCTCACAAAGGCTATGCATGAAACTTAAACTACAGTTCTGATTCTTCATGTATTGCATGTACAAAACTTTGGGTACTGTTTAAGCTAGGACATTGAGCAGTCGAAGCTTGACCTTGCATGAGGTGTTATTCTTCCTGTAATTCTTGCACAAAAATGTTGTGTACTGTGTACTTCAACATAAGCATCAGAAACTCATCCCATTCGCACTTGTATCAAAACTGGATATTGCTGGAGCTTGACCAGCATGTGGACTATATCCTTCCTGTCTTGCCTAAACAAAATGTTATGTATTCTTCACATTAACATATCAAAACTGGATATTGCTGGAGCTTGACCAGCATGTGGACTATATCCTTCCTGTCTTGCCTAAACAAAATGTTATGTATTCTTCACATTAACATAGGACGATGGAAACTGGTCCGAGTAGGACTTGTATTAAACCTGGATGTTGCTACAAACCTGTCATGAAGTCCTGTAGCAATCTGCAGACCTATCAAAGTAAAGCTCCATTACTCACGTTTACTTTCTCTGGTTATACCTAGCTGAGTTTCCACATTTGTGAAACCTATGGTGGCCAGAGAGCTTTTCTTTTGGACGACCTCCTTTCTTTAGGAGCCTTGGTCATGATCCATACAGATGATTGTGGAATCTGGGATTGGTGTAATTCAAGCCAATTCCGAAAACCATCCCAACTTCCGTTCGACCAAAAACTGTCATCTGGCAGGGGCAAAGTTGGCAGTACAGTAGTTACATACATCTTCACAAAGTCAATATTATCTGAAGAAGTAACCACATTCATGTCTCTTCCAACACAACCCCCTTTTTGGACACCCACAAAATGATTAGGAAGAGATAAGGGGATAATAGGGGCTCCTGAACTTCCAGCTAATGTTGAGCAAGAAGTCCCTAAATACCTGCTATTAAAGCAAAGTATCTGACCCACACTACATGCCACATTACCTGTGTTAGTGGCCGCAAATGTCTTCTTAAGCTCTAAATAGAGCTCTCTCTTAACCTCTCTCTCCACTGTATCAATGATTGAAAGCACTCTTTTTGCTTTCGTTAATCTCATCTGATTATTTGCTGCATGTTTGGCAAGCAAATTGTTGTACACTCCCTGTATGGTAGGTGTGTATTGCTTCCAAATTGCATTGCTTTCACTGGTTCCCTCCACTAGCTCTTTTCTAGCATTTTCTAGAAAGTTATTGATTGCGGGGAATGAGATAGCAACAACTTGCTTATTTGTAATGAATGTTGGAGAACATGGCAGTAAAAAGCTTGGCATATTCTTCTCTATCTTGAAGAAGCAAAGATCTGATCCATTTAGAAAAAGCCCATGAGTGTCTCTCTCTTTTGATCTTGATTTTTCTGTGAAGCTTGGATCAAGGCCCTCAAAACCCGCATGTGTATCAAAAAAGCTAGACATTACTACCATTCCTCTGCATACCTTGATTTCAATCTCGCCTTCCTTGTCAACAACATGCCTTGCTGACACAATTAAAGTGGGCGATGCTGAAAACCCTGTTGCGTAGGACGTTTTGACTGTAGATCCATCCTTGCAGCGAATCCTTAATCTGACTGTAGAGCTGACTGCTGTGTCAAGTATCTTTGGCTTCATACTTAGAATCTTAGACGGGCTGTTATCATCTACTTTCAGATCTGAAGGTATTGCAACAAAAGAAGAGCCATCTACAAACCCTACAGGGTACACCTTGGAGAAATTCAACTTAGTAGGGGACGTGGGGAGCATGGGATCCGAACACACTTTTTCGTCTTCATCAGATGGCTCCCAAGCCATTTCTTCAAAATTTTGTGATAGGGCTTCTTCATCTTGTGGATAGTCAAGACTATCCATGCTATCATCTGATGTATCTGTATCCAAATTAAATTGTATGCTAGTCTTATCAATAAAGCATGAAAGTACAATAGTCACAAGACAAATAAATCTGGGAAAAGCACGGATTTTACCATTGATTTTATTTGTATCCACTTCAGAAAAGATTTTGGTATAGCGATGCACATTGGCAACATTCATTTTAGGCCATGCTTTCGTTCCATCTACTACAGCAGGAGCTGTAAACTCATGTTCTGCTTGACCTGCTCCTCCTTGGGACTGTCTTGATGATGTTGTTGGTGTAGAAGGTGTAGAAATGACTTCAAGTGAGGCTATGTCTGGTTGACCAGCTGTTTGCAGTGCCCTTGGTGGAGGTATCTGATTGGGCATTGTCAAACTGTGCTGTGGAACTTGTGGCTTAACGGGCACTGCTGTGAAGACATCCCCTCCAAAAAGATTGGGATCCACTGCTGCCTTAGGAGAAGCACCAGGTTTAATTCCTGTAAGTGAGCCACCTTGAAAACCTTGGTTTGGAAGAACTGCCCTTGTCTGGGAATGCTGGCCAGTGGGGTTGTTGATAGAACCTGGACCCGGCCAAGATGATGACTTCTTAGTTGGCCAATCAGATGAAACAATTCCTGATGTGGAAGAAGGTGTTGATGGTATTGAAGCTCTAGGTACTGGTGTGGACATGGTTGGTCTAAGTCCTTGTGGTAAAGAAACAACTGGATACGGTTGTTGTGCTGGAACAGTTGGGGGCCAAACAGGGCTTCCTGATCCACCTGCTTGCGGGCTTGCTGAGGTAAAAATTGGTGCCAATTGGATTTGCGGGGCAGGAATTTTTGATACAGTGGGTTCACTCAATGCTTTGTTCACAAGAGTGGGGGTGAGCTCCCTTCCACTTTGTGCGACTGTCGCAAGCTGCAGTGCCTTGTAAAATTCAGCCCGAGAAAGATATCCCCTTTGCCCTTTATCTGCATACTGCCAAATCTGTGGTATACATGAGACACTGAGTAGTAAGCAAGAAAGACCCATGCCATGAGGAGCAAGGTAATAAGTTTGTACAAACAGCGCACAAGCCAAATTCATATCTGTTCAACAATGCTTGGTGCATTCCAGCAGCTAGCTATTTGTGCAACATTCTGAATAAATGACTGGTTGTTATATCAAGTGCATTATTGGGTGCTTGTTGATGTAACCAAATAAGATAGCTGAAATGGAGCAAACTTTACCATATTCATGCCTGTAACATGCTCTACAAAGGTGCACTACAGGATTGATCTGAGTGAGGAAACCTCATTGCCACTATGTGATGGGTTGAGCTTTGTCTGTGTTATTGCACGTCAATGTGCACACATTCGTGTGGCCAAATGATAAAGATTAGAGACGTGTTGACAATATCAGCCAAGCAGACAAGGAAGCATTATTTATGTGCCTGCACACCCATCGCCTTGCATGCATCCAGAAAAAAATACCAAAGCGAGTCATCCTTGCTGAGTGATGATCATATTGCAAAGAGAGAGCATCATTTTAAGTGCCTGCACTTCGCTTCTATCAATTTGCATGCATCCCGAGAAAATAACACATCCGTTCTGAATGATTATCAAAATGCAAACGGATTTTTCCATCAAACCATAAAAATTTCTGCCACAACTGAATTTCAAACCAGCAAGTATAATACTGCGTCCTACCGTATGACTATGACTGTGGAGGATCAGAAATCAGATCCTAGCGGAATAGGAAAGGAAATACCTTGGCGATGACCTCGCGATGAAGGTTGGCTCCCTGCAAGAAGGAGACGGCATCCTCTTCGCTAATGCGGCCATCGCGATCAACGTCTGCGCGCCTGAAGTAGGCATCGAAGAGATCGGGGGAAGCCATGGCCAGCTGCTGCTACAGGATCTGTGACTACGTGGACGTCAAGGGTTCACGGCAGAAAAAGGGGACGAGGGCTCATACGAGAACCACATGCGCAGAAAGCAAGTATCAAGTCAGAATTAAAATTGGACGTAGGACCGGGCATTTTTTGTTAACAAATCACGATTTTTTCTTGACACTGTACAAAATTGTTCAAAATCACTTGAGACTTGAAGTGTGTACATATCTAGGGTTTAGAAGCACAGAGATCACTTAACAAAAGAAGTTGGATACATAGAACTTGGGACAACCAAAACACTTGTCATTTGATACTCTGAAACTACCAAAAGAAGCTATTTAGACATCTAGAGTTGTTCAAACTAGGAGTTTCAGCTGTCTAAGTGGCAGGAATTTTTTGTACTATTGCATGCAGTGTTTGAGTATAGTTAGACTCACAAGACTCTAGAAGTGTATATAACACAGTGATTTGGACAAGTCAGTCCAGATACTTGCAAAAGATTACTGACTAAACTCCGTAAGCTGTATAGTGGTTGAATTGATTCTTTGCAGATAAGGAGTCAAGCAATTGTGTTAAGCTGAGGATTGAAGGTTAAAAGCAGTATACCAACAGGAATTCAGGTAACAGGTTGGGTTTCTGTAATTATACTTGTTCATGTACTTAAGGTCAGGGGGAAACTTGTCTAGAGACCAAGTAAGTTAGGTGTCTATAGAAGAAAGTGTCATTCAAGCAAAGATTGAACACTTGACAGTGATTCAAGAGGAAGTTATTTCGCACACCTCGTCTGAAATTAACTATTCCTATTCTATGGAGAAAATTCCGAGCATGGACTTGCATGGAAAGATGGGGCCCATTGGCACATCTAGATCTCACGAATAAAGACGGAGGATGCTATTGCAGTATGCCTATACCAACTAAATGGGGGCACGTATTTACTTAGATAGTAATAATCAACACTATGTGCAAGAAGACTTGGGAAAGAATGATTTTGTGAAACAAGTTGAAGTGTATTTTAGAGAGGACTATTACTTTGATGACGAGGGAATTGCTTACATCACAACATCCTTTCCGACTATAGTTGACCCCATGGGAATGATAGAGACCAAAGAAAAAGTAGATGAGGGTTTGGAGAGACCACCTTTGGAAAATGACATCAGAGTCAAGTTCATTTCTATCAAAGAAGTAGACAGAATTGTGGTGGACAATCCGAGGTTTGGGTTATACCGTTTGGCTAGTCTAGACGCATCCACATACTACATGAGGGAAGATGTGCATCCACGAGAATTAATGGATCCTAAGAGGATGTACATGTATGCCTATCAGTTTGAGACCTGAACTAGACATATATTGGTCGATGCTAATGGTCACGAGTATAGACATGCTCGATTGAAAGACATGGAAAAGCTAACCTGTATGGGAGAACCTTTTTCTGTCATATATTTAGACCAAATTTCTGCTCAGCTGCCTGCCAAAGAAGAAGTAAGCTTCATGGACAAGGTAACTAGAATTCCTAGTCAGGTAGAAGAAGCACAAGTAACAAGGTCAATAGCACCAAAGGCTTCAGATCCTGGAGCAAGAGCGAGCTTCCAGCCAAGACCTTCGATGATAAGAGGTGGTTATACGGTCGTTACAAGGTCATCAATACCACACCCAATAGAGCGAGCAACACCAGATGCCCCTATAAGAGAGGAACATAGAGTTGTGCATAGAGCTCCAACACCTATGATGAGGGAGGAACCATCTATGGCTGCCCCTGGAATGAGAAGGTTTGTTGCTGAGCCAAGACCATTGCATCCTTCTCAAGTTGCAAAATGTATGGCATCGAAGTATAATGGTTCGGATGATCCCCATGCACATAAGTCTCATTTTCTAAGGATTTTCTAAATGATTTCTGGTAGTTTTCTTTATTTTTTATGCAAAGTTATTAGAGAATTGGGCAAATCTACTCACATTGGTATCAGAGCTTAGGCATCTCTTTCTTCTCTAAGAAGAGAGGTCCTTACGTTGCTCACGAAGGTGGGATTTGTGCATTACTTGTGGATAAGTGGGATAGGGATTTATCCTCTCCACTATTCTAAGGCTTTTGTTGACATTAAGGGTTGGAAAAAGTCTACTAAAATCCACACAAAAATTTGCTTAACAATGGCTGAGAATAATGAAGAGAGTAGAGTTAGCTTAGATACTCTTGCACACACACAAGATGATGTCTCTAATGCAGTTGATTATGTCAACTTTTTTGTGTCAAAGCTCCAACAAACGAGGAAAAATCCTACTCTTCATGGGGAGATTATACTACAACTCCGGGAGCGAGGTATTCTCATAGCCTCCCAAGAAGAGAGAATTCCAAAGAAGCCTCTTGGTGAGAACCTCTATGGGAGAAAAGGAGAATACTCAAGTGGAGCATCAAAGGGAAGAATCACGTAGTGATTCTAGGCGTGATATAGCTCCAAGGAGACGACGACCACAGCGGCCAACTTCTCCTCCCAAAAGGGGTCACCGTCAAAGTCTCCTTCACATGAGGACAAGAAAGACGAAAAGGCCCCTAAGAAAAGAAGGGAGAAAAAGAGATCAGCATCTTCTCCTTCTTCTTCTTTATCCTCCTCTGAAAGTGAAACTTTGGATAAGCTAAAGAGGAGAGCCTCAAGGCATAGAACGTCTTATGCTACATGGAAGAGGTCCAAGAAGCTTATGGTTGGTTTCTTATATACTTTCTTTTCTTTCTGCACTAGACCTTTACCCTCATAAGCCCCCTTTCCCTCCCACATGCTCTTGATTCCCATTAAAACTCATGTGCAAGGTGCACTGTGAGAAACATCAGCTGCTAATCCTCTACTCTTTCTCTCTCCTCTTGCCCTCCATCCCTCTAGCCTTTTTGATCTCTCTAACCTCTTTGAGAAGAGTATCTTGAGACCTATGTTGTCGATGTCTTATAGTGTCAGTATGGCTCTAAAATGTACAAATTCAACAGTTAATCCAAGCTAGGAGATTGCCACTATATAGAGGACTCCAAAATTATAAATTCTACTATTAAATCCATGCTGGGAGATAACCACTATGTAGAGGACTCCGAAATATATAAATTCTATTGTTAGATCCATGCTAGGAGATTACCACTATGTAGAGGACTCCATGACACTATAAAAAATAATATCTTTTTAATTTGATGAGCTCAACCACCTCTACATAGACTTGGTCATAATGCAATGATTGAAGATAAAATATTACGGCATGACATGGAAAGGTGAAAAACACATCTTAAAAGTTGTAAAATTTAACTATGTGCATCTATGGTTTGTGCCCTTCTGATTGTATGAATGATTTCTTTTCGAAGTGTGATGGAATGGTTGTCGTTGTATTAAAGTTGGATGAATGTCAAGTTGTCAAAGGTCATAATTTAGAGAGGGCTAGCCTGATAGATGAAACAAGGCTTGAAAGGGCAAAAAACATCACGAGGAAGAATTGTAGGAATTATCGAAGAGCCAACATGAGGAGTTATTAGAGGAGATACAAGAGGAGTTATTAAAGGAGATACAAGAGGCACAAAGTAAAGATACGTGGATGCAGAATGATTCTCTAGTAAAAAAGAAAGAGAGTGCAAAAATAATATTTTAGTGGTGCTTGAACAATGGCATCGATTTGTAGAATGAGTTAGACATTTCATGAATTGTATGCCCCCACCATGCCTTGTGTTCTTGGAGTAGACTTCTCTTTGTGTGCTCCAAAGCTCAAATGACCTATATTCATCCAAAGAATAGAGGATGTCATGTATATAGATGATATGCTATATACAAGAAAAATGAGCAACATGTAAGATTATTTTTAAGGAATATTTATAGACTCATGGTTTACCATATAGGTGCAATGCACATTGCTCCCCAAGCATCGACCATATCTATAGTGAACTCATCAATTCTTTTGTTAAGGGTTGTAAACTCCTCTTCTGAGAGTTGTTCCTTCTTAAGTAGATGAACAATAGAGTCAAGTGCAACCCCACATCTTTGCATGCTTCAAACCAAATATTTGCCTCACTTAGTAGGTGGTGCAAACACATTTGTTTCATAGCTTTCATAAAATTCACGTGATGAGGTAGAAGATACATTGTCTTTGATCCAATACAAACTTCTAGGCTAATTTGATGTTTGGTTGGATATTTAATCATGCTTTGTGAATTTCACATTCCCTCCATGCAAGCCTACTCTTAGCAAAATTCTCCTCCAATTTGGTAATATGCATTATGCACGCCTCTCAAGTGGTTGCATATTCTATGCATAATTATGTGCAACACTAGAAGCTTTTCTAGGATCCTCAATTTTTCATGTAGAGTACATACATGGACACGATAAAGTGGAATGTCAAGAATTGGGCTCTAATTCTCATCTAGTTCTCTGTCTTGCCCTTGAGCTCCTGCACATTGCTCTCTTATGACATGCATGATAGATATCCTATGAAAGTACCATTTTTAGGGTTTGATGCAATTCTTTAAGGACTTTAAATGATGCCAACCACATGAAATACTAGTGAGTATAATATCACTTATTTTACTTATTATTATGCTTTTTAAAGCTAATACATTTTAGTGAGTATAAAATCACTTATTTTATTGCTAGGACAAAGCAATCTACTCATTTTAACACTACACTCCAAGTAACCCTCATAAGAAAAATCCCCCAAAGAGCACACCAAGAATAGTTCATTACTCCTGATCTAGCATAGATAGCATGGCCGAGTATAGGGAAACCTTAAAGACCAAGATTCCAATGCGAATCGAAATCCTAATGGTGACCATGATAACCATATTCTATATAGTAACCATATGCCCCCGAATCTTAACAATCCAAACCCCGACCTCATGATGGAAAACCTTGACAGTCCAAGTCCTAACCTCACAATTGAAATCCTTGACAACCCTAACCCTCTTGTCTGAAAACTCCATCCTCCATAATACAATCCCTATTGTTGGCAACAACGATGCAACAGGAACCCCCTTAAGATGGATGAGTCTATATTTGATAATGTGTCCAAGGTGGCAAAAACTCAAGCAAGGTAAAAGTAAAGATGTAGATGGATCAATATTATATTTAGACAATTAAGTTATAAAGTAAGAAGAGTAGTGGTGGACAAGACGAGAAAAAGAGCTACAAAAGAGGAGGCTACACATAGGTGGGAAGAATAAGTTGCAAGGAGTTGCAAGGAGGGAGTAGGAAGAGGCGGTTGCACAAAGGAAACTTGAAGAGGAAGAATAAGAGGTAAGACAAAACTAGAGGAAGTTGAAGAAACACGCCAAGAGGAACAAGAGGCAACAAGGAGGAAAAGAGGTAGCACATATAGGGAGCATAAAAGGGAGCACACAAGGAAGCAAAAGCTTTGAGGTAGTTTGAAGTAAGAAAGAAAATCAAAGCAGAGCATCCTCCTTATGTGCTAGGGGGTAGGCCCACATCGCCCTCGACCCACCACCACCAACCAAAAGCCTCATATGGTAGGGTGGTGAGAGATGATGGACGATATTAGCCCAAATGAGCATTGTATATAAGAGGCAACCATGATAGCCCTTCAAGAGGCACATGAAGAAATACAGGTGGGTCACATAGGTGGGTCACATGGTGGAGGATTTTAAATCCATCTTGTGGCATGTACATTGCATATAGTGGGTCACTCTAATGGTGAAGAATTCAGCACTGGCCAAAAAGGCTAAGAGAATCCTAAATTTTTTAACCTTAGGCTATGATGTGATGGTTTTTAAGAAATACATTCTTTTTTTCTACTTTTACATTATCTATAAAATTTCATCAATTGCCTTTTGATCTCTGAGATTTCATCTTCAATTTACAGTATCATGCTATAAAGTTGTCTATAATGTTCATGAATGAAGTGATGACATGGTCAATTTTTTGTCACAAAAAAGTATGGCCAACACATGGCCTTCTTAAAATGCTAACCCGTGCGAGAAAATGTGATGAGAGAGTGGCCAAGAATTGAATTATTTTTGCTACTTAGAAGTCAATTTTGTTGTTTTGCAATGGGCTCAAGTTCGGAAGGGTTAATTACATCACACTATGTGTCCTAGGTAGCATCACACTATGTGTGCAGATGGGCTCTCTTCTTCTTCTTTTTTGCATTTTTTTTGGGCACAAAAACGTTGCATTAGCACGTTGTGTGACACATATAAACATGTGTGGCCTTCAGCCTGCTACAAAACAATGAATTTGACTTCTATGTGGCGATTGTTGGAATGTCTGCGTAGTACCAAGTGAAATGTTTTCCTATAAATGACTTAATACCTTGTAACTACTAGTGGCATGATCCATCCCTAACGGGTAAGAGTATTCTTGCATGCATAAAAACAAAAGGCTTGTCCTCAGGGGGTGAGTAGAGATTAGTCTTGTATTTGAAGCCCATTTTGGACCTCATGGTCCTCAACTTGCCAACCTATGTATGAACACACTGTGCTTGCCATATATATCCATGTAGGAGCTCCTAAAGCACTTACATTTCTTTGAATAAAGCACTATACTTGGCATAAATATACATCAACCCAATATAGTGGTGACAATCTTAACACACTTGAACAAAGCATTAAAACAATCTTTGGGCAACTGGATTATCCCTCCTTGGAAGGCTATAGTCCTCACCTCCATTTGTATTTAAGATAAAAACATTATATATTGCAAGTTATGATTTTCGAAGTAAAAAAAAGGAAAAAGATAAAACCTTACAAAACTCACTTGGTGGATCAATATTTGAGACGAATGGCGTTTGAATGGGCTTGTAGATAGCAAATCAAAAATTTTGTAATGTCTAGTACCTTTGAACCGAAAATCTAACTTAGTAAGCTTTTCATAGTCTACAAACATTACATGTACACGAAGCTGATCTGCAATATTTTACAAACTTAGATTGTAAATTCTCTCGTTGTTTGTAAGTGTCTTGACCATACAAGCATAGAAATAATCTAGGTTCTAAGAAATAAAGATATTCCTTTTGCAAAAAGAATGTATCAATAATAATTTAAATTTTTTAAAATTAAACGCAAAAGCTACATAAAAAGTAAGTTTCTATATACACCGTAAAACATAGGTGCTCTCTAATAGTTTGATAATTAGACATGCTGTTGCTTGTCCTTCCCAAAATGGAGGGTCTACAATTGAGCCATGAATATTAAATAGATTATGGAAAACAACGATGCCTATATCATAGAAATCGTCGAGAAAAATACCTTCAATATCTTGTCCATCACCATAAACAAATGAAAATGATCTCCTTGCCATGTCCATCCTAAGTAATATACATGTGATATCCTAAGTAATATCCTAAGTAATATACATGTGATATCCTAAGTAATATACATGTGATATCCAATATGACACTCGCTACACTAAACATTTACACAAGACTTTAAGATCAATCTCCCCCTCTCCCTCTCCCCCCCTCCCCCTCCCCCTCCCCCTCTCCCCCCCCCCCCCCCTCTCTCTCTCTCTCTCTCTCATAAAATCCACACAATGTAAGTAGATTTATACATATCAATTCAATATTACCGGCAAGCGTATCAACAATGTGAGAGATAAATAAAAGGAATTTTCCATCCAACTCCTATTTAGCTTTATGTCTTTGTATCACAATCACATAATTGTCATTCTGAAAGGAATATCAATCAACTTCAAAGCATGCACACTTATTGAAACACACTTAGATTGCACATGTCACATCTTTGAAAACATTCTCCTTTCAAATTCTTACTTCATTGTTGATACAGAGATATCTATGAATGTAGTCTCTAGCATTTATAGGCTGCTGTATTAATAGCTCGTTCTCTACCTTTTGGGCATAGATTACATTTATATTCTTCTACATGCCATTTTCAATATCTCTTTGTAGACACCATTGGTTGGAAGACTTTTTTTGAACCTTCTATGCTACTTTCGTGTTCCACAGTATGCTTTACATACACTTTCACTGCATCAGTGATCTAACACGTGACATAGCAACGTACAATTGTCCATGTGTGAATACTTATGTGGCCAATTAAAGTCCCAACACACTCAATGTTTGTCCTTGTGACTTATTTATTGACATACCAAAAGCTAGCCTCACAGGACATTATCTCCTTCTCATGTCAAAAGGCAATTGAAGCATAGTTTGGTATAATTGTTATCCTAGCACAATAAAGACCCTGTCTTTAATGTTTGTATTTGTAACGTTTTCTGCTTCTATCACCTTTGAGTTAAATTGCTTGCATATCAATCTGGTACCATTACAAAGTCCCTGCTGAGGGTCCAAATTGCGGAGCAGAATGATAGGAGCATTAATCTTTAGAAGCAACTGATGAGGAGGGTAGCCACCCACCACCTAAGTTCAAACTATTCAAGTACTCAATTGGATACAATATTCTGTCATTCTCAGAAGAAACAACCGAATCTGCACTGAGGTATTCTCTTTCAAGACCGGGTAATGCACTCAAGGCCAGTTCATTGATCTCATCAATAACCTCTAGATTTCATGGTGCAAGAATAGCACGGTCTTTGAAGAAGCATGCATAATCCTCCACTCTTTGAACATCTTTTTATACCCATTCTACCAAACTCAAAAGGGAGTTCTCATGGATCAACATTTGTGGTGGAATTACCACTCTGCCTTGATTGTCATAATGGCCTATAGAGCCATCTCCAATTTGTAAAGTCTATTTGACAAATTCTAGTTCTGTACATCATAAGCACTTTGTATGAACCCGCATGTTTTGGGTGAGCTTTAAAACATTCTAGATTGCACTTTGAGTGCTAGTGCCCTACATTTATCAGATGTTCCAAGTGGATTGGTCTTATTGGGACTAAAGGCACCCTTTTCCACACATTTCCATAAAGTCTCAACCTTATCTCTGATTCTATATTAGTGTGCAGCTAGCTGAAATGTAGGGTCTTCTCTCTTGTGAGTGCACCCCTTTTCTCTCACACAATCCTTCAACAACTTTATGCTGCACCAATGGCCTCTGTAGGATCGGCTTCAGTATCTGCCCATGAGAACTTCACCTGATCTCCTCACTTGCACCATCTGTGGCTCTTCTACTGGTGTAGATTTGTCTGGTGTCTCCTTGGTGGAACCGCTGCAGGTTGCACTAGCTGCCAACTGGGATCTGTGGGTCTGTCAACCTGATGGCCGACTCCACGATCCTCCCTTCACCAGGGCAGCATAAAAGGTCCTACAAACAGGCGCCTTGTGCTGGGTCTCGCCCAGCCCTTCTCCCAATTACATGGACTTATGGCTGGGCAGTCCCACGGGCAGCCCTAAACTTGGGCAAACTGTGAGCCCGAAGTGCTGACCAGGATGGCCTACATGTCTGCCCTAAAATAAACTCAGTGAGGATATCTGAGTGCCACCATGTGGCAGCCTGATTGCAGCCCACAAGCCTGTTGGCACAGTTCTTGGCGTGTTTTATACTTGGATTTTCACATCTATTTATATACTTTTATTTGGTACATCTGAGTGTTCTATCTCCTAGTGAATAGTTTTCTATATGGCTTAACCACATCGAGGTTAACTTTTACCTTGGTTAAACAACACTAAACCTGGTTAATGAAAATAGGCCAGCTTTGAACCTAACTACACAAATCAGCTAGAATAATTGAACTGGATCACCATACTTAGTAAAACTCGACCAATCCAATTACAAAAGAGTTATCCTAAAGTCCAAGAGATTCTCGCTAGGACAATCATGTCAAGGTCAAAATATAATCATTTTGAAGCCAAATTGAATTTAGATACAACCCACGCCTCCAGCTCCATAAACCCAAGATTTTCACATCATTCATGACAAATTTTGAAAGTCATCATCAAGCTTAATCTAGGACGGTACTATTGTCTCTTTCAGAAGGAGCACAATTTTGGACCACTCTCCCGGCTGATCCGCTTTCATGACTAGGTACTGTGTTGGCCTCTATTTGATGGAGATGCGGTGACACAGCGAGACCATGTTGTGGCATATCAGATAGCAGGAGGTGACAGTGCCACATGAGACCTAGGTTGACCATCCACACCAACATGTCACATATTTCTATGCTTTCAAGTCAACCTCGGAACATAATGGAGTAGAGGGGGAGATAGCGAACATGAGGACAGCATGGGTCAACGGGAAGAGACGGCATGGAGCAATGGAGCCAACGACATATAGACCATGCACGATAGCATGCACGATGGAGGTTCGGGAGCCCTAGTCGGAGGGGATTTTTTGAACCGAGGCATCACTCTTGATATGGCCCACCAAATATAGAGATCACGAGGATCATGCCTATCGAGAGACGACCCGACAAACACAAATATGAGACAACTTTGCGGCCCACAGGAGAGTAACCATGGCACCTAGCTATGTATCTTAAGTACTAGTTTGAGTTTTTTGATCTTTTTAAATATAGTACTCAGCAAGGATCCTAGCAAGCCCTTTGCCTCATCCCATTGTGGCTTGCATGAGTTATCCTTTATTTTTACTTTGTCTCATAGGCCCGTGAGGCCTTCCGAAGATGGTAATATATGACATCATCACCCTTGTCTCGAATAACACATTCCCCTTCATCAAATTACACCTTCTTGTCTATTTAAGTAATGCCACTAACAGGTAGAAGGTTTTTCTTCAATCCTAAAACATACAAAACGTTATGTACGTCCCATATATATGTATCCTATGATGATGAAGTCTGGAGTCTCATAGTTCTACATCGTCACTGTAACGTTTCTCTAAGTGAGAGAACCACTCACTCTTTGCGGAGTTAAGGGACTGCAGGCTCTAGAGTCAATGATCCATGACTCATCAGCTTGGCCATGGACTTGTCTGTGTGAATGCCTTGCCCATTAATTTCTTAAGTCCACCTCATTTATATAAGAAGTGAGTCTAGCATCTTTAGCATCTAAAGCATAATAGTTTGACACATTTTTTGAGAATGTGCAAGAAAATTTCATTAATTTTTGGCATAATTACAACGTGCAATCATGGCACCCATTCCAGGACATGTTGGAGAAGTTTCATCATAGCTTGGTTAAAATTGAATGCAATATTCAAAGCCTCTAGACCCTCAATTAGACATTTCAACATCAAAATATAAAAATGTGACAAAAACTCATGATGATAGCATTTTCTTGGATGAGAACATCAAATTGGATGAAATTGGATGACAACAACTATGGTAATTGGAAGTGTTGATAACAAATGAAGCTAGAGACATCAGTGAGAAGAAAGCATATTGGGATGAAAGAGCTCAATTGGCACTTAACCTAAGCAACTTAAATGTTAAGGACACCACTACATCAACAATGAATGCAAACGAAGATTAGAAATAGATTCAATACATATCATTATCATAATGCTTAAAATCAACTCAATAGTGCAAAGAAGCTATCATCTGAAATATGTGTAGGTCCAACTTAAAGACCTACTAGCATCACTTATCCATGAAACAAAAAACAAAAGACTAGTTCAAATTATGAGTAATTTGTTACAACCATTGTCACTTGAGATGCTACATCGATATGTGAAATCATGCCTGACATTTTTATGTAATAGGAGATGTGGAGACGTTTTGCTATAGTTACAAAAGAATTATAAGTAGGCTTTCTATGCTAGAGGTAGAGGTTTCCAAAGAGGAAGTCAAAACGATGTTAGAAGACATAATTGAAATTCACATAGCCTTGGCAAACACTCTAACAATTACCATGGATCATCGTCTTCATCACATCAACATCATGGCCCTTCAAATTAGAGGGAAACATGGCCCTTTGATTTAGACGAAAACATGGAATTTTAGAGTTCAAGGGGCATGAACAAAGGAGGTTACCAATCCAAAGTCCAAAAAATAACTATATGTACTTGCAATTATGGTGGAATTATGGGCTATTAGGAGCCAAAATGCAAGAACAAACACGGGAGTGTTGTAAGTGGACAATACAATAGAGATAGAAATCAATAATAGTAACATAATCAAAATGAAAATCAAAGACAATCTAGCAACTTTGTCAATGAGAAAAATCAAAGGCAATCACTGGATAACAAAGCTCAACATCAAAAGTTCTTATTTCACAATGTTCTAATGTAGAAATCTGAAGCATTTACATAGTAATAAAGATATTTTGGTGGTTTGAGTCAACTATATGAGAAAAAATGGTTTTTAAAATGCATCCATATAAGAATGCTAAAGAAAATGTAATGATGGGTGACAATACCTCAAATCATAACATTCATCTCCATAGTTATGAAGGCATTACACAAAGCGTAGGAGATGCTTTTTTTCTTTCAATAATGACTCAAAACATCTTATCAGTTGGTGACATGAGTGAAAGAGATTTGGAACTAGTGTTCAAAAACAAGTTTGGTTACACAATCCGAGAATTATACCATCCAAGTAAATTTATTATAAATTGGAAGAAGAAACTTTCTTCATCTATGCTTATTCAAGCAGTACAAACCACTTCTCATTAAAATGATGATACTTTAAGCACACTATGGAACACAAGGTATGGTCACCTCAATTTCAAAAGCTTGGTTTCACTCAAGCAAATAAACATGGTTCAAGGCCTTCTGCACGTATACAATTTCAAAAGCTTGGTTTCACTCAAGCAAATAAACATGGTTCAAGGCCTTCTGCACGTATACATTTTAAAAGATGTATGTGAATCATGCAACATGGGAAAGCCATCAATATTTCCCATTTTGTGGTCTAGAAGCATTGACATGCTCCAAATCAATGCATTATGAGATTCACGGTCATTACTCATCAAAAAGTAAACATGGGAATCAACATATTTACCAATAAAAAAGATGCCCGTTGGTTGCAAATGGGTTACAAATTCCAGCTCAATTTAGACAAATCAATTGACAAATACAAAGCCAATTAGTTGTCGAAGGGATTTGCTTCAAAACTTGGAATAGATTATGAAGAGACCTTTGCGTATTTGTGAAGATGACCACTATTGGTTCACCTTTTGATTGGCTTATCCATTAAATGAATATTAAGGGATATCTAGATGAAGGATAGGCCGCACATGCTTGGAATGCAATAATTCATAATGGAATTTCAACCATCAGCCCTGCCGTCACTTTACATAAAAAATATAACATAACATACTATTTTCTTTGTGCTTTATGTTGGCGACGTGATCATCACCACTTCCAATGAACACCTATTTCATAGGTAAACAGAGTTTGAGAGCATAATTTCCCAACATGAAAGACATGGGAGAGCATAATTTCTTGACATTGAAGTATGAAGAGAATGACAATGGTATCAAGGACAAATATAATGAAAAAATTTCACCAATGGTTTTGTTTATGTGACTGCTGCAAGCCACCTCAAATCTTGTAGAATGTAACATTAGATTGTCATCTCATGGCAAATCTCCTAATACAAATCCTCATTAGTATCGACAACTTATTTGAAGCTTGATTTATTTAACAATCACAAGGCTAGACATCTTTATTCCATTGGATTTTCAGTCAATTCATACAGAAGCCAAAAAAGTTTCATCTCTGTGCAAAAGTTTCTCAAATATTTGAAAGATTATGGGCTAAAATATGACAACTTGAAGATGTTAGTTTTCATGGATATATTGATTTCAATTGGGTAGGAACTCTAGATGATAGAAGATGTACAATTGGATATATTTTACTCTTGCGTTAGTAGCTTTGTCATGTTTTATCTCTGTGCAAATAAAAAGGTCCTCAAATACTTGAACGATTATGAACTGAAATCTAACAACTTAATAGATGTTAGTTTTCATGGATATATTGATGTTGATTGGTCAGGAGCTACATATGATAGAAGATGTACAAGTGGATCAATAGCTTTGCCTTGGCAAACCAAGATAGAGGACCAACCAATGCTACATGAGAAGCAATTTGGTGCAGTAGACTTCTACAAACATTGAAATTATTTCCAAAGAACCAACTGTGTTCTATACCAACAATATCAATAGCATCCATTTAGTAAGGAATCCAATCTTTCATGCTAGAACAAAGCATATTGAAGTACATTATCACCTTATTAGAGAAAGATTCCCAAAGCATATCAAAGTGCATTATCACTCCATTAGAGAAAAGATTCTCAATGAAGAAATTGATGTTGTTCATTGTCCAACACAAGAACAAGTTGTCATTATTTTTACAAAGCCATTTCCTTGACAAGTTCTCATACTTTTGATGATGAGTTGACATTTGCCACCTACAACTTACGAGGGGGAAATGAGGTTTTCCTTTTTGTACAAATTTCGAATGCAAAGTCTCTATGCTCATGCATATTCTCTTATCTCTTAGGTTCTTCTTTATCCCCATTTTTTCCATAGTGTCATTTTTCTATTTAAATAAATCCTGTATACACACCCTGTATACAGTGTAATCTAAGGGGGGGTGTTGAGAATGGTATAAACTACACCATATACTAAGTTCTAGGGAGGAACCTAAGGGACATGGGGAAACCCTAAACCTTACCCTAATCTTGAGAGAGAAAATGTATGTATTCTCAATTTTCTTTGTTATAATTTAGTCATCTTGGTTGTGCACTCCTCTCTCTCTCTCTCTCTCTCTCTCTCTCTCTCTCTCTCTCTCTCTCTCTCTCACGCATCCACTCCCTACCCTTAACATTGATCCCTTCCATTACTTGGCCTTCCTTTACCTATTCACTCCTTCCCATCCACCCTTGCCATGAGTAGCTCTCTCATGCGTTGTGAGTGAGTGGTTCATCTCTTTTCCAATGCCCATCATCTACCATACTGGTATCATTTAAGATAGCTAAGATACGTGCGTTAAGCAGAATTGAACTCATACTTTAGAGGAGTATTTTGTGGACAAAAGTTCCAATAACAAACATATTAGTGGGGGATAAATTGACATCAATATCTATCTTTATAGCCAGTGAAATATCCTAGAGTCTATTGTTTACCCTTTCAACAAGTTTTAGAGCAAAAAAAAAACAAAAAGAAAAGGTTTTGGGGCCATCTTCCTCCCTCGTTTCTTCTCCTTACCCCTCTTTCCTTTCCTTCTCTTTCCTCCATTCCCTCTTTCATCCCACCATTTTCTCTTTCCTTCATTAGATTCCCTTCTCCTTCTTTCCATTCCCTTCTCCTTGCATTTTCTCCCTCCTTCATCCCTTCCTCTCTCTCTTCCATTACAATCCCTTTATTGTTTAGCCTTTCAATAGTTTTGGAGCCATCTTCCTCCCTCATTTCTTGTCCTTCCATTTAACCCCTCCTCGTGCTCAAGGCAAGCATTGAGAAGAGGGAGCTACTCACTTAGCTTTTATCAATAGCTTTTGTAAGAGGGGGGTGTTGCTATTGACATGTTGATGGGTGCTAGTGCTTGTATTGGGTTAGTTAAAAGGCTAGAGTACACATTGCTAAGATATGGTGCCATGAGCACATATTAGAGGCTAAGGTATGGTATAGGAGGGAATTAAAGTAGCCACCCTAGGATGTGGACTACATGATGTGGAGATGTGGATCAAGGATATCCACAAGGAGAGATGTGGATCAGAGGATCCAATAGGTGTGAATATTCAAAGGGCTCTCTCTATATAAGAAGCCTATCATGTATTGTTGATTATATTCATTGTAATAGATTGAGTGTTTCCTACCTTATGTCTCTCTCATGGTGTTACGATCCTCTTTGATCCCTCACTTTGTCATGCTCTATGGATTTCTTCCTGCTTTTAGGTCACGTGTGCTGAGAGGCTAGAAATTGGCTTGTGGGACTGCCAAACCCTTTGTAGCAAGCCAGATGCCTTGTGGAATGCTTGGACAGCTTTGCAGTGGCCACAGATAGTGGAGAATGCCTTAGCCTTGCCTTGGCAGATGGGTTCTAGTGTACAATAGGGATTGGATGCAGTATGAAGCCAAGAACTGGCTTAGATAGTGGATTTGCCAATGAAATAGAGTGCAAGGGAGTGAACCCTTGTTGTATAAGCACTTTTCCATTGTCAAAGGAATAAAATAGATACCAAAAGGGGCATCAAAGCATTTGGGGCCAATCTGTGTCTCTTGCATTTGTTTTCTGAGAGCAGGACACTCTAGCCTCCCTTTCAGTGGTTTCAAAGTTATTTCTAAGTGATATTTAACTAATGGAAGTGGCTGGAAATGATGCAATGTGGCTGTAAATAGCGTGGGTGCTAAGATAGTTACAGTTTACTACTATTTAGTTTACTGAAGGCCGGTTTCAAAAATCAACCTGTTCGATTCACTAACAAAGACTAGAAAAACACAAGACATTACACAAGGCATGGTAACAAACAGCCACCCACATAGGGCACGGCACCCAAATCAAGTTACCCACATAGGGCGCAACCCCTCAACATGATCTCAATCAGCACATAACATCTTCCAAGCACAATATGCATGCTTCAGCGAGCACTTCGAGTACAAATTTCTTCTTCTTTCGGTTGTAGCTTCTGCTTTTCTTGCATGTCTAGGGTGCCACCTCAATCAATCCTCTAACCAGAGATCCTTGTAAGACTTCTCATCTTCATGCTTGATTCTGTCTCACGAACCCGGAGACTGAAGTGGGCATTCACAAAGATATGATAAAGAATGAAGTTTGTGCTTTCAAAATGCCTTGCCTTCAAAGCACTATGCCGCAAAAAGTCCTTGTTCCCAAATTATGGTGAGATGCCAGGCGAGAACATAGCTGCATGCATCTAGGAATCCGCCACAAGAGAGAAGAGACAGATCAATAATTCAAAGCAACAACGATGCAACATGCCTTGGACCCTCAGAATCCATCTTAGATCTCTCTGGCCATCAGATTTCTTTGAGTTTCATGGACTCGAACCGCTCTAATACCATTGTTTGCTTTTAAAGCCTCACAACCCAAATTGATTTTACCACATAAAATGATGCTCTCAAACAATTTAGATTTCTCACATCAAGGAATGATTGCGACACAACAGAGTACCACAAACTTGAACTATATCAAGCTTAGGAGGGACAACTTCAATTGACTTGAGACCTTCAGGACTGCAGCTCATTGCTACTGCAATTGTTACTGCACTTACAAGAACATGACTCTCTAACCGACTCACTATAAGATTCGACTAAAATCCTAATGAGCAACTGCTCAGACACACACAATAAAGACTCAGAGAGCTTAGAAGGCTCTGTGTGTGTGTGAGAGAGAGAGAGAGAGAGCACTTTGCCAACATGTAGTTTATAGGCATGCGTTGTCGCCTCAATTACCACCATTAAACTACTGGAAGTCGTCTCAGGTCTCTAGAAGCCACGCCTCTTCTCAAAACCGCCATGCTCACAAGCTATCCAATATACTTGGACTGACTTATCATTATACCCCCCTCAACATATGCAAACTATATGCCCAAATAATAGTGCAACTGAGCCATGTCTGTCATTGCAAAAGACTGCTGTAAATCAGCCTTGAAATCCGCAATTTATTCCATATCTGGCCCAGTGATAAGCATGTCATCCACATATAAAATCAGAATTAAAAATTCCAATGCACTCTTTTGGACATAAAGAGTGGCCTTAGTTGGGCTATTCTTAAAGCCACCAAAAATGCATGTATCTTCGCATACCATGCATGGGGTGCCTGCTTCAAGCCATAGAGGGCTTTTCTGAGCCAGCAAACCATATTTTCAGGAGATAGAGATAGAGAGAAATAGGGAGAAAGAGAAAGAGAGAGAGAGAGAGAGAGAGAGAGAGAGAGAGAGAAGGAGAGAGAGAGAGAGAGAGAGAGAGAGAGAGAGAGAGAGAGAGAGAGGGAGAAAGAGAAAGAGAAGGAGAGAGAGAGAGAGAGAGAGAGAGAGAGAGAGAGGGTTTGAGGGGGAGAGAGAGATCGAGAGAGAGATGGAGAGGGAGGGAGAGAGAGAGAGGGAGGGAGGGGGGGAGAGAGAGAGAGAGGGAGAGAGAGAGGGAGAGGGAGGGAGAGGGAGAGGGTTTTTTGGTAAATTTTGTTTATTTTTTGGTCGATTTGTATTGAAAAGTAGATTTTTCTCTTCGAATTATGGAGTTGTTTTCTAGTGTTTTTTAATTAAATTTGAGAGAGAAACGGAGGCGTTTTGGCCATAATTTTGTAGTTTTTGCATTGCTCGCATACATGTAGCTATCCCTCAGCATGGTAGATGGGTGATCCCCCTACCCTCAAGGAGACTTCTATTGAGTATGAAAAGATAAGTGCTTTTATGAGGAACATGCATCCCTCTTCATTGTTCAAGTTACAGATCTCTTGTGGGATAGTGGTGAGGACACTTTGGTATTTGATGTGTAGTTTGGAGGCAGATTGGTTAGATCTTATGATTCTAATATGGTTTTTGATGCACACCTAGAGCTAGTTAGATTTGTTGGCTTTGTTGAGAGGGGTTATTTTGCTTCTGGCTGGTATATATAGACTCTCATCCAGAGAATACCAAGAGGGTATTTGGAGGCTTTGGTTCTTTGGGGGTGCCCCCATCAAGTATCGTCAATGGAATCTAGACAAGTGGGAGTGTTAGTTTGCTTCTCGCTAGTGTAGACCCTTGTCTTTTATTCTCTAGTCCAAAATTATGTTCCAATAATAAGCATGTCGACATCTTTTTCCATGAAGAATGTAGATGTTAGAAGCACAAAGTCTTTTTAGAAACCATCAAGCTTGTTGTACTAGCTTTGTTTTTTTCAACTTGAGATATTCTCTCCATGATATCATAATATTTTGACATTGTTTATGTATTTTGTAGGTATCATGTCGAACAACCAAACTTTCGAAGAAATCCATGTCTTTGGAAAGCCCACATCGCGGAGGATGCTTCCACTAGGATCCAAAGGATAAGGGTGGAAAAGAAAGGCACCAAGGAACCAAAGAAAAGTGCCAAGGATCCAAGTCTTGAGGTGAAATAGCTTCAACAGATTTATGATGTTCCTGCTCCGTTTGATGAAGGTTCGTTGCAAATTCAAACATTATGGGAGATAGTGGAAGTACACAATAACATTGATTCAAAATGGACCATCAAAGTTAACACTGATACAAAAGAGATGACTTTGTCGCTTCCAAAGACACTTCCCAATGGAAGATCAGTTTTTAAGCCAATAATAAAGATTAAAGATATCACAAGAAGTGAGTCCAATGAGGAATGTGTTGAAATGCTTGGGATTGATAACAATAAGAAACCTATTATTTTTATTGTTATGGAAGAGAAGTTCTCTTTGAAAGCTGTTACTCCACCCATTGTAGCGGAACAATCAAAACAAATCAAAGAGGAAGGGAAGGTTAGTTACTATCCATAAGTAATTTCTAATTCTCTATGTTTATGTAATTTCTTTTGAATACTATGAGAGATTCAATTTTGTTTTGTGTGTCCAGGATCTTTTTTATCACTTGACAAATCAAATTGTGGAGGTTGATAAAATTATCGAGCAGATGGAGGTATCAACTTTCAATAGTGATTCTGAGGAGCATACAGAGGAGGGTTATGAAGAAGATACTGCAACATCACCAATCAAACCAAGAGGTTCTTCAAAGTCAAAGGAAAGGGATCTTCCCGTATTGAAGCTGAAAATTTTGGCTCTAATATAAAAGGATTAAGAATTTTCACAGGTTCACATGGATTGAGAGCACCTTCTCTTTTAGGCCATCATGGATTGAGTGCACCTCCAAGTGGGCATGGTTTGAGTGCACCACTCCCAAAAAAATAACCTCTATTGGCTGCAAGTGTGTTTCCTCTTGAGTCTGATGAGGATGTTGTTGAGGAGACTCCATCTATTGCACAAGGGAAAAAACGGAGTAAACTAGGATCAAAGGCTCCAGCAAGTACCGGGAGCTGCTGATATTGGAGATGGCACCTCAGATACACAACAAAATAGAGTTCGAGCAAAGGTACAATGAGATAACCTTGTGGATCGATAGACTTTCTTCTTCGAGCAAAGGTACAATGAGATAACCTTGTGGATCGATAGACTTTCTTATTCGCATTGATCATGTTATCAGACCTCCTATTGATCCTAGGACTGGCCTTCGGCCATTTGAGGTGTGAAAAATACATCCTTTCCATATTGAGAATTTGAAGTCACGAATGAAGGACAATCCGCATACACAGGTTGTGAACTACATTGTGCTCGTGGATCCAAAAGATTGTCCATACAAGGCATCTTTTGATCGTCGAAAAACAAATGATTATAACTACTTTGTAGTGCCTCTTGCAAATGAGGATGAGGCTATGCATGATGAGGAGGATACCTTGGCTAATGATGCCCGGTATGATCCATTGGCTGGTTATGCCAAGACAGATGTGGTTTCTGTAGTTATTGACTCAGGTCATATTGCGCATGGGCAGGAATCATTGATATGTTTGCTTTGTAAGTGCCTCCATGACTAGAAGCAATCCCCTCGAGCTTGGCTTCATAGGTTTGATACCGTTATGAGAGCTCGGGATGTGATGTGCAGTGAGACAGGTTATGGTCTTAGTATTCAAGAGGTTGCTATCCTTTTGAGGCTACTTGCCATATGGTCCTTTATGGACAGGGATGCTTTGCAATGGGAGCTGCATGGTCTTGATGATGTTTGTCTTCAAATACTTGGTTATTTCAGTATGGAGAGGGGGAAGTTATCAAGTACTCCATTGCCTGTATTGGCTCTGTACTTGAAACACAGCAGGTTTGACGATCATAGATTAGTTGAGCAGCAAGTTATGGTTGATATGGAAGCCATAGTACTTCATGCATCCATGACTAGGTTGAGACTTGGTTTCACATGTTTGCCATTGGGGCTACACTTCCGGTTCTTGCTTCCATTGCAGTGGGAGTTGGTAGCTTGATTATGGCATATTTTGGCAGTAGGGAAGCGATTGTGGACATCAGGTCCTTATGCTTCCAAGAGCAGCATGCAGGTGATGCAGGTTGGGTAGACCAGTAGAGGTCTATTGTAGGGCATGTGCTTATGGTCACAGGTGGTACAGAGACGTTTTCTTTGCACAGTGACAGTTCGGGTGCTATGGACTTAGCACAGGAGCACGTGATGGTGAGAGTTCACTCTCCTAGTGAGATCTGGCATGAGATGTTGGTTGACAGGCATTTACAGCTTGTCATTTTCTATCCTGCAGACCTGATGTCTGCTAGTAGCTTATCCTCTATGCACTTTGCACATTGTAAAGTGCCGATGGGCATAAAATGACGGTTTGGTCATCTTGTTTTTCAGCCTATGGCTGATTGTATTATATGTGTACTATACTCCCTTAAAGGCACAGTGCCTTTAAGTGGGAGGTTGTTGGGGTAAAGGGCAGTGTGCCCGCCCACTTGTACATTGCCCATGTATACTCATATATATATGATAGAGGAATAAGCTGGAGTAGCTTTTGCTCCGCCACTTCTGGTGTCTCCTTATCCCTTTGTGTGTGCTCTCCTCTCCCACAGTTTCTTCCACAACCTGCCAAAACCTTCTTTGCAACTTTCCTAGACCTCCAAGCAATCTCTTACCTAAGCATCGCACGAGCCTCATCATCAAAGATGCAGAAAACCCACTCAAGATCTTGTGAGGAGTCAGATCCACATACGAAAGAGGAGTGTTGGAATCCTTGGAAATCCCTTCAACACTCAAAAGCAATAACCCCTTCCTTCCCTTCACCAACTTCCACTAGTCCTTTCACATTCGACCCCTCACACACCCTCCCTTCCTTATTACCAAAATTGTGCATCGTCATGCTTGTACCATAGGCTTGTGTTGCCAATGGTCATGAAACTTCCTAGAAAAATTTCAAAAGTAATTCCTTTATACTTGCAGATTTCCATAAGGATCACACATCATTGGATGGTGGGACATGCACATTTCCTCATTTTCGACCATGGATGATGCATTGGAGTCAAAAACTTGTGCATTGGTATCCTTATACCGTACCTCTATATCTCGATGGTCACAAAACTTTGAAGGAAGTTTTACATGAGTAATTACATTATACTCGCAAAGATTCATAATGATAGAATATCAATTACGTGGTGGGGTGTTCACATTTTCTCTATTTGGTAGTTGCAATGAAGTACGAAAGAAGCCCACAGAAACACAGTATAGGAGAAGCTTACAAAATGGCAGACTAGAGAACTATTGTTAAGACATAATTTGCTTCACATCTTCAAGTTCCCCAAAAATTAGCATGGGACCACACACATCCTCAACAACAAGCACTGCATCTATAACATGCCACATATTCAAATCCAGTAACCAACTATGGCATGAAATGCTCCTTGGAATTGATTTTCTGAATATCGATAGCACAAGGTTGGTGCAACTTGCCTTAAATGGATTAGGCAAAGAATATGATCAATTTGTAACTACCATGGTTACAAAGGAGAATCCCCCAACTTTTGAGATAATGGCTAATATGCTAATGGGGGCACATTCGAGAACAAGTGTGCAAATCCAGATCCAATAAGAGAAAAGGAATGCCCATAGAGGTAAAGGATATACCAGAGGACACAGTAGGACAAATCAGCCTCTAATAAAGGTAATCAAAACTCTCGAGCAACAATAGCCAAAATTTTAATCAAGGACAGTCTAGTTGATAACTAAAATAGACAAGGTATTCCTAGACATGCAGGGAACAAACGTGGAAGAGGTAATGTTAGGAGAAACAAATTATTTAATAATAACTTCATCATCATGATCATCAATGCAAATGCACCAAGAAGGATAGGGAATTGTCGCTACTATTCCTAAATATTGGCAATTAAAGTGCCACAAAAGGAACAAGATTAGTCTTCAGGACATAGCTCCAAACAATTAGGCAATTATGTCCAGCATGATGATTGACGGATAAATCTCATAATGTTTTCTTACCATTCAAGGCAATTGTAAACTTGATCAATCTAAAGCACCAAAATGATTTGTAGACTCAGGTGCAAGAGCACACATGACAAGCCGCAAAGTATGGTTTTCAACTTTAGAAAAGAATCAAAATTCAAAAGAGCATTTGTTCATAGCTCATGGGCATCCATGCAGGGTGTAAGCAATAGCTCAAATTCTAACTGAAAGTCTTTCAAGTGAAAAGGTCATAAAAGATGTTTTGCATGTGCTAAACTTGACTCAAATTTTGTTATCATTGGGTCACGTTAACAAGGTCTGCTACTTCAAAACTCAACTTAGCATCTGCCTAAAACCTCTTGAAACTTAAGAGGGGGAAGTAATATATAACTTGCTCCCAAGTTTTTATAGTTTTGTTCTAGTTCTTTATAGCCATGCTCATAGAAGTATCAAAGTCTACGATTTTTTGTGCGTGTAGCACTTTTTTCTTTTGTGCTCTATCATCTTGTAACAATCTAAGAGGGGGTGTTGAGGATGTAAATTGCATTAGGGGTACTGTGTATTCAAGAGTGGTAGAAATGGGCATGTCCCACATGTAAAGACCAAGTGTAAATTACACATGGGGTTGCGTATATATAACCTTGTAAGACATCTTTATGCAGTATAGAAGTTTAGATTTGCATAGTATCATGGACTTGTGGCAGCTACCTCCTTCCTCCTCTCTCCCATAGCTTTTCCCGCTTCTCTTAACACGGGCTTCCTTGTCTCTAACCTTCTCTGTTTCATCCTCTTCACTGCACATCATCGGTTGGATGCCGAGAACAAATCGAGCACTTATGAATTGGCAAGGGGCAGACTGAACCAGATAGTGGAATGAGAGAGAGATCAAACAACCTCCCCAATCACCATTGCACCACCAAGCATATCAAGGGAGGCTGGGGGCAACAAGGCAGCCATTGCATCATCTGCTCGAAAAATGCATGTTTAAGGCAAATGATCAGAGAGTGGGAGACGTAGCCACCTACATGATCGTGTCGGAAGTGATCTTTAGAATCGATCGACGGAATTCAATCAAGAAGATAAGCAGTACAGAAGTGGATTGATTCATCGTGATTGATCTCAGATTGATAATCTTGAACGGAATCTGGAAGATCATGGGAAGGCCAGTGTTCCCAGTATTTCACAACATGATTCCTATATGGATTGCCGTGTTGAAGCTGTTGAAGAAAGCTTTGAAAAGTCTGTCATTGATCAGGCTTTCCGAATCCGGAGGTCCTCATTTTCTCGTGCAGCCATTTCAGTGCAGTGATCTGCAGCAGACAGAATCTTTCCATTACGAGAAGCCTATTTTAAGACTCGAAATGCTCTAGCAGACCTCGCACTGACTGCATAGAAGTGCTAGATTATGGGTTTATGTTCTCATGAAACATCTTGTTATACGAGACCCTTGAGACGTAAGTCATAGAATTGCTACCTTGAAGTTGCCTCCCTCTTTGGCAAAGAACAATGTTCCAATAAAGGATTAAAGTTATGGTGGAGATCGTAGGAGTCCCTCAAACCCTAGATTGTGGAAAGGTTCCTCTATGAAGATAGGCCCCTTATGGTGCTCAATTATCAAGGATGGCAGTGTGTTAAGAGACAGTGTGTTAAGAGACCAGGACATCAAGGGTACATTGAGATTAAACAAAAAGGGAGTGAGGACACGAGGAGACCTTTGGGACAAAGGTAATCAAAAATGTAAATTGGATGAGTAACTCATAATATCATTTAATCTCCATGGATTTCATGTAAGACTCATTCATGTGATGATGCAATTTGGGACAAAAATACACTTGCTTGGATCAAAGAAAGATTGTATACCTTTGTCAAGAAGTTTATATGGATGTCGCATTACTAGTATAGTCTTCTCTGAGAAGAATAAGGAAGTGATAGACTCACTCAATCTTAAGTGGCAAGCCTACTTCGCCTCAATATGGGCTAGTAGGTTTTCTAGAATCCAAGATGGGAGTATTTCTAAAAAACAATCATGTATACTTGAAACCAAAAAAGGTAAGCTCTTCCACACAAAGTTCACCACTTAATCAATTGGAGAAGAAGAACACAAACCACACCACGAAAGCAAGAGCAGACTGGGTACAATCTCCCTCACCCTAGATCAATGGCTCACACTTCCTCATCTAGAGTATTTATGATATTTCATAAAAGCACAATGAGCCAAAATTATCCCTCTCTTCCAAAATGAGGGATTTGCTTTACATAGCCATCTTTGAGCCCAAAATTGAATTATGTCCACTCCACAATATATTGCTCAAACTTGCAATAATAAAGAAATATAAAATTGGCCCATGGCCATAAATAATGCAATGTGCAACACCTCGATCAGTACCCTCGCACTAACTCCAATCCTCACTATGAGTTCTATCACCTGTCCTCAAACCGCCAATTACATTACTTATTAACAATCGATTGAAGGAATCACCGAATCAATCGATCCCAACATAACCACGCTCAAAGCACAATACCAATAACACTAGCGATATCAGTATTAACCTGGAATCACCCATGATACCAACCATTTAGCATGGCAAACCACAAGGTAGTCAAGCATCCCCAACTAACCACACAAAGTATCCCACTAGGACCCCCACCATGTTTGGTGCACTCCTATGGAGTACTTTGCCATAGTCACACTTGACTAAATTAATAATATCCTAAGTAAGATATATCAAAAATATAATTTCCATAACATCCCTCTTGCTTGGATTGCAACTGACCTCAGTTACGTGTTTGATTATAAGAACTAATGAGGCCTGGAAAAGTTCGAGAGAACCGCTCAAGCATCCACTGCATCATCTCTTGGATGATTCTTAAATTTGAGCGAACTACTTCAAAGGGGTTTCGTTGGCGAAACTACCAGCAGTGTGTTTTTTTACGGATGTGCATGACACCAAGGCAAAAATGGTATTTAATGCTCGATCGACCATGCAAAGCATATCCGATCGAGCACGATGGTGCAGGTGCTTGCGTGAAGCGTGCTTTGCGTCGATACCAGTTGCGTCACAGTGCCGATCGCTTCAAGGATGCACATGATGTGGTGCGGTGGTGCAGCCAGCACTTATCCACTAGTGCTACCTCCTCGTTTCAGTCGCGTGACGATAGGGTGGTGAGCCGGTATTTTTGGTGCGTGGACATTGGGAGTCTTGATCGGTCTAGGCCTTTTGATTGTCGTTCCGTGCCTGGCACTCTTGATTTCCATTCCATCAGGAGCGTAGGTAAGTCTCACCCCGCGATCTTTTCTCGACGCTTTGCATGTTTTTGCTCTGCATGCATTGATGATGATTGGGGAGGGTGCTCCATGATACCATGGGCCGATCCATGGGTACGGCGAGTGCTTTCTCCCTTCCAGCCTTGGGAGGAGGTACATGATGATCAGGATGCGGGATTCAGTTCCTCTAGAGATTATGACCAGCTTACAGATATTTTGCGTATTGGTGATATCTTCGCGGTTATTGCTTCGGAGGGTAATGAGGAGGGTGTGGATTATTACTTGTTGCGATGCTCTATGCTGAAGAGTGTGCTGAATGAGGATACAGTGGATGGGCATGGGATGCACTTCAATGCTCATAGCATGATCGTAGGTGGCCACTATTTTCAGCAGATACAGAGGCGTGGTCGGTATATTGAGTTCCAGGAGTACATGGCGGATCAGGAGGCATACATGTATTCTCATCTTGTTGTTGGGATCAAGATTACTTTGAGTCGTGTTCGCACTCGCAAGGCGACGTCCACTCCACGATGGCGCCTTGCAGTGGCGGATCACGAGAGCATACTTGCAACTATTGGCATGAGAGCTGATCCTGAGGAGTAGCACATTACATATCATATTTTTTGGGATCATCAGTTGATTAGATTGATTTTTATTGGGTATCACTAGTTGATTACACTTTTTTGTATTCGATATGTATAGGCTCACTGTGTGACCGTACCATTGTAATTTTCATGGACTCATATTTTGTATTTCACTATGATGGCTGTATACACGTTCATACACATCATTGTATTAGATTCTATTTTTTACATGATGTCCGATGTCTTCTCAATGGGATTTGTTGTGTTTGTAAAACAAAAAATTGTTTATTAGTAGTAATGTTGTAATTTGTTTTGTGCTTTAGGACATTTTAAAAACGTGACTAAGAAAATTCGCGCACGTACTAACGAAATACGCGTGTGGACTTACTTGTTGGGGATGAAACTTCGCACGACTCTTAGGCCACCCTAGACATACATCCACGCGAGATTTGGTCTGAACTGATTTGGTATGCGCCACGTGGAAGGTACAATGCGTACATTTTTACAATCCCTACTAGCACGACTACGTATGAGCTATGGCGCATGTACTAACGAAATACGTGTGTGGACTTATCTGTTGGGAATGAAACTTCGCATGACTCTTAGGCCACCCTAGACATACATCCACGCAAGATTTGGTCTCCAACTTATTTGGTATGCGCCATGTGGAAGGTATAATGCGTACATTTTTACAATCCCTACTAGCACGACTACGTGTGAAAAATGGCGCACGTACTAACCAAATATGCATGTGGACTTATCTGTTGGAGATTAAACTTTGCACGGCTCTTAGGCTACCGTAGACGTACATCCACGCAAGATTTGGTGCCCAACTGATTTGGTATGCGCCACGTGGAAGGACAGCTGCGTACATTTTTACAATCCCTACTACCACAACTACGTATGAAAAATGGCACACATACTAATGAAATATGCACGTGGACTTATCTGTTGGGGATGAAACTTCACACGGCTCTTAGGCTACCCTAGACGTACATCCACGCAAGATTTGGTCTCCAACTGATTTGGTATGCGCCACGTGGAAGGACAAATCCGTACATTTTTACAATCCCTACTAGCACGATTACGTGTGAAAAATGGCGCACGTACTAACGAAATATGCACGTGGACTTATCTGTTGGAGATTAAACTTTGCACGGCTCTTAGGCTGCCGTAGACGTACATCCACGCAAGATTTGGTCTCCAACTGATTTGGTATGCGCCACGTGGAAGGACAAATGCGTACATTTTTACAATCCCTACTAGCACGACTAAACCCTAAACCCTAAACCCTGAACCCTAAATCCTAAACCCTGTTGGGGACGAAACTTCACACGCCTCTTAGGCTACCCTAGACGTACATCCACGCAAGATTTGGTCTCCAACTGATTTGGTATGCGCCACGTGGAAGGACAAATGCGTACATTTTTACAATCCCTACTAGCACGACTAAACCCTAAACCCTAAACCCTGAACCCTAAATCCTAAACCCTGTTGGGGACGAAACTTCACACGCCTCTTAGGTTACCCTAGACGTACATCCATGCAAGATTTGGTCTCCAACTGATTTGGTTTGCGCCACGTAGAAGCAATCCCTACTAGCACGACTAAACCCTAAACCCTAAACCCTAAACCCTGAACCCTAAACCCTGTTGGGGACGAAACTTCACATGCCTCTTGGGCTACCCTAGACGTACATCCACGCAAGATTTGGTCTCCAACTGATTTGGTTTGCGCCACGTAGAAGCAATCCCTACTAGCACGACTAAACCCTTAACCCTAAACCCTGAACCCTAAATCCTGAACCCTGTTGGGGACGAAACTTCACACGCCTCTTGGGCTACCCTAGACGTACATCCACGCAAGATTTGGTCTCCAACTGATTTGGTTTGCGCCACGTAGAAGCAATCCCTACTAGCACGACTAAACCCTAAACCCTAAACCCTGAACCCTAAATCCTAAACCCTGTTGGGGACAAAACTTCACACGCCTCTTAGGCTACCCTAGACGTACATCCACGCAAGATTTGGTCTCCAACTGATCTGGTTTGCGCCACGTGGAAGGTATAATGCATACATTTTTGCAAGCACCTTTTCAATGCTTAATGTTTACAATTACGACACACGGCATTATTTTTAAAATACATTATGTATTAGATGTGTGAATTGAGATATTTGAAATTCAAAATCATACTCTTAATTTTAAATACGCACATGGGGATGAAACTTCGCACGGCTCTTAGGTTTAGTGTAATAATTGCAAGCATTGATATATACGAAATTCAATATGATATTCAAAATGATAAAGTTGGAACTTGAACACTTTTTCAATGCATAATGTTTACAATTACTTCACATGGCATTCTTTTTTAAATACCTTATGTATTAGATGTGTGAATTGAGATATTCGAAATTCAAAATCATACTCCTAATTTTAAATGTTTATGTTACATTTAAACAAACTATAAACTGAGATAAACAAAGTGTGAAGAACATCATGAAAGTACGAAAATGCTCATACATCATAAAAGTGGGAACAATATCATGAAAGTACCAAAATGAATCTGTACATCATCATCATCATGCTGCAGAAGTGCATCCCTATACAAGAAACATGTGAAGCCTAAACAATCAATCTGAATCCGAATCTGATAGCTCTACATATGATTCTCTAGTGGAACGCTGATGTGGCTCCTGTATGACCCGCTGCCCAACCGTCCGCTGTGTGCCCTCAGGCAAAGCCGGCTCAGATGGGCCAGCCTCATCACCTGCATGAGATGGGCCAGCCTCATCCTGATGAAGAGGAGGGCATGCTGCACGCGCCACCGCTGCCATCTCTGCCTCCCTCGCCTCCTCTATGTACGCGCGTCTCAGCTCCCATAGCCATGCATCTGCGAATACTCGTGCCTCAAATCCAGCGCGAGTAATCGTCTCTACGTGTAGAAGACGCTGGTCTCGGCCCCGCCCTAGCTGCTGCTGCTCCACCCACTGCTGCAATGATGTCTGCAGCTCTGCCTCTCGCTCAATCCGACGTGCCTCCTCTGCTCGTGCCTCGTCACCTGGCATGAAATCACCATACGAAAAGCGTCGTGGAACGCATGCTGCAACCACCGATGTATCAGCACCCTCCTGCATCAGCAACGCTCTCTGTGCCTCCTCCCTGTAGTGCTCTGTCAAGACTACGCGGGCGAATGGATCAACGGCCTGACGACGACCAGGATATAGATCATCCATGCCTAGTCCTCTGTATGTCGCCACATCAATGTCAGCAAAGCATACAGGGCACACTGATCGTGCCACCATGTGGCGGGTCATGCAATGGAGATGTGCGATGTGGCCGCACCCTAGTCCAAACCACCCTACGGTGTCAAACTCCTCGTGGCAAAGGACACAAGTGGCAGTAGGAAGCCTGGCTATGACTGCTGCGTCTATGGGTGTCCTAGTCGGCACATCTACAGGAGGAGCGGGGTATAGGGCCACGCTGGGGTCGATCCTATGGCGAGATGGATCACGACTAATATGCCTCAACTGCAAAATATAGTGCTCTGCACGATGGTATGCTATGCATGTCCGAATCCTCTGCTCCTCCAAATCTGTCTGCAACAGTCGTACGCGAGACTCCATCTCCTGACGCAATAGATGTGCCTGCAATGCAAACATGTCGCGTACATGGTGAGAATTAACCAAAAAACTTCAGTTCAAAACACGCTACAAAAAAATAAACTAACATAATCAAAATAACTAACCTCGTCCCTAGACTCTCGGCCAACAATGCCTCCAACTCTGCAATCCGTGTGTCTCGAGCCTCCAACTCGTGCTGAGGCGGTGTAGATGTGGGAGGTGGTGTAGATGTGGGAGGCTCCATCGATGATCGAGGTGGGGGAGGTGGAATCGCAATAGATCTCGATAGGGCAGAGACCATGTGCTGCAAGGATGATGCCACTAAATGAACATCCCCCCTAATCTGTCCTCCCACCGCTCGCAATGCCGGTGCAGGGATGGTGTGCAACTCTGGTGCCTCACGTCGACGCCGAACACCTGCAATCTGACGCTCCTGACGCCCCATCCTACCACATCTCGCTCCTGATCCTGGACGGGTACTAAGGTAGTCCACCCGATGACCAAGCACAAACTCAGCGTATAGTTGCATGGCAAATGACCTGGCTATCTGACGGTTGTGAGGCAATCGACCACCATTCGCAGCAAGATATCTCGGATAAATGTGTGCTGCTATGATGGAGTGCCTACAATGTAAAATATGCAAGGGGAGCCCTGATCGTGGTCGCATCGCCTCGGTGTGACCATCCCAAAACATATCCTCCAAGGCCTGCCTGTGATGTGACTCACGCTCAAACAACTGTCGAATGGCTCTCCAATCCAAGCCACCACCAGTGATCTCCGCCTCAGCCTGTGCCTGAAAGCTATCCACAACGTCCTCAACTGTGTCCAATCGACCCAGAGCCTCAATAACTGAATCTAGACTCGCAACCAAGTGAGGGGATGCCCTAGCATCCTGCAGTGCCCTCATCTCAGCTCTCAGCATCTCTATCTGCATACGAATAGTGGTGCTAGAACCTGTGCGCTGGCTGGCGCATGCACAAAAAAAACACATGGAAATTAATATTCTATTTGGGTAATGAAAATAATATTCTATTCAATATGACTTATAATCTATTTACGTAATGAAAACTATGCGTATGTACTCCTTGATGAGGTAGGATGTCGTTGGGATCATCCTATGCACCTACCGGTAGATGGGCCAAATGTGTGGCTCAATATTAATCAATATTATTAATAATTCTTAATTTTGATTAGAATTTTGTCAAACTCTAGTTGTTGCATTTTTAAACTTAGATGTCTCAAATATTTTTTCCTTATATGTTTCCCTTTTTTCACTTTTTATCCAATATGAAACTTTTCCACATGTGGTGTAAGGACCACATTGTCCACTTATGGCCCCTATACTAAGGACAGATAGTGGAGAGGTTTGGTTAATAAGACCTTCTTTGAATGCTTTACTGCCTTGGGTTTGCAATAGATATGGAGGAGATAGAAGGATACCTAATACATTACTTTGAACGATACACAAGCAAGGCGCATCTAGTATTTCTCGGACTACACATTAAAAAAGAGAGCGGGTTCACACTACAGACCTTTTAAAACGAGAACTTTGAGAAAATAATTAAGCCTTTTCAATATTATCTATTTTGGTTGGGCAATCCACCTCAACTAGTGGCCATTCCTATAGATCATCACTTGGTTCCCATGCTTGGGGAGAGAGGAGACCTTTGGACAATCATAAAAATTACGTATGTGTTTTCGATGCGCTGGTGCATTTACAAGATCCAATTAGCCATATGCTTATGCATCTAACCACTCTAGTGTTGGGGTCTTTGCCCATGTGGTGTGGTGTTTTAGGGATAATGCCCATGTGGTGTTTTATACAGCCTACTTACTCTACCTAAATTATGAAACAACTCTTAACCAACTATATAATCTATAATATTCCACATGAACGATGATTTTTTAAAAGATGGTTTTGAAGACTAAAATTTAAACGTTTTTTTATTTAAATAAAAATAGCACCAATTTCAAAGATAACATAGAACCTACTTTAATCTCTCTTTTTCTTGTTCTTGTTTTCTTGTTTTCTTGTTTTTAATACATTATTTTCTTATTTTAACAAAATTCTTATTTTCTTGTTCTTGATACCACTGAATTCTAAAAACAAAATTTAAACGTTATATTAAATTCAAAACTTCAGTAATTTGTAAACTTCACTTATAAATTTTTTTAAATAGATTATTTTAAAAAACAAATTATATACTTTTTGACATTTAAATACTAACTTAAACTCTTATTTTCTTTTTTTTAAAAGATCATTTTTAAAAATAAAATTTAAATGTCTTTTTATTTAAATATAAATAACACTAATAAAAAAAATATCTTTAATCTCTTTTTTTTAAAAGATGATTTCAAAAAACAAAATATATACATTTTCAGGCTTTAAATAAAAAATTACGTAATTCCAAAAATAATTAAAAAAACTTTAAAATGCATTTCAAATTTAGAAATATTTTATAATTATTCCTATAAACTAAAATTTAAACGTTTCTTTATTTAAATAAAAATAGCACTAATTTAAAAAATAACTTTAATCTCTCTTTTTTTAAAGATGATTTTAAAAACAAAATATTTACATTTTCACATTTTAAATAAATAATTACGTAATTCTAAAAATAATTAAAAAAAACTTTCAACTGCATTTCAATTTTAAAAATATTTTATAATTATTCCTATAAACTAAGATTTAAACGTTTTTTATTTCAAAAAAAATAGCTCAATCTCTTTTTTTCCAAAGATGATTTTTAAAAACCTAATTTTTACATTTTCACATTTTAAATAAAAATTTAAAATGCATTTAAAATTTGAAATATTTTATAATTATTCCTATGAACTAAAATTTAAACGTTTTTAAAAAAAATAACTTAAATCTCTTTTTTTTCAAAGATGATTTTAAAAAACAAAATTTTTACATTTTCACATTTTGAATTAAAAATGTCGTAATTCAAAAATTTAAAAAAAACTTTTAAATGCATTTCAACTTTAAAAATATTTTGTAATTATTCCTGTGAACTAAAATTTAAACGTTTTTTTATTTAATTAAAAATAGCTCTAATTAAAAAAATAACTTTAATCTCTTTTTTTTCAAACATGATTTTAAAAAACAAAATTTTTACATTTTCACATTTTGAATAAAAAATGCCTCATTAAACGTTTTTTAAATTTAAAATTTTCACATTTTAAATTATAAATGTAATTCAAAAATTTAAAAAAAATTTACAAATGCATTTCAAATTTATAAATATTTTATAAATATTCCTATGAACGTTTTTTATTTAATAAAAAAAGCTCTATTTTTTTTAAAAAAAATTCATTTTCACATTTTAAATAAAAAATGTCGTAATTCATAAATTTAAAAAAAACATTAAAATGCATTTGAAATTTAGAAATTTTTTATAATTTTTCTTATAAACTAAAATTTAATTAAATTCTACCAAAAAGAAAATGCTACATTAAAAAAACAGAATTTTTACATTTTCACATTTTGAATAAAAAATGCCTCATTAAACGTTTTTTAAATTTAAAATTTTCACATTTTAAATTATAAATGTCGTAATTCAAAAATTTTAAAAAAAATTACAAATGCATTTCAAATTTATAAATATTTTATAAATATTCCTATGAACGTTTTTTTATTTAATAAAAAAAGCTCTATTTAAAAAAAAAATTTTCATTTTCACATTTTAAATAGCCCCCCCCCCCCTCCCACTCCCCATGCCCCCCCCCCCTTGCGCGCATGTCGCGTACCCTCCCCACCCCCACCCCCCATGCCCCCCCGCCCCCCCCCCCTCCCACTCCCCATGCCCCCCCCCCCCCCCTTGCGCGCATGTCGCATACCCCACCCACCCCACCCCCCATGCCTGTAACGGGTGGCCCGTTGACAAGGGACTGAGCCTCAGTCCATCCCTCCTTCATCAACCACCTTTTGTACGGATGTACGGCACAGTGCACGACAACAATATGATGCCGTACGACACATGTATCGGCTGTACGGAATCATACGACGACTGTACGAAATCTGTACGATGCTCGATGCACAGAATGTACGACGGTACTTCAGTACGGCTGTACGGCGTGGGACAGTATGGATGTACAGTGCAGGATAGTACATATGTATGGGCTGGCGCGTTGTACAGTTGTACGGGTGACGAGCTGTACAGCGAGGGATAACAGGTTGATCAGCTTACACCGACAAAAGGTTTGGCACCTCGCTTCGGCTCTTCGCTACCTGGGGGGTAGTATGTCCCAACGGTTGGGTTGTTCGCCCATTAAAGCAGTACATGAGCTGGGCATCACAGGGTCTTCTGTCACAGACAGTGACGGCCTGGTTAGCTTGTCTGCAGTACCCAACTACTAGGTCGCCACAAGATTGGCTCGCACAAAGGTGAGGTCACACAGCAGTCCCAGCAGTGAACAGGTGGAGACCAAAAAGCAGTCAACAGTAAAGCTATAGGGTGTCTACTACCAAGAGGCTTTCATGTCACTCTATACGGACCAACCCTGCCTGAATAAAGATGACCTGGGTATTAGCTCTACATCCTTGCCCGACAAAAGGTCCATATACACAGGCGCTGGTATTGAAGAACTGCTCTCTTGAGCCACAGTGGCAACCTGGAGACTCTTGGACATTAATATTGGGAAGAGATATCTTAGCCGAAGTCACCTCCTTCTCGAAGCGGCATCAGCACTGCCGAAATCTGCATGTTGATCAAGCCTACTTGTGCGTGTAATTGAATAAGGGATCGAGAATGAACCGAAAGAGTTTGCAAAGAACAATTTACACTCTAGGGTCCAAAATTAGCATCACGGTTGCCTCTTGCAGTAGAAAGATGGCCACCCCAACTAGAGCTCTAACATGCACTTTAGTCTGGACTCTGCAGCATGAAGGTGGCTAACACAATTTAAGCCACATGCCCCATTATGCCCAATTATGCACGCGAACACACACTGACTTATTCAGAAAAAACAGAGCAAAACTTACTGTCCATGCCAATGCTAACGAGCACCCCAGCAATTGACACACCTTGTTCTTAACTTTTGTCTATCTACTAAATTTTCACCATCCCCGTGTAGCATTGAACTTAATAATCAAATCTAGTTAATGATCACTTTACCTCTATCTGTATACTATCACCAAAAGAAGTAAGAGAGAACACAATCAGCATGAAGCGTTTCCATACTAGCATCAAATAAAGCAGTAACTCCTCACAAAGGCTATGCATGAAACTTAAACTACAGTTCTGATTCTTCATGTATTGCATGTACAAAACTTTGGGTACTGTTTAAGCTAGGACATTGAGCAGTCGAAGCTTGACCTTGCATGAGGTGTTATTCTTCCTGTAATTCTTGCACAAAAATGTTGTGTACTGTGTACTTCAACATAAGCATCAGAAACTCATCCCATTCGCACTTGTATCAAAACTGGATATTGCTGGAGCTTGACCAGCATGTGGACTATATCCTTCCTGTCTTGCCTAAACAAAATGTTATGTATTCTTCACATTAACATATCAAAACTGGATATTGCTGGAGCTTGACCAGCATGTGGACTATATCCTTCCTATCTTGCCTAAACAAAATGTTATGTATTCTTCACATTAACATAGGACGATGGAAACTGGTCCGAGTAGGACTTGTATTAAACCTGGATGTTGCTACAAACCTGTCATGAAGTCCTGTAGCAATCTGCAGACCTATCAAAGTAAAGCTCCATTACTCACGTTTACTTTCTCTGGTTATACCTAGCTGAGTTTCCACATTTGTGAAACCTATGGTGGCCAGAGAGCTTTTCTTTTGGACGACCTCCTTTCTTTAGGAGCCTTGGTCATGATCCATACAGATGATTGTGGAATCTGGGATTGGTGTAATTCAAGCCAATTCCGAAAACCATCCCAACTTCCGTTCGACCAAAAACTATCATCTGGCAGGGGCAAAGTTGGCAGTACAGTAGTTACATACATCTTCACAAAGTCAATATTATCTGAAGAAGTAACCACATTCATGTCTCTTCCAACACAACCCCCTTTTTGGACACCCACAAAATGATTAGGAAGAGATAAGGGGATAATAGGGGCTCCTGAACTTCCAGCTAATGTTGAGCAAGAAGTCCCTAAATACCTGCTATTAAAGCAAAGTATCTGACCCACACTACATGCCACATTACCTGTGTTAGTGGCCGCAAATGTCTTCTTAAGCTCTAAATAGAGCTCTCTCTTAACCTCTCTCTCCACTGTATCAATGATTGAAAGCACTCTTTTTGCTTTCGTTAATCTCATCTGATTATTTGCTGCATGTTTGGCAAGCAAATTGTTGTACACTCCCTGTATGGTAGGTGTGTATTGCTTCCAAATTGCATTGCTTTCACTGGTTCCCTCCACTAGCTCTTTTCTAGCATTTTCTAGAAAGTTATTGATTGCGGGGAATGAGATAGCAACAACTTGCTTATTTGTAATGAATGTTGGAGAACATGGCAGTAAAAAGCTTGGCATATTCTTCTCTATCTTGAAGAAGCAAAGATCTGATCCATTTAGAAAAAGCCCATGAGTGTCTCTCTCTTTTGATCTTGATTTTTCTGTGAAGCTTGGATCAAGGCCCTCAAAACCCGCATGTGTATCAAAAAAGCTAGACATTACTACCATTCCTCTGCATACCTTGATTTCAATCTCGCCTTCCTTGTCAACAACATGCCTTGCTGACACAATTAAAGTGGGCGATGCTGAAAACCCTGTTGCGTAGGACGTTTTGACTGTAGATCCATCCTTGCAGCGAATCCTTAATCTGACTGTAGAGCTGACTGCTGTGTCAAGTATCTTTGGCTTCATACTTAGAATCTTAGACGGGTTGTTATCATCTACTTTCAGATCTGAAGGTATTGCAACAAAAGAAGAGCCATCTACAAACCCTACAGGGTACACCTTGGAGAAATTCAACTTAGTAGGGGACGTGGGGAGCATGGGATCCGAACACACTTTTTCGTCTTCATCAGATGGCTCCCAAGCCATTTCTTCAAAATTTTGTGATAGGGCTTCTTCATCTTGTGGATAGTCAAGACTATCCATGCTATCATCTGATGTATCTGTATCCAAATTAAATTGTATGCTAGTCTTATCAATAAAGCATGAAAGTACAATAGTCACAAGACAAATAAATCTGGGAAAAGCACGGATTTTACCATTGATTTTATTTGTATCCACTTCAGAAAAGATTTTGGTATAGCGATGCACATTGGCAACATTCATTTTAGGCCATGCTTTCGTTCCATCTACTACAGCAGGAGCTGTAAACTCATGTTCTGCTTGACCTGCTCCTCCTTGGGACTGTCTTGATGATGTTGTTGGTGTAGAAGGTGTAGAAATGACTTCAAGTGAGGCTATGTTTGGTTGACCAGCTGTTTGCAGTGCCCTTGGTGGAGGTATCTGATTGGGCATTGTCAAACTGTGCTGTGGAACTTGTGGCTTAACGGGCACTGCTGTGAAGACATCCCCTCCAAAAAGATTGGGATCCACTGCTGCCTTAGGAGAAGCACCAGGTTTAATTCCTGTAAGTGAGCCACCTTGAAAACCTTGGTTTGGAAGAACTGCCCTTGTCTGGGAATGCTGGCCAGTGGGGTTGTTGATAGAACCTGGACCCGGCCAAGATGATGACTTCTTAGTTGGCCAATCAGATGAAACAATTCCTGATGTGGAAGAAGGTGTTGATGGTATTGAAGCTCTAGGTACTGGTGTGGACATGGTTGGTCTAAGTCCTTGTGGTAAAGAAACAACTGGATACGGTTGTTGTGCTGGAACAGTTGGGGGCCAAACAGGGCTTCCTGATCCACCTGCTTGCGGGCTTGCTGAGGTAAAAATTGGTGCCAATTGGATTTGCGGGGCAGGAATTTTTGATACAGTGGGTTCACTCAATGCTTTGTTCACAAGAGTGGGGGTGAGCTCCCTTCCACTTTGTGCGACTGTCGCAAGCTGCAGTGCCTTGTAAAATTCAGCCCGAGAAAGATATCCCCTTTGCCCTTTATCTGCATACTGCCAAATCTGTGGTATACATGAGACACTGAGTAGTAAGCAAGAAAGACCCATGCCATGAGGAGCAAGGTAATAAGTTTGTACAAACAGCGCACAAGCCAAATTCATATCTGTTCAACAATGCTTGGTGCATTCCAGCAGCTAGCTATTTGTGCAACATTCTGAATAAATGACTGGTTGTTATATCAAGTGCATTATTGGGTGCTTGTTGATGTAACCAAATAAGATAGCTGAAATGGAGCAAACTTTACCATATTCATGCCTGTAACATGCTCTACAAAGGTGCACTACAGGATTGATCTGAGTGAGGAAACCTCATTGCCACTATGTGATGGGTTGAGCTTTGTCTGTGTTATTGCACGTCAATGTGCACACATTCGTGTGGCCAAATGATAAAGATTAGAGACGTGTTGACAATATCAGCCAAGCAGACAAGGAAGCATTATTTATGTGCCTGCACACCCATCGCCTTGCATGCATCCAGAAAAAAATACCAAAGCGAGTCATCCTTGCTGAGTGATGATCATATTGCAAAGAGAGAGCATCATTTTAAGTGCCTGCACTTCGCTTCTATCAATTTGCATGCATCCCGAGAAAATAACACATCCGTTCTAAATGATTATCAAAATGCAAACGGATTTTTCCATCAAACCATAAAAATTTCTGCCACAACTGAATTTCAAACCAGCAAGTATAATACTGCGTCCTACCGTATGACTATGACTGTGGAGGATCAGAAATCAGATCCTAGCAGAATAGGAAAGGAAATACCTTGGCGATGACCTCGCGATGAAGGTTGGCTCCCTGCAAGAAGGAGACGGCATCCTCTTCGCTAATGCGGCCATCGCGATCAACGTCTGCGCGCCTGAAGTAGGCATCGAAGAGATCGGGGGAAGCCATGGCCAGCTGCTGCTACAGGATCTGTGACTACGTGGACGTCAAGGGTTCACGGCAGAAAAAGGGGACGAGGGCTCATACGAGAACCACATGCGCAGAAAGCAAGTATCAAGTCAGAATTAAAATTGGACGTAGGACCGGGCATTTTTTGTTAACAAATCACGATTTTTTCTTGACACTGTACAAAATTGTTCAAAATCACTTGAGACTTGAAGTGTGTACATATCTAGGGTTTAGAAGCACAGAGATCACTTAACAAAAGAAGTTGGATACATAGAACTTGGGACAACCAAAACACTTGTCATTTGATACTCTGAAACTACCAAAAGAAGCTATTTAGACATATAGAGTTGTTCAAACTAGGAGTTTCAGCTGTCTAAGTGGCAGGAATTTTTTGTACTATTGCATGCAGTGTTTGAGTATAGTTAGACTCACAAGACTCTAGAAGTGTATATAACACAGTGATTTGGACAAGTCAGTCCAGATACTTGCAAAAGATTACTGACTAAACTCCGTAAGCTGTATAGTGGTTGAATTGATTCTTTGCAGATAAGGAGTCAAGCAATTGTGTTAAGCTGAGGATTGAAGGTTAAAAGCAGTATACCAACAGGAATTCAGGTAACAGGTTGGGTTTCTGTAATTATACTTGTTCATGTACTTAAGGTCAGGGGGAAACTTGTCTAGAGACCAAGTAAGTTAGGTGTCTATAGAAGAAAGTGTCATTCAAGCAAAGATTGAACACTTGACAGTGATTCAAGAGGAAGTTATTTCGCACACCTCGTCTGAAATTAACTATTCCTATTCTATGGAGAAAATTCCGAGCATGGACTTGCATGGAAAGATGGGGCCCATTGGCACATCTAGATCTCACGAATAAAGACGGAGGATGCTATTGCAGTATGCCTATACCAACTAAATGGGGGCACGTATTTACTTAGATAGTAATAATCAACACTATGTGCAAGAAGACTTGGGAAAGAATGATTTTGTGAAACAAGTTGAAGTGTATTTTAGAGAGGACTATTACTTTGATGACGAGGGAATTGCTTACATCACAACATCCTTTCCGACTATAGTTGACCCCATGGGAATGATAGAGACCAAAGAAAAAGTAGATGAGGGTTTGGAGAGACCACCTTTGGAAAATGACATCAGAGTCAAGTTCATTTCTATCAAAGAAGTAGACAGAATTGTGGTGGACAATCCGAGGTTTGGGTTATACCGTTTGGCTAGTCTAGACGCATCCACATACTACATGAGGGAAGATGTGCATCCACGAGAATTAATGGATCCTAAGAGGATGTACATGTATGCCTATCAGTTTGAGACCCGAACTAGACATATATTGGTCGATGCTAATGGTCACGAGTATAGACATGCTCGATTGAAAGACATGGAAAAGCTAACCTGTATGGGAGAACCTTTTTCTGTCATATATTTAGACCAAATATCTGCTCAGCTGCCTGCCAAAGAAGAAGTAAGCTTCATGGACAAGGTAACTAGAATTCCTAGTCAGGTAGAAGAAGCACAAGTAACAAGGTCAATAGCACCAAAGGCTTCAGATCCTGGAGCAAGAGCGAGCTTCCAGCCAAGACCTTCGATGATAAGAGGTGGTTATACGGTTGTTACAAGGTCATCAATACCACACCCAATAGAGCGAGCAACACCAGATGCCCCTATAAGAGAGGAACATAGAGTTGTGCATAGAGCTCCAACACCTATGATGAGGGAGGAACCATCTATGGCTGCCCCTGGAATGAGAAGGTTTGTTGCTGAGCCAAGACCATTGCATCCTTCTCAAGTTGCAAAATGTATGGCATCGAAGTATAATGGTTCGGATGATCCCCATGCACATAAGTCTCATTTTCTAAGGATTTTCTAAATGATTTCTGGTAGTTTTCTTTATTTTTTATGCAAAGTTATTAGAGAATTGGGCAAATCTACTCACATTGGTATCAGAGCTTAGGCATCTCTTTCTTCTCTAAGAAGAGAGGTCCTTACGTTGCTCACGAAGGTGGGATTTGTGCATTACTTGTGGATAAGTGGGATAGGGATTTATCCTCTCCACTATTCTAAGGCTTTTGTTGACATTAAGGGTTGGAAAAAGTCTACTAAAATCCACACAAAAATTTGCTTAACAATGGCTGAGAATAATGAAGAGAGTAGAGTTAGCTTAGATACTCTTGCACACACACAAGATGATGTCTCTAATGCAGTTGATTATGTCAACTTTTTTGTGTCAAAGCTCCAACAAACGAGGAAAAATCCTACTCTTCATGGGGAGATTATACTACAACTCCGGGAGCGAGGTATTCTCATAGCCTCCCAAGAAGAGAGAATTCCAAAGAAGCCTCTTGGTGAGAACCTCTATGGGAGAAAAGGAGAATACTCAAGTGGAGCATCAAAGGGAAGAATCACGTAGTGATTCTAGGCGTGATATAGCTCCAAGGAGACGACGACCACAGCGGCCAACTTCTCCTCCCAAAAGGGGTCACCGTCAAAGTCTCCTTCACATGAGGACAAGAAAGACGAAAAGGCCCCTAAGAAAAGAAGGGAGAAAAAGAGATCAGCATCTTCTCCTTCTTCTTCTTTATCCTCCTCTGAAAGTGAAACTTTGGATAAGCTAAAGAGGAGAGCCTCAGGGCATAGAACGTCTTATGCTACATGGAAGAGGTCCAAGAAGCTTATGGTTGGTTTCTTATATACTTTCTTTTCTTTCTGCACTAGACCTTTACCCTCATAAGCCCCCTTTCCCTCCCACATGCTCTTGATTCCCATTAAAACTCATGTGCAAGGTGCACTGTGAGAAACATCAGCTGCTAATCCTCTACTCTTTCTCTCTCCTCTTGCCCTCCATCCCTCTAGCCTTTTTGATCTCTCTAACCTCTTTGAGAAGAGTATCTTGAGACCTATGTTGTCGATGTCTTATAGTGTCAGTATGGCTCTAAAATGTACAAATTCAACAGTTAATCCAAGCTAGGAGATTGCCACTATATAGAGGACTCCAAAATTATGAATTCTACTATTAAATCCATGCTGGGAGATAACCACTATGTAGAGGACTCCGAAATATATAAATTCTATTGTTAGATCCATGCTAGGAGATTACCACTATGTAGAGGACTCCATGACACTATAAAAAATAATATCTTTTTAATTTGATGAGCTCAACCACCTCTACATAGACTTGGTCATAATGCAATGATTGAAGATAAAATATTACGGCATGACATGGAAAGGTGAAAAACACATCTTAAAAGTTGTAAAATTTAACTATGTGCATCTATGGTTTGTGCCCTTCTGATTGTATGAATGATTTCTTTTCGAAGTGTGATGGAATGGTTGTCGTTGTATTAAAGTTGGATGAATGTCAAGTTGTCAAAGGTCATAATTTAGAGAGGGCTAGCCTGATAGATGAAACAAGGCTTGAAAGGGCAAAAAACATCACGAGGAAGAATTGTAGGAATTATCGAAGAGCCAACATGAGGAGTTATTAGAGGAGATACAAGAGGAGTTATTAAAGGAGATACAAGAGGCACAAAGTAAAGATACGTGGATGCAGAATGATTCTCTAGTAAAAAAGAAAGAGAGTGCAAAAATAATATTTTAGTGGTGCTTGAACAATGGCATCGATTTGTAGAATGAGTTAGACATTTCATGAATTGTATGCCCCCACCATGCCTTGTGTTCTTGGAGTAGACTTCTCTTTGTGTGCTCCAAAGCTCAAATGACCTATATTCATCCAAAGAATAGAGGATGTCATGTATATAGATGATATGCTATATACAAGAAAAATGAGCAACATGTAAGATTATTTTTAAGGAATATTTCTAGACTCATGGTTTACCATATAGGTGCAATGCACATTGCTCCCCAAGCATCGACCATATCTATAGTGAACTCATCAATTCTTTTGTTAAGGGTTGTAAACTCCTCTTCTGAGAGTTGTTCCTTCTTAAGTAGATGAACAATAGAGTCAAGTGCAACCCCACATCTTTGCATGCTTCAAACCAAATATTTGCCTCACTTAGTAGGTGGTGCAAACACATTTGTTTCATAGCTTTCATAAAATTCACGTGATGAGGTAGAAGATACATTGTCTTTGATCCAATACAAACTTCTAGGCTAATTTGATGTTTGGTTGGATATTTAATCATGCTTTGTGAATTTCACATTCCCTCCATGCAAGCCTACTCTTAGCAAAATTCTCCTCCAATTTGGTAATATGCATTATGCACGCCTCTCAAGTGGTTGCATATTCTATGCATAATTATGTGCAACACTAGAAGCTTTTCTAGGATCCTCAATTTTTCATGTAGAGTACATACATGGACACGATAAAGTGGAATGTCAAGAATTGGGCTCTAATTCTCATCTAGTTCTCTGTCTTGCCCTTGAGCTCCTGCACATTGCTCTCTTATGACATGCATGATAGATATCCTATGAAAGTACCATTTTTAGGGTTTGATGCAATTCTTTAAGGACTTTAAATGATGCCAACCACATGAAATACTAGTGAGTATAATATCACTTATTTTACTTATTATTATGCTTTTTAAAGCTAATACATTTTAGTGAGTATAAAATCACTTATTTTATTGCTAGGACAAAGCAATCTACTCATTTTAACACTACACTCCAAGTAACCCTCATAAGAAAAATCCCCCAAAGAGCACACCAAGAATAGTTCATTACTCCTGATCTAGCATAGATAGCATGGCCGAGTATAGGGAAACCTTAAAGACCAAGATTCCAATGCGAATAGAAATCCTAATGGTGACCATGATAACCATATTCTATATAGTAACCATATGCCCCCGAATCTTAACAATCCAAACCCCGACCTCATGATGGAAAACCTTGACAGTCCAAGTCCTAACCTCACAATTGAAATCCTTGACAACCCTAACCCTCTTGTCTGAAAACTCCATCCTCCATAATACAATCCCTATTGTTGGCAACAACGATGCAACAGGAACCCCCTTAAGATGGATGAGTCTATATTTGATAATGTGTCCAAGGTGGCAAAAACTCAAGCAAGGTAAAAGTAAAGATGTAGATGGATCAATATTATATTTAGACAATTAAGTTATAAAGTAAGAAGAGTAGTGGTGGACAAGACGAGAAAAAGAGCTACAAAAGAGGAGGCTACACATAGGTGGGAAGAATAAGTTGCAAGGAGTTGCAAGGAGGGAGTAGGAAGAGGCGGTTGCACAAAGGAAACTTGAAGAGGAAGAATAAGAGGTAAGACAAAACTAGAGGAAGTTGAAGAAACACGCCAAGAGGAACAAGAGGCAACAAGGAGGAAAAGAGGTAGCACATATAGGGAGCATAAAAGGGAGCACACAAGGAAGCAAAAGCTTTGAGGTAGTTTGAAGTAAGAAAGAAAATCAAAGCAGAGCATCCTCCTTATGTGCTAGGGGGTAGGCCCACATCGCCCTCGACCCACCACCACCAACCAAAAGCCTCATATGGTAGGGTGGTGAGAGATGATGGACGATATTAGCCCAAATGAGCATTGTATATAAGAGGCAACCATGATAGCCCTTCAAGAGGCACATGAAGAAATACAGGTGGGTCACATAGGTGGGTCACATGGTGGAGGATTTTAAATCCATCTTGTGGCATGTACATTGCATATAGTGGGTCACTCTAATGGTGAAGAATTCAGCACTGGCCAAAAAGGCTAAGAGAATCCTAAATTTTTTAACCTTAGGCTATGATGTGATGGTTTTTAAGAAATACATTCTTTTTTTCTACTTTTACATTATCTATAAAATTTCATCAATTGCCTTTTGATCTCTGAGATTTCATCTTCAATTTACAGTATCATGCTATAAAGTTGTCTATAATGTTCATGAATGAAGTGATGACATGGTCAATTTTTTGTCACAAAAAAGTATGGCCAACACATGGCCTTCTTAAAATGCTAACCCGTGCGAGAAAATGTGATGAGAGAGTGGCCAAGAATTGAATTATTTTTGCTACTTAGAAGTCAATTTTGTTGTTTTGCAATGGGCTCAAGTTCGGAAGGGTTAATTACATCACACTATGTGTCCTAGGTAGCATCACACTATGTGTGCAGATGGGCTCTCTTCTTCTTCTTTTTTGCATTTTTTTTGGGCACAAAAACGTTGCATTAGCACGTTGTGTGACACATATAAACATGTGTGGCCTTCAGCCTGCTACAAAACAATGAATTTGACTTCTATGTGGCGATTGTTGGAATGTTTGCGTAGTACCAAGTGAAATGTTTTCCTATAAATGACTTAATACCTTGTAACTACTAGTGGCATGATCCATCCCTAACGGGTAAGAGTATTCTTGCATGCATAAAAACAAAAGGCTTGTCCTCAGGGGGTGAGTAGAGATTAGTCTTGTATTTGAAGCCCATTTTGGACCTCATGGTCCTCAACTTGCCAACCTATGTATGAACACACTGTGCTTGCCATATATATCCATGTAGGAGCTCCTAAAGCACTTACATTTCTTTGAATAAAGCACTATACTTGGCATAAATATACATCAACCCAATATAGTGGTGACAATCTTAACACACTTGAACAAAGCATTAAAACAATCTTTGGGCAACTGGATTATCCCTCCTTGGAAGGCTATAGTCCTCACCTCCATTTGTATTTAAGATAAAAACATTATATATTGCAAGTTATGATTTTCGAAGTAAAAAAAAGGAAAAAGATAAAACCTTACAAAACTCACTTGGTGGATCAATATTTGAGACGAATGGCGTTTGAATGGGCTTGTAGATAGCAAATCAAAAATTTTGTAATGTCTAGTACCTTTGAACCGAAAATCTAACTTAGTAAGCTTTTCATAGTCTACAAACATTACATGTACACGAAGCTGATCTGCAATATTTTACAAACTTAGATTGTAAATTCTCTCGTTGTTTGTAAGTGTCTTGACCATACAAGCATAGCAATAATCTAGGTTCTAAGAAATAAAGATATTCCTTTTGCAAAAAGAATGTATCAATAATAATTTAAATTTTTTAAAATTAAACGCAAAAGCTACATAAAAAGTAAGTTTCTATATACACCGTAAAACATAGGTGCTCTCTAATAGTTTGATAATTAGACATGCTGTTGCTTGTCCTTTCCAAAATGGAGGGTCTACAATTGAGCCATGAATATTAAATAGATTATGGAAAACAACGATGCCTATATCATAGAAATCGTCGAGAAAAATACCTTCAATATCTTGTCCATCACCATAAACAAATGAAAATGATCTCCTTGCCATGTCCATCCTAAGTAATATACATGTGATATCCTAAGTAATATCCTAAGTAATATACATGTGATATCCTAAGTAATATACATGTGATATCCAATATGACACTCGCTACACTAAACATTTACACAAGACTTTAAGATCAATCTCCCCCTCTCCCTCTCCCCCCCTCCCTCTCCCCCTCTCCCCCCCCCCTCTCTCTCTCTCTCTCTCTCATAAAATCCACACAATGTAAGTAGATTTATACATATCAATTCAATATTACCGGCAAGCGTATCAACAATGTGAGAGATAAATAAAAGGAATTTTCCATCCAACTCCTATTTAGCTTTATGTCTTTGTATCACAATCACATAATTGTCATTCTGAAAGGAATATCAATCAACTTCAAAGCATGCACACTTATTGAAACACACTTAGATTGCACATGTCACATCTTTGAAAACATTCTCCTTTCAAATTCTTACTTCATTGTTGATACAGAGATATCTATGAATGTAGTCTCTAGCATTTATAGGCTGCTGTATTAATAGCTCGTTCTCTACCTTTTGGGCATAGATTACATTTATATTCTTCTACATGCCATTTTCAATATCTCTTTGTAGACACCATTGGTTGGAAGACTTTTTTTGAACCTTCTATGCTACTTTCGTGTTCCACAGTATGCTTTACATACACTTTCACTGCATCAGTGATCTAACACGTGACATAGCAACGTACAATTGTCCATGTGTGAATACTTATGTGGCCAATTAAAGTCCCAACACACTCAATGTTTGTCCTTGTGACTTATTTATTGACATACCAAAAGCTAGCCTCACAGGACATTATCTCCTTCTCATGTCAAAAGGCAATTGAAGCATAGTTTGGTATAATTGTTATCCTAGCACAATAAAGACCCTGTCTTTAATGTTTGTATTTGTAACGTTTTCTGCTTCTATCACCTTTGAGTTAAATTGCTTGCATATCAATCTGGTACCATTACAAAGTCCCTGCTGAGGGTCCAAATTGCGGAGCAGAATGATAGGAGCATTAATCTTTAGAAGCAAGTGATGAGGACGGTAGCCACCCACCACCTAAGTTCAAACTATTCAAGTACTCAATTGGATACAATATTCTGTCATTCTCAGAAGAAACAACCGAATCTGCACTGAGGTATTCTCTTTCAAGACCGGGTAATGCACTCAAGGCCAGTTCATTGATCTCATCAATAACCTCTAGATTTCATGGTGCAAGAATAGCACGGTCTTTGAAGAAGCATGCATAATCCTCCACTCTTTGAACATCTTTTTATACCCATTCTACCAAACTCAAAAGGGAGTTCTCATGGATCAACATTTGTGGTGGAATTACCACTCTGCCTTGATTGTCATAATGGCCTATAGAGCCATCTCCAATTTGTAAAGTCTATTTGACAAATTCTAGTTCTGTACATCATAAGCACTTTGTACGAACCCGCATGTTTTGGGTGAGCTTTAAAACATTCTAGATTGCACTTTGAGTGCTAGTGCCCTACATTTATCAGATGTTCCAAGTGGATTGGTCTTATTGGGACTAAAGGCACCCTTTTCCACACATTTCCATAAAGTCTCAACCTTATCTCTGATTCTATATTAGTGTGCAGCTAGCTGAAATGTAGGGTCTTCTCTCTTGTGAGTGCACCCCTTTTCTCTCACACAATCCTTCAACAACTTTATGCTGCACCAATGGCCTCTGTAGGATCGGCTTCAGTATCTGCCCATGAGAACTTCACCTGATCTCCTCACTTGCACCATCTGTGGCTCTTCTACTGGTGTAGATTTGTCTGGTGTCTCCTTGGTGGAACCGTTGCAGGTTGCACTAGCTGCCAACTGGGATCTGTGGGTCTGTCAACCTGATGGCCGACTCCACGATCCTCCCTTCACCAGGGCAGCATAACAGGTCCTACAAACAGGCGCCTTGTGCTGGGTCTCGCCCAGCCCTTCTCCCAATTACATGGACTTATGGCTGGGCAGTCCCACGGGCAGCCCTAAACTTGGGCAAACTGTGAGCCCGAAGTGCTGACCAGGATGGCCTACATGTCTGCCCTAAAATAAACTCAGTGAGGATATCTGAGTGCCACCATGTGGCAGCCTGATTGCAGCCCACAAGCCTGTTATCACAGTTCTTGGCGTGTTTTATACTTGGATTTTCACATCTATTTATATACTTTTATTTGGTACATCTGAGTGTTCTATCTCCTAGTGAATAGTTTTCTATATGGCTTAACCACATCGAGGTTAACTTTTACCTTGGTTAAACAACACTAAACCTGGTTAATGAAAATAGGCCAGCTTTGAACCTAACTACACAAATCAGCTAGAATAATTGAACTGGATCACCATACTTAGTAAAACTCGACCAATCCAATTACAAAAGAGTTATCCTAAAGTCCAAGAGATTCTCGCTAGGACAATCATGTCAAGGTCAAAATATAATCATTTTGAAGCCAAATTGAATTTAGATACAACCCACGCCTCCAGCTCCATAAACCCAAGATTTTCACATCATTCATGACAAATTTTGAAAGTCATCATCAAGCTTAATCTAGGACGGTACTATTGTCTCTTTCAGAAGGAGCACAATTTTGGACCACTCTCCCGGCTGATCCGCTTTCATGACTAGGTACTGTGTTGGCCTCTATTTGATGGAGATGCGGTGACACAGCGAGACCATGTTGTGGCATATCAGATAGCAGGAGGTGACAGTGCCACATGAGACCTAGGTTGACCATCCACACCAACATGTCACATATTTCTATGCTTTCAAGTCAACCTCGGAACATAATGGAGTAGAGGGGGAGATAGCGAACATGAGGACAGCATGGGTCAACGGGAAGAGACGGCATGGAGCAATGGAGCCAACGACATATAGACCATGCACGATAGCATGCACGATGGAGGTTCGGGAGCCCTAGTCGGAGGGGATTTTTTGAACCGAGGCATCACTCTTGATATGGCCCACCAAATATAGAGATCACGAGGATCATGCCTATCGAGAGACGACCCGACAAACACAAATATGAGACAACTTTGCGGCCCACAGGAGAGTAACCATGGCACCTAGCTATGTATCTTAAGTACTAGTTTGAGTTTTTTGATCTTTTTAAATATAGTACTCAGCAAGGATCCTAGCAAGCCCTTTGCCTCATCCCATTGTGGCTTGCATGAGTTATCCTTTATTTTTACTTTGTCTCATAGGCCCGCGAGGCCTTCCGAAGATGGTAATATATGACATCATCACCCTTGTCTCGAATAACACATTCCCCTTCATCAAATTACACCTTCTTGTCTATTTAAGTAATGCCACTAACAGGTAGAAGGTTTTTCTTCAATCCTAAAACATACAAAACGTTATGTACGTCCCATATATATGTATCCTATGATGATGAAGTCTGGAGTCTCATAGTTCTACATCGTCACTGTAACGTTTCTCTAAGTGAGAGAACCACTCACTCTTTGCGGAGTTAAGGGACTGCAGGCTCTAGAGTCAATGATCCATGACTCATCAGCTTGGCCATGGACTTGTCTGTGTGAATGCCTTGCCCATTAATTTCTTAAGTCCACCTCATTTATATAAGAAGTGAGTCTAGCATCTTTAGCATCTAAAGCATAATAGTTTGACACATTTTTTGAGAATGTGCAAGAAAATTTCATTAATTTTTGGCATAATTACAACGTGCAATCATGGCACCCATTCCAGGACATGTTGGAGAAGTTTCATCATAGCTTGGTTAAAATTGAATGCAATATTCAAAGCCTCTAGACCCTCAATTAGACATTTCAACATCAAAATATAAAAATGTGACAAAAACTCATGATGATAGCATTTTCTTGGATGAGAACATCAAATTGGATGAAATTGGATGACAACAACTATGGTAATTGGAAGTGTTGATAACAAATGAAGCTAGAGACATCAGTGAGAAGAAAGCATATTGGGATGAAAGAGCTCAATTGGCACTTAACCTAAGCAACTTAAATGTTAAGGACACCACTACATCAACAATGAATGCAAACGAAGATTAGAAATAGATTCAATACATATCATTATCATAATGCTTAAAATCAACTCAATAGTGCAAAGAAGCTATCATCTGAAATATGTGTAGGTCCAACTTAAAGACCTACTAGCATCACTTATCCATGAAACAAAAAACAAAAGACTAGTTCAAATTATGAGTAATTTGTTACAACCATTGTCACTTGAGATGCTACATCGATATGTGAAATCATGCCTGACATTTTTATGTAATAGGAGATGTGGAGACGTTTTGCTATAGTTACAAAAGAATTATAAGTAGGCTTTCTATGCTAGAGGTAGAGGTTTCCAAAGAGGAAGTCAAAACGATGTTAGAAGACATAATTGAAATTCACATAGCCTTGGCAAACACTCTAACAATTACCATGGATCATCGTCTTCATCACATCAACATCATGGCCCTTCAAATTAGAGGGAAACATGGCCCTTTGATTTAGACGAAAACATGGAATTTTAGAGTTCAAGGGGCATGAACAAAGGAGGTTACCAATCCAAAGTCCAAAAAATAACTATATGTACTTGCAATTATGGTGGAATTATGGGCTATTAGGAGCCAAAATGCAAGAACAAACACGGGAGTGTTGTAAGTGGACAATACAATAGAGATAGAAATCAATAATAGTAACATAATCAAAATGAAAATCAAAGACAATCTAGCAACTTTGTCAATGAGAAAAATCAAAGGCAATCACTGGATAACAAAGCTCAACATCAAAAGTTCTTATTTCACAATGTTCTAATGTAGAAATCTGAAGCATTTACATAGTAATAAAGATATTTTGGTGGTTTGAGTCAACTATATGAGAAAAAATGGTTTTTAAAATGCATCCATATAAGAATGCTAAAGAAAATGTAATGATGGGTGACAATACCTCAAATCATAACATTCATCTCCATAGTTATGAAGGCATTACACAAAGCGTAGGAGATGCTTTTTTTCTTTCAATAATGACTCAAAACATCTTATCAGTTGGTGACATGAGTGAAAGAGATTTGGAACTAGTGTTCAAAAACAAGTTTGGTTACACAATCCGAGAATTATACCATCCAAGTAAATTTATTATAAATTGGAAGAAGAAACTTTCTTCATCTATGCTTATTCAAGCAGTACAAACCACTTCTCATTAAAATGATGATACTTTAAGCACACTATGGAACACAAGGTATGGTCACCTCAATTTCAAAAGCTTGGTTTCACTCAAGCAAATAAACATGGTTCAAGGCCTTCTGCACGTATACAATTTCAAAAGCTTAGTTTCACTCAAGCAAATAAACATGGTTCAAGGCCTTCTGCACGTATACATTTTAAAAGATGTATGTGAATCATGCAACATGGGAAAGCCATCAATATTTCCCATTTTGTGGTCTAGAAGCATTGACATGCTCCAAATCAATGCATTATGAGATTCACGGTCATTACTCATCAAAAAGTAAACATGGGAATCAACATATTTACCAATAAAAAAGATGCCCGTTGGTTGCAAATGGGTTACAAATTCCAGCTCAATTTAGACAAATCAATTGACAAATACAAAGCCAATTAGTTGTCGAAGGGATTTGCTTCAAAACTTGGAATAGATTATGAAGAGACCTTTGCGTATTTGTGAAGATGACCACTATTGGTTCACCTTTTGATTGGCTTATCCATTAAATGAATATTAAGGGATATCTAGATGAAGGATAGGCCGCACATGCTTGGAATGCAATAATTCATAATGGAATTTCAACCATCAGCCCCGCCGTCACTTTACATAAAAAATATAACATAACATACTATTTTCTTTGTGCTTTATGTTGGCGACGTGATCATCACCACTTCCAATGAACACCTATTTCATAGGTAAACAGAGTTTGAGAGCATAATTTCCCAACATGAAAGACATGGGAGAGCATAATTTCTTGACATTGAAGTATGAAGAGAATGACAATGGTATCAAGGACAAATATAATGAAAAAATTTCACCAATGGTTTTGTTTATGTGACTGCTGCAAGCCACCTCAAATCTTGTAGAATGTAACATTAGATTGTCATCTCATGGCAAATCTCCTAATACAAATCCTCATTAGTATCGACAACTTATTTGAAGCTTGATTTATTTAACAATCACAAGGCTAGACATCTTTATTCCATTGGATTTTCAGTCAATTCATACAGAAGCCAAAAAAGTTTCATCTCTGTGCAAAAGTTTCTCAAATATTTGAAAGATTATGGGCTAAAATATGACAACTTGAAGATGTTAGTTTTCATGGATATATTGATTTCAATTGGGTAGGAACTCTAGATGATAGAAGATGTACAATTGGATATATTTTACTCTTGCGTTAGTAGCTTTGTCATGTTTTATCTCTGTGCAAATAAAAAGGTCCTCAAATACTTGAACGATTATGAACTGAAATCTAACAACTTAATAGATGTTAGTTTTCATGGATATATTGATGTTGATTGGTCAGGAGCTACATATGATAGAAGATGTACAAGTGGATCAATAGCTTTGCCTTGGCAAACCAAGATAGAGGACCAACCAATGCTACATGAGAAGCAATTTGGTGCAGTAGACTTCTACAAACATTGAAATTATTTCCAAAGAACCAACTGTGTTCTATACCAACAATATCAATAGCATCCATTTAGTAAGGAATCCAATCTTTCATGCTAGAACAAAGCATATTGAAGTACATTATCACCTTATTAGAGAAAGATTCCCAAAGCATATCAAAGTGCATTATCACTCCATTAGAGAAAAGATTCTCAATGAAGAAATTGATGTTGTTCATTGTCCAACACAAGAACAAGTTGTCATTATTTTTACAAAGCCATTTCCTTGACAAGTTCTCATACTTTTGATGATGAGTTGACATTTGCCACCTACAACTTACGAGGGGGAAATGAGGTTTTCCTTTTTGTACAAATTTCGAATGCAAAGTCTCTATGCTCATGCATATTCTCTTATCTCTTAGGTTCTTCTTTATCCCCATTTTTTCCATAGTGTCATTTTTCTATTTAAATAAATCCTGTATACACACCCTGTATACAGTGTAATCTAAGGGGGGGTGTTGAGAATGGTATAAACTACACCATATACTAAGTTCTAGGGAGGAACCTAAGGGACATGGGGAAACCCTAAACCTTACCCTAATCTTGAGAGAGAAAATGTATGTATTCTCAATTTTCTTTGTTATAATTTAGTCATCTTGGTTGTGCACTCCTCTCTCTCTCTCTCTCTCTCTCTGTCTCTCTCTCTCTCACGCATCCACTCCCTACCCTTAACATTGATCCCTTCCATTACTTGGCCTTCCTTTACCTATTCACTCCTTCCCATCCACCCTTGCCATGAGTAGCTCTCTCATGCGTTGTGAGTGAGTGGTTCATCTCTTTTCCAATGCCCATCATCTACCATACTGGTATCATTTAAGATAGCTAAGATACGTGCGTTAAGCAGAATTGAACTCATACTTTAGAGGAGTATTTTGTGGACAAAAGTTCCAATAACAAACATATTAGTGGGGGATAAATTGACATCAATATCTATCTTTATAGCCAGTGAAATATCCTAGAGTCTATTGTTTACCCTTTCAACAAGTTTTAGAGCAAAAAAAAAAACAAAAAGAAAAGGTTTTGGGGCCATCTTCCTCCCTCGTTTCTTCTCCTTACCCCTCTTTCCTTTCCTTCTCTTTCCTCCATTCCCTCTTTCATCCCACCATTTTCTCTTTCCTTCATTAGATTCCCTTCTCCTTCTTTCCATTCCCTTCTCCTTGCATTTTCTCCCTCCTTCATCCCTTCCTCTCTCTCTTCCATTACAATCCCTTTATTGTTTAGCCTTTCAATAGTTTTGGAGCCATCTTCCTCCCTCATTTCTTGTCCTTCCATTTAACCCCTCCTCGTGCTCAAGGCAAGCATTGAGAAGAGGGAGCTACTCACTTAGCTTTTATCAATAGCTTTTGTAAGAGGGGGGTGTTGCTATTGACATGTTGATGGGTGCTAGTGCTTGTATTGGGTTAGTTAAAAGGCTAGAGTACACATTGCTAAGATATGGTGCCATGAGCACATATTAGAGGCTAAGGTATGGTATAGGAGGGAATTAAAGTAGCCACCCTAGGATGTGGACTACATGATGTGGAGATGTGGATCAAGGATATCCACAAGGAGAGATGTGGATCAGAGGATCCAATAGGTGTGAATATTCAAAGGGCTCTCTCTATATAAGAAGCCTATCATGTATTGTTGATTATATTCATTGTAATAGATTGAGTGTTTCCTACCTTATGTCTCTCTCATGGTGTTACGATCCTCTTTGATCCCTCACTTTGTCATGCTCTATGGATTTCTTCCTGCTTTTAGGTCACGTGTGCTGAGAGGCTAGAAATTGGCTTGTGGGACTGCCAAACCCTTTGTAGCAAGCCAGATGCCTTGTGGAATGCTTGGACAGCTTTGCAGTGGCCACAGATAGTGGAGAATGCCTTAGCCTTGCCTTGGCAGATGGGTTCTAGTGTACAATAGGGATTGGATGCAGTATGAAGCCAAGAACTGGCTTAGATAGTGGATTTGCCAATGAAATAGAGTGCAAGGGAGTGAACCCTTGTTGTATAAGCACTTTTCCATTGTCAAAGGAATAAAATAGATACCAAAAGGGGCATCAAAGCATTTGGGGCCAATCTGTGTCTCTTGCATTTGTTTTCTGAGAGCAGGACACTCTAGCCTCCCTTTCAGTGGTTTCAAAGTTATTTCTAAGTGATATTTAACTAATGGAAGTGGCTGGAAATGATGCAATGTGGCTGTAAATAGCGTGGGTGCTAAGATAGTTACAGTTTACTACTATTTAGTTTACTGAAGGCCGATTTCAAAAATCAACCTGTTCGATTCACTAACAAAGACTAGAAAAACACAAGACATTACACAAGGCATGGTAACAAACAGCCACCCACATAGGGCACGGCACCCAAATCAAGTTACCCACATAGGGCGCAACCCCTCAACATGATCTCAATCAGCACATAACATCTTCCAAGCACAATATGCATGCTTCAGCGAGCACTTCGAGTACAAATTTCTTCTTCTTTCGGTTGTAGCTTCTGCTTTTCTTGCATGTCTAGGGTGCCACCTCAATCAATCCTCTAACCAGAGATCCTTGTAAGACTTCTCATCTTCATGCTTGATTCTGTCTCACGAACCCGGAGACTGAAGTGGGCATTCACAAAGATATGATAAAGAATGAAGTTTGTGCTTTCAAAATGCCTTGCCTTCAAAGCACTATGCCGCAAAAAGTCCTTGTTCCCAAATTATGGTGAGATGCCAGGCGAGAACATAGCTGCATGCATCTAGGAATCCGCCACAAGAGAGAAGAGACAGATCAATAATTCAAAGCAACAACGATGCAACATGCCTTGGACCCTCAGAATCCATCTTAGATCTCTCTGGCCATCAGATTTCTTTGAGTTTCATGGACTCGAACCGCTCTAATACCATTGTTTGCTTTTAAAGCCTCACAACCCAAATTGATTTTACCACATAAAATGATGCTCTCAAACAATTTAGATTTCTCACATCAAGGAATGATTGCGACACAACAGAGTACCACAAACTTGAACTATATCAAGCTTAGGAGGGACAACTTCAATTGACTTGAGACCTTCAGGACTGCAGCTCATTGCTACTGCAATTGTTACTGCACTTACAAGAACATGACTCTCTAACCGACTCACTATAAGATTCGACTAAAATCCTAATGAGCAACTGCTCAGACACACACAATAAAGACTCAGAGAGCTTAGAAGGCTCTGTGTGTGTGTGAGAGAGAGAGAGAGAGAGCACTTTGCCAACATGTAGTTTATAGGCATGCGTTGTCGCCTCAATTACCACCATTAAACTACTGGAAGTCGTCTCAGGTCTCTAGAAGCCACGCCTCTTCTCAAAACCGCCATGCTCACAAGCTATCCAATATACTTGGACTGACTTATCATTATACCCCCCTCAACATATGCAAACTATATGCCCAAATAATAGTGCAACTGAGCCATGTCTGTCATGGCAAAAGACTGCTGTAAATCAGCCTTGAAATCCGCAATTTATTCCATATCTGGCCCAGTGATAAGCATGTCATCCACATATAAAATCAGAATTAAAAATTCCAATGCACTCTTTTGGACATAAAGAGTGGCCTTAGTTGGGCTATTCTTAAAGCCACCAAAAATGCATGTATCTTCGCATACCATGCATGGGGTGCCTGCTTCAAGCCATAGAGGGCTTTTCTGAGCCAGCAAACCATATTTTCAGGAGATAGAGATAGAGAGAAATAGGGAGAAAGAGAAAGAGAGAGAGAGAGAGAGAGAGAGAGAGAGAGAGAGAGAGAGAGAGAGAGAGAGAGAGAGAGAGAGGGAGAAAGAGAAAGAGAAGGAGAGAGAGAGAGAGAGAGAGAGAGAGAGAGAGAGAGAGAGAGAGGGAGAAAGAGAAAGAGAAGGAGAGAGAGAGAGAGAGAGAGAGAGAGAGAGAGAGGGTTTGAGGGGGAGAGAGAGATCGAGAGAGAGATGGAGAGGGAGGGAGAGAGAGAGAGGGAGGGAGGGGGGGAGAGAGAGAGAGAGGGAGAGAGAGAGAGAGAGGGAGGGAGAGGGAGAGGGTTTTTTGGTAAATTTTGTTTATTTTTTGGTCGATTTGTATTGAAAAGTAGATTTTTCTCTTCGAATTATGGAGTTGTTTTCTAGTGTTTTTTAATTAAATTTGAGAGAGAAACGGAGGCGTTTTGGCCATAATTTTGTAGTTTTTGCATTGCTCGCATACATGTAGCTATCCCTCAGCATGGTAGATGGGTGATCCCCCTACCCTCAAGGAGACTTCTATTGAGTATGAAAAGATAAGTGCTTTTATGAGGAACATGCATCCCTCTTCATTGTTCAAGTTACAGATCTCTTGTGGGATAGTGGTGAGGACACTTTGGTATTTGATGTGTAGTTTGGAGGCAGATTGGTTAGATCTTATGATTCTAATATGGTTTTTGATGCACACCTAGAGCTAGTTAGATTTGTTGGCTTTGTTGAGAGGGGTTATTTTGCTTCTGGCTGGTATATATAGACTCTCATCCAGAGAATACCAAGAGGGTATTTGGAGGCTTTGGTTCTTTGGGGGTGCCCCCATCAAGTATCGTCAATGGAATCTAGACAAGTGGGAGTGTTAGTTTGCTTCTCGCTAGTGTAGACCCTTGTCTTTTATTCTCTAGTCCAAAATTATGTTCCAATAATAAGCATGTCGACATCTTTTTCCATGAAGAATGTAGATGTTAGAAGCACAAAGTCTTTTTAGAAACCATCAAGCTTGTTGTACTAGCTTTGTTTTTTTCAACTTGAGATATTCTCTCCATGATATCATAATATTTTGACATTGTTTATGTATTTTGTAGGTATCATGTCGAACAACCAAACTTTCGAAGAAATCCATGTCTTTGGAAAGCCCACATCGCGGAGGATGCTTCCACTAGGATCCAAAGGATAAGGGTGGAAAAGAAAGGCACCAAGGAACCAAAGAAAAGTGCCAAGGATCCAAGTCTTGAGGTGAAATAGCTTCAACAGATTTATGATGTTCCTGCTCCGTTTGATGAAGGTTCGTTGCAAATTCAAACATTATGGGAGATAGTGGAAGTACACAATAACATTGATTCAAAATGGACCATCAAAGTTAACACTGATACGAAAGAGATGACTTTGTCGCTTCCAAAGACACTTCCCAATGGAAGATCAGTTTTTAAGCCAATAATAAAGATTAAAGATATCACAAGAAGTGAGTCCAATGAGGAATGTGTTGAAATGCTTGGGATTGATAACAATAAGAAACCTATTATTTTTATTGTTATGGAAGAGAAGTTCTCTTTGAAAGCTGTTACTCCACCCATTGTAGCGGAACAATCAAAACAAATCAAAGAGGAAGGGAAGGTTAGTTACTATCCATAAGTAATTTCTAATTCTCTATGTTTATGTAATTTCTTTTGAATACTATGAGAGATTCAATTTTGTTTTGTGTGTCCAGGATCTTTTTTATCACTTGACAAATCAAATTGTGGAGGTTGATAAAATTATCGAGCAGATGGAGGTATCAACTTCCAATAGTGATTCTGAGGAGCATACAGAGGAGGGTTATGAAGAAGATACCGCAACATCACCAATCAAACCAAGAGGTTCTTCAAAGTCAAAGGAAAGGGATCTTCCCGTATTGAAGCTGAAAATTTTGGCTCTAATATAAAAGGATTAAGAATTTTCACAGGTTCACATGGATTGAGAGCACCTTCTCTTTTAGGCCATCATGGATTGAGTGCACCTCCAAGTGGGCATGGTTTGAGTGCACCACTCCCAAAAAAATAACCTCTATTGGCTGCAAGTGTGTTTCCTCTTGAGTCTGATGAGGATGTTGTTGAGGAGACTCCATCTATTGCACAAGGGAAAAAACGGAGTAAACTAGGATCAAAGGCTCCAGCAAGTACCGGGAGCTGCTGATATTGGAGATGGCACCTCAGATACACAACAAAATAGAGTTCGAGCAAAGGTACAATGAGATAACCTTGTGGATCGATAGACTTTCTTCTTCGAGCAAAGGTACAATGAGATAACCTTGTGGATCGATAGACTTTCTTATTCGCATTGATCATGTTATCAGACCTCCTATTGATCCTAGGACTGGCCTTCGGCCATTTGAGGTGTGAAAAATACATCCTTTCCATATTGAGAATTTGAAGTCACGAATGAAGGACAATCCGCATACACAGGTTGCGAACTACATTGTGCTCGTGGATCCAAAAGATTGTCCATACAAGGCATCTTTTGATCGTCGAAAAACAAATGATTATAACTACTTTGTAGTGCCTCTTGCAAATGAGGATGAGGCTATGCATGATGAGGAGGATACCTTGGCTAATGATGCCCGGTATGATCCATTGGCTGGTTATGCCAAGACAGATGTGGTTTCTGTAGTTATTGACTCAGGTCATATTGCGCATGGGCAGGAATCATTGATATGTTTGCTTTGTAAGTGCCTCCATGACTAGAAGCAATCCCCTCGAGCTTGGCTTCATAGGTTTGATACCGTTATGAGAGCTCGGAATGTGATGCGCAGTGAGACAGGTTATGGTCTTAGTATTCAAGAGGTTGCTATCCTTTTGAGGCTACTTGCCATATGGTCCTTTATGGACAGGGATGCTTTGCAATGGGAGCTGCATGGTCTTGATGATGTTTGTCTTCAAATACTTGGTTATTTCAGTATGGAGAGGGGGAAGTTATCAAGTACTCCATTGCCTGTATTGGCTCTGTACTTGAAACACAGCAGGTTTGACGATCATAGATTAGTTGAGCAGCAAGTTATGGTTGATATGGAAGCCATAGTACTTCATGCATCCATGACTAGGTTGAGACTTGGTTTCACATGTTTGCCATTGGGGCTACACTTCCGGTTCTTGCTTCCATTGCAGTGGGAGTTGGTAGCTTGATTATGGCATATTTTGGCAGTAGGGAAGCGATTGTGGACATCAGGTCCTTATGCTTCCAAGAGCAGCATGCAGGTGATGCAGGTTGGGTAGACCAGTAGAGGTCTATTGTAGGGCATGTGCTTATGGTCACAGGTGGTACAGAGACGTTTTCTTTGCACAGTGACAGTTCGGGTGCTATGGACTTAGCTCAGGAGCACGTGATGGTGAGAGTTCACTCTCCTAGTGAGATCTGGCATGAGATGTTGGTTGACAGGCATCTACAGCTTGTCATTTTCTATCCTGCAGACCTGATGTCTGCTAGTAGCTTATCCTCTATGCACTTTGCACATTGTAAAGTGCCGATGGGCATAAAATGACGGTTTGGTCATCTTGTTTTTCAGCCTATGGCTGATTGTATTATATGTGTACTATACTCCCTTAAAGGCACAGTGCCTTTAAGTGGGAGGTTGTTGGGGTAAAGGGCAGTGTGCCCGCCCACTTGTACATTGCCCATGTATACTCATATATATATGATAGAGGAATAAGCTGGAGTAGCTTTTGCTCCGCCACTTCTGGTGTCTCCTTATCCCTTTGTGTGTGCTCTCCTCTCCCACAGTTTCTTCCACAACCTGCCAAAACCTTCTTTGCAACTTTCCTAGACCTCCAAGCAATCTCTTACCTAAGCATCGCACGAGCCTCATCATCAAAGATGCAGAAAACCCACTCAAGATCTTGTGAGGAGTCAGATCCACATACGAAAGAGGAGTGTTGGAATCCTTGGAAATCCCTTCAACACTCAAAAGCAATAACCCCTTCCTTCCCTTCACCAACTTCCACTAGTCCTTTCACATTCGACCCCTCACACACCCTCCCTTCCTTATTACCAAAATTGTGCATCGTCATGCTTGTACCATAGGCTTGTGTTGCCAATGGTCATGAAACTTCCTAGAAAAATTTCAAAAGTAATTCCTTTATACTTGCAGATTTCCATAAGGATCACACATCATTGGATGGTGGGACATGCACATTTCCTCATTTTCGACCATGGATGATGCATTGGAGTCAAAAACTTGTGCATTGGTATCCTTATACCGTACCTCTATATCTCGATGGTCACAAAACTTTGAAGGAAGTTTTACATGAGTAATTACATTATACTCGCAAAGATTCATAATGATCGAATATCAATTACGTGGTGGGGTGTTCACATTTTCTCTATTTGGTAGTTGCAATGAAGTACGAAAGAAGCCCACAGAAACACAGTATAGGAGAAGCTTACAAAATGGCAGACTAGAGAACTATTGTTAAGACATAATTTGCTTCACATCTTCAAGTTCCCCAAAAATTAGCATGGGACCACACACATCCTCAACAACAAGCACTGCATCTATAACATGCCACATATTCAAATCCAGTAACCAACTATGGCATGAAATGCTCCTTGGAATTGATTTTCTGAATATCGATAGCACAAGGTTGGTGCAACTTGCCTTAAATGGATTAGGCAAAGAATATGATCAATTTGTAACTACCATGGTTACAAAGGAGAATCCCCCAACTTTTGAGATAATGGCTAATATGCTAATGGGGGCACATTCGAGAACAAGTGTGCAAATCCAGATCCAATAAGAGAAAAGGAATGCCCATAGAGGTAAAGGATATACCAGAGGACACAGTAGGACAAATCAGCCTCTAATAAAGGTAATCAAAACTCTCGAGCAACAATAGCCAAAATTTTAATCAAGGACAGTCTAGTTGATAACTAAAATAGACAAGGTATTCCTAGACATGCAGGGAACAAACGTGGAAGAGGTAATGTTAGGAGAAACAAATTATTTAATAATAACTTCATCATCATGATCATCAATGCAAATGCACCAAGAAGGATAGGGAATTGTCGCTACTATTCCTAAATATTGGCAATTAAAGTGCCACAAAAGGAACAAGATTAGTCTTCAGGACATAGCTCCAAACAATTAGGCAATTATGTCCAGCATGATGATTGACGGATAAATCTCATAATGTTTTCTTACCATTCAAGGCAATTGTAAACTTGATCAATCTAAAGCACCAAAATGATTTGTAGACTCAGGTGCAAGAGCACACATGACAAGCCGCAAAGTATGGTTTTCAACTTTAGAAAAGAATCAAAATTCAAAAGAGCATTTGTTCATAGCTCATGGGCATCCATGCAGGGTGTAAGCAATAGCTCAAATTCTAACTGAAAGTCTTTCAAGTGAAAAGGTCATAAAAGATGTTTTGCATGTGCTAAACTTGACTCAAATTTTGTTATCATTGGGTCACGTTAACAAGGTCTGCTACTTCAAAACTCAACTTAGCATCTGCCTAAAACCTCTTGAAACTTAAGAGGGGGAAGTAATATATAACTTGCTCCCAAGTTTTTATAGTTTTGTTCTAGTTCTTTATAGCCATGCTCATAGAAGTATCAAAGTCTACGATTTTTTGTGCGTGTAGCACTTTTTTCTTTTGTGCTCTATCATCTTGTAACAATCTAAGAGGGGGTGTTGAGGATGTAAATTGCATTAGGGGTACTGTGTATTCAAGAGTGGTAGAAATGGGCATGTCCCACATGTAAAGACCAAGTGTAAATTACACATGGGGTTGCGTATATATAACCTTGTAAGACATCTTTATGCAGTATAGAAGTTTAGATTTGCATAGTATCATGGACTTGTGGCAGCTACCTCCTTCCTCCTCTCTCCCATAGCTTTTCCCGCTTCTCTTAACACGGGCTTCCTTGTCTCTAACCTTCTCTGTTTCATCCTCTTCACTGCACATCATCGGTTGGATGCCGAGAACAAATCGAGCACTTATGAATTGGCAAGGGGCAGACTGAACCAGATAGTGGAATGAGAGAGAGATCAAACAACCTCCCCAATCACCATTGCACCACCAAGCATATCAAGGGAGGCTGGGGGCAACAAGGCAGCCATTGCATCATCTGCTCGAAAAATGCATGTTTAAGGCAAATGATCAGAGAGTGGGAGACGTAGCCACCTACATGATCGTGTCGGAAGTGATCTTTAGAATCGATCGACGAAATTCAATCAAGAAGATAAGCAGTACAGAAGTGGATTGATTCATCGTGATTGATCTCAGATTGATAATCTTGAACGGAATCTGGAAGATCATGGGAAGGCCAGTGTTCCCAGTATTTCACAACATGATTCCTATATGGATTGCCGTGTTGAAGCTGTTGAAGAAAGCTTTGAAAAGTCTGTCATTGATCAGGCTTTCCGAATCCGGAGGTCCTCATTTTTGTGAGATCCCTGTTCCCACCGTGCAACAGATTCGGGTACTAGCAGCGGAAGTAGCACTTCATGCGCGGGGCAGGGACCCACACTCGGGGCCTCGTCCACGGATATCCGGACAAGAGACTAATCCGTCGGTTTTTCCAAAACCGAACCCGAAAAAAAAACTTCCCTTACCCGGAAAGCATGGGCGATTCCACCAGGATAACTCTTTACTCTAACGCAGTCAAGATCATTACAGATCAACTGATCTGACTGCACCTTTAACGGTACTTGGTCAAATCAAGGAAGAAACTTGCACTTGGATCATTGGGATCAACGCTTTTTTCCCCATCAAGAGGCACAGCCGTTGATTCCTATCCATAGAACAATTTCTATCCGGGATTTACTTCATCTATCGTAATAATAGCAATTAAATCTCAATTTATGGATCCATCAATCCAGCCTAACCCCATCCGATCCCATGGGTTAGCCAACCGCCCAACCACTGTAGTGATGGGATCCAATTCGGAATTTGGTTAGGTTTTGTCCCGGGTACCAAGGAAAAGAGTTCCAAGGCCCCCTAGCCGGAAGTTCATGCAAACATAAAACTAGCCACACCACTTACACACCCAATATGAAAATTACCTTTTTCTTAGCATCAGCTAACTTTAAAACAATCCTTTAATGAAACCATAGTACCACTGATCACAATCTTCCAATTTATCCAGTTGATTCATAATTTCCCATCATTCCTTCATCACAGTATCTATGGCATCATTGGCAACTAGAACGCTCACCACCTGTCCACACAGGGGCCTTTTCAATAGTTCCTAGCCCATAATACTCGGCAATATAATCACTTATAAAAATCAAGATGGACTCTCGTTGAAGATCAGCAAGATCAACCAACAGATCCATATAAAGAGCCATGGACTCATCCATTGAAGACCAGCAAGGTCAATCAACCAGATCCATGCCCGGTTTCACAAAACAACTCTTACTCCTTGTTCCAATATCTTCCTCGACGCACGCGTGGGTATCCTAGGCGACCCAGAGCCTGAGCACCGTATGGTCAGCACCCTCTAGGATCCTTCGCAGGTGACCTAGCGCTTCACTCATAGGCCGCTTCCTTGGTCCCTCATCCACCGTACCGGAAGCTCACCATTTTAATCGAACCGAGGCTGGTCAAGACCTCGGTCGACCTTGCTACGCGAGACGTCCTCCATTGACTCTCCGTCAGCAGTTGCAACTTTATCAGTTAGGTCTCCACGACCTTAATCACAAGACGGTCAAAATGCTTCCCCAGCATTCTTGACATAAAACAGCCATTTACAAACAGCATTTACAAACAGTTTACAAATACAGTTTCTATATTAACTCTCATTTTTCCACATTATTCCTCATTAATCCACATTACTTATTCCACATTCCATGTATATGTGTACTCATCCAATCACCTCCTTTTCCATCTCTTCACTTCAGATTCCTTCACATCACATATCATATATTCACATCCATATCCACATCCATACATCCACATCCACATCCACATTCACATCCATACATCCACATCTACATGCTTATCTCCATTTTCACTTCCTCATTTATACATCCACATCCCATATCTACATTCATACATACACATCCATATATCCACATCTACATCCACATACATACATACATCCACATCCACATTCCACATTCACATCTATACATCCACATCTACATTCACATTCACATACATGCATCCACATCTACATGCTTACCTCCATTTTCACATCCTCATTTATACATCCACATCCCATATCCACATTCATACATACACATCCATACATCCACATCTACATACATACATACATCCACATCCACATTCCACATTCACATCTATACATCCACATCTACATTCACATTCACATACATCCACATCCACATTCCCATACATCCACATCTATACATCCACATTCCACATTCACATCTACATCCACATCTACATCCACATTTACATCTATGCATATACATCTTCATGCATATATCCATTTTCATGTTCATACATCCACACTCCCATCTCCATATCCACACATCCACATACATACATCCATTTTTACATTCCCATTTATATAACCCCATATACTTTCACATCTAATCTTTTACATCACATCCATTCTCGCCCTAACACAACCCATATATATCTTATCCTATCACATACACTTCTTACCTCATCCCCCCATACACATCTTAATTCATCTTATCACATCCTAACTTATTTCATAAGCATCTTATCACCTCTTATCACACCTCTTATCACATCCTATCACTTTCCATACGCATCTTATCAATTCTTATCACATCTCATACACCTCTTATCACATCTTATCACATTTCATATCTTTTTTTTTTTTTTAAGAATTCTTTTATTTGATATAAGATTTCTCTACACATTTATTTATACATAAATTCCATTTAAGGAGACTAACACTTTCGAAATTAAAATCAATCTTTTATGCATCTTCTTATGCATGATTTCAATTTGGTAGGGAATTATACTTTTAGAATAAAAGAATTTCTCTTATGCATCTAAGTTAAGCATAAAATCCATTTATGAGGAAAATCATACTTTTAGTATAAAAAGAATATCTTTTATGCATACCTATATGCATGAAATCCAATATGATAAAAGTAACACTTTTGATATAAAAATTTTCCTTTATGCATACTTTTATGTATGAAATAAAAATGATAAAAGTAACACTATAAAAATTTTCCTTTATGCATACTTCTATGCATGAAAATTAAAAATGATAAAAGTAACACTTTTGATATAAAAATTTTCTTTTATGCATACTTTTATGTATGAAATAAAAATGATAAAAGTAACACTTTTGATATAAAAATTTTCCTTTATGCATACTTCTATGCATGAAAATTAAAAATGATAAAAGTAACACTTTTGATATAAAAATTTTCTTTTATGCATACTTTTATGTATGAAATAAAAATGATAAAAGTAACACTTTTGATATAAAAAAATTATCCTTTATGCATGATATTAAAATTCAATTTCTCCATGATTATAATGAAATTCTTTCAATTAATCTAGGATGATAATTCCTAGAATATGGTAGGAAGTCCTCTTTTTATGCTTTGAATGAAATTATTTTATGCATAATTTTTATAAAAATTTTGCCATAGCTCCGCTGCTATGACTGATAAATCTCAATTTTTTCTAAGGGATAAAGCTTATCATTAAGGAAATAATTAAAATGATCTTTAATTGGATCATTAATCTATAGTGGATTGAATCATCAATATGCATAAACTAAAAGCATAGAAAAAAGCCATTAAATTGGTCTCAAGCATAGCTTAATCTTGGGTTAAGGAAAAGCTTTATGAAAAGCTTGATTTGGATTGAGAACGGGTCATGAGTATGACCATTTCTTGAGTGAGAGAGAGAGTTTACATAAAAATCATTAGAATTTAAACATAAATGAAAATTAACTTCAATAGCATTTATTAACTTATGTAACTCTTCACTACTATTCAAACTTCAATAGTATTTAAAAAAAAACCATACCAATTAAACTTCTCAAGCTTGAGAGGGGTTGAGAAGAGAAACATTGAGAAATTATAGAAAGATGAATATTCACTAATTACCTTACAACTTGCTTGATTCTTTGTTCACGGTAGAGGTCCCCAACCAATCAATTGGTTAAGTATGTTGATGGAGCCACTAATGGGGATTGAAGAAAGAGGGAAGCTCCAAAAACTAGTGAATTATTAAATGAATTCACAGTTCTTGGCTTAGGTGGAGTAGAGTAACGATGCATAAACACTAACTATTTTTCAACAAGGGTGAGGCTTCTATTTATAGGAAAAATTGAGCTCCTAACCAAACAAACTGATTCTAGAATTTTCTAAATCAGTTTGGTCAATATTTGACCATTTTTAGGTCAGTTAAGCTAACTTTTTGGAACTAGACTTGAATGAGGAGAGAGGAGAGATGAAATATCTCAATTTTTATGAGTTTAAAACTCATTCAAGCATGTGAAATATGCACCTCCTTTAAAGAACTCTCTTTCCTTACATATGTGTCATAATGGAATCATTTTAATATTGCTCATAGTTTTTTACTAATAAACCTTGTACATTTTCAACTCTTCATCTTATGTGAAATATGCACATCCTTTAAAGAACTCCCCTTCCTTACATATGTGTCATAATGGAATCATTTTAATATTGCTCATAGTTTTTTACTAATAAACCTTGTACATTTTCAACTCTTCATCTTATGTGAGCATTTAAGGGACTCCCCTTCCTTACATGTGTCATAATAAAATCATTATTCCCAAAATATCTCATATTTTTAATATTGCTCATAGTTTTTTACTAATAAACCTTGTACATTTTCAACTCTTCACCTTATGTGAGCATTTACTCATTTTTGGGTATCTTCTTTTTTACAAATTGGATTTATCTACTCCCAACACATGGATTGATGCTATTGGCCCATAGGAACCTTAATTGGACCATAGTCTAAAGATTTTTGAAAATGTAGACCCTTAGACTAAGGTTCTTTATACCTATTTCTAATTAATTCCAATTGCACATTGGAAAATTCTTTTTGAATTCCTGTTTCAGGGGAACTCATCTGAATTATAAGAGATATTTTTCTATCCAAAAATATTCAAAATCTGAATATTCTCTCTCTAGAATATTTTTCTCTCTCTAGGCTAAAACAGATAGAAACAAGGTCTTTATATTTCTGAAGAGGGTTGATTAAAGGGGAAGATACTAGACATCAAAAAAGGGGTTGGGGGAGGAATCTTACAATTTTCTCGTGCAGCCATTTCAGTGCAGTGATCTGCAGCAGACAGAATCTTTCCATTACGAGAAGCCTATTTTAAGACTCGAAATGCTCTAGCAGACCTCGCACTGACTGCATAGAAGTGCTAGATTATGGGTTTATGTTCTCATGAAACATCTTGTTATACGAGACCCTTGAGACGTAAGTCATAGAATTGCTACCTTGAAGTTGCCTCCCTCTTTGGCAAAGAACAATGTTCCAATAAAGGATTAAAGTTATGGTGGAGATCGTAGGAGTCCCTCAAACCCTAGATTGTGGAAAGGTTCCTCTATGAAGATAGGCCCCTTATGGTGCTCAATTATCAAGGATGGCAGTGTGTTAAGAGACAGTGTGTTAAGAGACCAGGACATCAAGGGTACATTGAGATTAAACAAAAAGGGAGTGAGGACACGAGGAGACCTTTGGGACAAAGGTAATCAAAAATGTAAATTGGATGAGTAACTCATAATATCATTTAATCTCCATGGATTTCATGTAAGACTCATTCATGTGATGATGCAATTTGGGACAAAAATACACTTGCTTGGATCAAAGAAAGATTGTATACCTTTGTCAAGAAGTTTATATGGATGTCGCATTACTAGTATAGTCTTCTCTGAGAAGAATAAGGAAGTGATAGACTCACTCAATCTTAAGTGGCAAGCCTACTTCGCCTCAATATGGGCTAGTAGGTTTTCTAGAATCCAAGATGGGAGTATTTCTAAAAAACAATCATGTATACTTGAAACCAAAAAAGGTAAACTCTTCCACACAAAGTTCACCACTTAATCAATTGGAGAAGAAGAACACAAACCACACCACGAAAGCAAGAGCAGACTGGGTACAATCTCCCTCACCCTAGATCAATGGCTCACACTTCCTCATCTAGAGTATTTATGATATTTCATAAAAGCACAATGAGCCAAAATTATCCCTCTCTTCCAAAATGAGGGATTTGCTTTACATAGCCATCTTTGAGCCCAAAATTGAATTATGTCCACTCCACAATATATTGCTCAAACTTGCAATAATAAAGAAATATAATTGGCCCATGGCCATAAATAATGCAATGTGCAACACCTCGATCAGTACCCTCGCACTAACTCCAATCCTCACTATGAGTTCTATCACCTGTCCTCAAACCGCCAATTACATTACTTATTAACAATCGATTGAAGGAATCACCGAATCAATCGATCCCAACATAACCACGCTCAAAGCACAATACCAATAACACTAGCGATATCAGTATTAACCTGGAATCACCCATGATACCAACCATTTAGCATGGCAAACCACAAGGTAGTCAAGCATCCCCAACTAACCACACAAAGTATCCCACTAGGACCCCCACCATGTTTGGTGCACTCCTATGGAGTACTTTGCCATAGTCACACTTGACTAAATTAATAATATCCTAAGTAAGATATATCAAAAATATAATTTCCATAACATCCCTCTTGCTTGGATTGCAACTGACCTTAGTTACGTGTTTGATTATAAGAACTAATGAGGCCTGGAAAAGTTCGAGAGAACCGCTCAAGCATCCACTGCATCATCTCTTGGATGATTCTTAAATTTGAGCGAACTACTTCAAAGGGGTTTCGTTGGCGAAACTACCAGCAGTGTGTTTTTTTACGGATGTGCATGACACCAAGGCAAAAATGGTATTTAATGCTCGATCGACCATGCAAAGCATATCCGATCGAGCACGATGGTGCAGGTGCTTGCGTGAAGCGTGCTTTGCGTCGATACCAGTTGCGTCACAGTGCCGATCGCTTCAAGGATGCACATGATGTGGTGCGGTGGTGCAGCCAGCACTTATCCACTAGTGCTACCTCCTCGTTTCAGTCGCGTGACGATAGGGTGGTGAGCCGGTATTTTTGGTGCGTGGACATTGGGAGTCTTGATCGGTCTAGGCCTTTTGATTGTCGTTCCGTGCCTGGCACTCTTGATTTCCATTCCATCAGGAGCGTAGGTAAGTCTCACCCCACGATCTTTTCTCGACGGTTTGCATGTTTTTGCTCTGCATGCATTGATGATGATTGGGGAGGGTGCTCCATGATACCATGGGCCGATCCATGGGTACGGCGAGTGCTTTCTCCCTTCCAGCCTTGGGAGGAGGTACATGATGATCAGGATGCGGGATTCAGTTCCTCTAGAGATTATGACCAGCTTACAGATATTTTGCGTATTGGTGATATCTTCGCGGTTATTGCTTCGGAGGGCAATGAGGAGGGTGTGGATTATTACTTGTTGCGATGCTCTATGCTGAAGAGTGTGCTGAATGAGGATACAGTGGATGGGCATGGGATGCACTTCAATGCTCATAGCATGATCGTAGGTGGCCACTATTTTCAGCAGATACAGAGGCGTGGTCGGTATATTGAGTTCCAGGAGTACATGGCGGATCAGGAGGCATACATGTATTCTCATCTTGTTGTTGGGATCAAGATTACTTTGAGTCGTGTTCGCACTCGCAAGGCGACGTCCACTCCACGATGGCGCCTTGCAGTGGCGGATCACGAGAGCATACTTGCAACTATTGGCATGAGAGCTGATCCTGAGGAGTAGCACATTACATATCATATTTTTTGGGATCATCAGTTGATTAGATTGATTTTTATTGGGTATCACTAGTTGATTACACTTTTTTGTATTCGATATGTATAGGCTCACTGTGTGACCGTACCATTGTAATTTTCATGGACTCATATTTTGTATTTCACTATGATGGCTGTATACACGTTCATACACATCATTGTATTAGATTCTATTTTTTACATGATGTCCGATGTCTTCTCAATGGGATTTGTTGTGTTTGTAAAACAAAAAATTGTTTATTAGTAGTAATGTTGTAATTTGTTTTGTGCTTTAGGACATTTTAAAAACGTGACTAAGAAAATTCGCGCACGTACTAACGAAATACGCGTGTGGACTTACTTGTTGGGGATGAAACTTCGCACGACTCTTAGGCCACCCTAGACATACATCCACGCGAGATTTGGTCTGAACTGATTTGGTATGCGCCACGTGGAAGGTACAATGCGTACATTTTTACAATCCCTACTAGCACGACTACGTATGAGCTATGGCGCATGTACTAACGAAATACGTGTGTGGACTTATCTGTTGGGAATGAAACTTCGCATGACTCTTAGGCCACCCTAGACATACATCCACGCAAGATTTGGTCTCCAACTTATTTGGTATGCGCCATGTGGAAGGTATAATGCGTACATTTTTACAATCCCTACTAGCACGACTACGTGTGAAAAATGGCGCACGTACTAACCAAATATGCATGTGGACTTATCTGTTGGAGATTAAACTTTGCACGGCTCTTAGGCTACCGTAGACGTACATCCACGCAAGATTTGGTGCCCAACTGATTTGGTATGCGCCACGTGGAAGGACAGCTGCGTACATTTTTACAATCCCTACTACCACAACTACGTATGAAAAATGGCACACATACTAATGAAATATGCACGTGGACTTATCTGTTGGGGATGAAACTTCACACGGCTCTTAGGCTACCCTAGACGTACATCCACGCAAGATTTGGTCTCCAACTGATTTGGTATGCGCCACGTGGAAGGACAAATGCGTACATTTTTACAATCCCTACTAGCACGACTACGTGTGAAAAATGGCGCACGTACTAACGAAATATGCACGTGGACTTATCTGTTGGAGATTAAACTTTGCACGGCTCTTAGGCTGCCGTAGACGTACATCCACGCAAGATTTGGTCTCCAACTGATTTGGTATGCGCCACGTGGAAGGACAAATGCGTACATTTTTACAATCCCTACTAGCACGACTAAACCCTAAACCCTAAACCCTGAACCCTAAATCCTAAACCCTGTTGGGGACGAAACTTCACACGCCTCTTAGGCTACCCTAGACGTACATCCACGCAAGATTTGGTCTCCAACTGATTTGGTATGCGCCACGTGGAAGGACAAATGCGTACATTTTTACAATCCCTACTAGCACGACTAAACCCTAAACCCTAAACCCTGAACCCTAAATCCTAAACCCTGTTGGGGACGAAACTTCACACGCCTCTTAGGTTACCCTAGACGTACATCCATGCAAGATTTGGTCTCCAACTGATTTGGTTTGCGCCACGTAGAAGCAATCCCTACTAGCACGACTAAACCCTAAACCCTAAACCCTAAACCCTGAACCCTAAACCCTGTTGGGGACGAAACTTCACATGCCTCTTGGGCTACCCTAGACGTACATCCACGCAAGATTTGGTCTCCAACTGATTTGGTTTGCGCCACGTAGAAGCAATCCCTACTAGCACGACTAAACCCTTAACCCTAAACCCTGAACCCTAAATCCTGAACCCTGTTGGGGACGAAACTTCACACGCCTCTTGGGCTACCCTAGACGTACATCCACGCAAGATTTGGTCTCCAACTGATTTGGTTTGCGCCACGTAGAAGCAGTCCCTACTAGCACGACTAAACCCTAAACCCTAAACCCTGAACCCTAAATCCTAAACCCTGTTGGGGACAAAACTTCACACGCCTCTTAGGCTACCCTAGACGTACATCCACGCAAGATTTGGTCTCCAACTGATCTGGTTTGCGCCACGTGGAAGGTATAATGCATACATTTTTGCAAGCACCTTTTCAATGCTTAATGTTTACAATTACGACACACGGCATTATTTTTAAAATACATTATGTATTAGATGTGTGAATTGAGATATTTGAAATTCAAAATCATACTCTTAATTTTAAATACGCACATGGGGATGAAACTTCGCACGGCTCTTAGGTTTAGTGTAATAATTGCAAGCATTGATATATACGAAATTCAATATGATATTCAAAATGATAAAGTTGGAACTTGAACACTTTTTCAATGCATAATGTTTACAATTACTTCACGTGGCATTCTTTTTTAAATACCTTATGTATTAGATGTGTGAATTGAGATATTCGAAATTCAAAATCATACTCCTAATTTTAAATGTTTATGTTACATTTAAACAAACTATAAACTGAGATAAACAAAGTGTGAAGAACATCATGAAAGTACGAAAATGCTCATACATCATAAAAGTGGGAACAATATCATGAAAGTACCAAAATGAATCTGTACATCATCATCATCATGCTGCAGAAGTGCATCCCTATACAAGAAACGTGTGAAGCCTAAACAATCAATCTGAATCCGAATCTGATAGCTCTACATATGATTCTCTAGTGGAACGCTGATGTGGCTCCTGTATGACCCGCTGCCCAACTGTCCGCTGTGTGCCCTCAGGCAAAGCCGGCTCAGATGGGCCAGCCTCATCACCTGCATGAGATGGGCCAGCCTCATCCTGATGAAGAGGAGGGCATGCTGCACGCGCCACCGCTGCCATCTCTGCCTCCCTCGCCTCCTCTATGTACGCGCATCTCAGCTCCCATAGCCATGCATCTGCGAATACTCGTGCCTCAAATCCAGCGCGAGTAATCGTCTCTACGTGTAGAAGACGCTGGTCTCGGCCCCGCCCTAGCTGCTGCTGCTCCACCCACTGCTGCAATGATGTCTGCAGCTCTGCCTCTCGCTCAATCCGGCGTGCCTCCTCTGCTCGTGCCTCGTCACCTGGCATGAAATCACCATACGAAAAGCGTCGTGGAACGCATGCTGCAACCACCGATGTATCAGCACCCTCCTGCATCAGCAACGCTCTCTGTGCCTCCTCCCTGTAGTGCTCTGTCAAGACTACGCGGGCGAATGGATCAACGGCCTGACGACGACCAGGATATAGATCATCCATGCCTAGTCCTCTGTATGTCGCCACATCAATGTCAGCAAAGCATACAGGGCACACTGATCGTGCCACCATGTGTGGCGGGTCATGCAATGGAGATGTGCGATGTGGCCGCACCCTAGTCCAAACCACCCTACAGTGTCAAACTCCTCGTGGCAAAGGACACAAGTGGCAGTAGGAAGCCTGGCTATGACTGCTGCGTCTATGGGTGTCCTAGTCGGCACATCTACAGGAGGAGCGGGGTATAGGGCCACGCTGGGGTCGATCCTATGGCGAGATGGATCACGACTAATATGCCTCAACTGCAAAATATAGTGCTCTGCACGATGGTATGCTATGCATGTCCGAATCCTCTGCTCCTCCAAATCTGTCTGCAACAGTCGTACGCGAGACTCCATCTCCTGACGCAATAGATGTGCCTGCAATGCAAACATGTCGCGTACATGGTGAGAATTAACCAAAAAACTTCAATTCAAAACACGCTACAAAAAAATAAACTAACATAATCAAAATAACTAACCTCGTCCCTAGACTCTCGGCCAACAATGCCTCCAACTCTGCAATCCGTGTGTCTCGAGCCTCCAACTCGTGCTGAGGCGGTGTAGATGTGGGAGGTGGTGTAGATGTGGGAGGCTCCATCGATGATCGAGGTGGGGGAGGTGGAATCGCAATAGATCTCGATAGGGCAGAGACCATGTGCTGCAAGGATGATGCCACTAAATGAACATCCCCCCTAATCTGTCCTCCCACCGCTCGCAATGCCGGTGCAGGGATGGTGTGCAACTCTGGTGCCTCACGTCGACGTCGAACACCTGCAATCTGACGCTCCTGACGCCCCATCCTACCACATCTCGCTCCTGATCCTGGACGGGTACTAAGGTAGTCCACCCGATGACCAAGCACAAACTCAGCGTATAGTTGCATGGCAAACGACCTGGCTATCTGACGGTTGTGAGGCAATCGACCACCATTCGCAGCAAGATATCTCGGATAAATGTGTGCTGCTATGATGGAGTGCCTACAACGTAAAATATGCAAGGGGAGCCCTGATCGTGGTCGCATCGCCTCGGTGTGACCATCCCAAAACATATCCTCCAAGGCCTGCCTGTGATGTGACTCACGCTCAAACAACTGTCGAATGGCTCTCCAATCCAAGCCACCACCAGTGATCTCCGCCTCAGCCTGTGCCTGAAAGCTATCCACAACGTCCTCAACTGTGTCCAATCGACCCAGAGCCTCAATAACTGAATCTAGACTCGCAACCAAGTGAGGGGGTGCCCTAGCATCCTGCAGTGCCCTCATCTCAGCTCTCAGCATCTCTATCTGCATACGAATAGTGGTGCTAGAACCTGTGCGCTGGCTGGTGCATGCACAAAAAAAACACATGGAAATTAATATTCTATTTGGGTAATGAAAATAATATTCTATTCAATATGACTTATAATCTATTTACGTAATGAAAACTATGCGTATGTACTCCTTGATGAGGTAGGATGTCGTTGGGATCATCCTATGCACCTACCGGTAGATGGGCCAAATGTGTGGCTCAATATTAATCAATATTATTAATAATTCTTAATTTTGATTAGAATTTTTTCAAACTCTAGTTGTTGCATTTTTAAACTTAGATGTCTCAAATATTTTTTCCTTATATGTTTCCCTTTTTTCACTTTTTATCCAATATGAAACTTTTCCACATGTGGTGTAAGGACCACATTGTCCACTTATGGCCCCTATACTAAGGACAGATAGTGGAGAGGTTTGGTTAATAAGACCTTCTTTGAATGCTTTACTGCCTTGGGTTTGCAATAGATATGGAGGAGATAGAAGGATACCTAATACATTACTTTGAACGATACACAAGCAAGGCGCATCTAGTATTTCTCGGACTACACATTAAAAAAGAGAGCGGGTTCACACTACAGACCTTTTAAAACGAGAACTTTGAGAAAATAATTAAGCCTTTTCAATATTATCTATTTTGGTTGGGCAATCCACCTCAACTAGTGGCCATTCCTATAGATCATCACTTGGTTCCCATGCTTGGGGAGAGAGGAGACCTTTGGACAATCATAAAAATTACGTATGTGTTTTCGATGCGCTGGTGCATTTACAAGATCCAATTAGCCATATGCTTATGCATCTAACCACTCTAGTGTTGGGGTCTTTGCCCATGTGGTGTGGTGTTTTAGGGATAATGCCCATGTGGTGTTTTATACAGCCTACTTACTCTACCTAAATTATGAAACAACTCTTAACCAACTATATAATCTATAATATTCCACATAAACGATGATTTTTTAAAAGATGGTTTTGAAGACTAAAATTTAAACGTTTTTTTATTTAAATAAAAATAGCACCAATTTCAAAGATAACATAGAACCTACTTTAATCTCTCTTTTTCTTGTTCTTGTTTTCTTGTTTTCTTGTTTTTAATACATTATTTTCTTATTTTAACAAAATTCTTATTTTCTTGTTCTTGATACCACTGAATTCTAAAAACAAAATTTAAACGTTATATTAAATTCAAAACTTCAGTAATTTGTAAACTTCACTTATAAATTTTTTTAAATAGATTATTTTAAAAAACAAATTATATACTTTTTGACATTTAAATACTAACTTAAACTCTTATTTTCTTTTTTTTTAAAAGATCATTTTTAAAAATAAAATTTAAACGTCTTTTTATTTAAATATAAATAACACTAATAAAAAAATATCTTTAATCTCTTTTTTTTAAAAGATGATTTCAAAAAACAAAATATATACATTTTCAGGCTTTAAATAAAAAATTACGTAATTCCAAAAATAATTAAAAAAACTTTAAAATGCATTTCAAATTTAGAAATATTTTATAATTATTCCTATAAACTAAAATTTAAACGTTTCTTTATTTAAATAAAAATAGCACTAATTTAAAAAATAACTTTAATCTCTCTTTTTTTAAAGATGATTTTAAAAACAAAATATTTACATTTTCACATTTTAAATAAATAATTACGTAATTCCAAAAATAATTAAAAAAAACTTTCAACTGCATTTCAATTTTAAAAATATTTTATAATTATTCCTATAAACTAAGATTTAAACGTTTTTTATTTCAAAAAAAATAGCTCAATCTCTTTTTTTCCAAAGATGATTTTTAAAAACCTAATTTTTACATTCACATTTTAAATAAAAATTTAAAATGCATTTGAAATTTGAAATATTTTATAATTATTCCTATGAACTAAAATTTAAACGTTTTTTTAAAAAATAACTTAAATCTCTTTTTTTTCAAAGATGATTTTAAAAAACAAAATTTTTACATTTTCACATTTAGAATTAAAAATGTCATAATTCAAAAATTTAAAAAAAACTTTTAAATGCATTTCAACTTTAAATATATTTTATAATTATTCCTGTGAACTAAAATTTAAACGTTTTTTTATTTAATTAAAAATAGCTCTAATTAAAAAAATAACTTTAATCTCTTTTTTTTCAAACATGATTTTAAAAAACAGAATTTTTACATTTTCACATTTTGAATAAAAAATGCCTCATTAAACGTTTTTTAAATTTAAAATTTTCACATTTTAAATTATAAATGTAATTCAAAAATTTAAAAAAAAATTACAAATGCATTTCAAATTTATAAATATTTTATAAATATTCCTATGAACGTTTTTTATTTAATAAAAAAAGCTCTATTTTTTTTAAAAAAAAATTCATTTTCACATTTTAAATAAAAAATGTCGTAATTCATAAATTTCAAAAAAACATTAAAATGCATTTGAAATTTAGAAATTTTTTATAATTTTTCTTATAAACTAAAATTTAATTAAATTCTACCAAAAAGAAAATGCTACATTAAAAAAACAGAATTTTTACATTTTCACATTTTGAATAAAAAATGCCTCATTAAACGTTTTTTAAATTTAAAATTTTCACATTTTAAATTATAAAAAAAATATCTTTAATCTCTTTTTTAAATTTTAACACTAATAATTTTAACACTATTTTAAACTAAGATTTAAACGTTTTTTATTTCAAAAAAAATAGCTCAATCTCTTTTTTTCCAAAGATGATTTTTAAAAACCTAATTTTTACATTTTCACATTTTAAATAAAAATTTAAAATGCATTTGAAATTTGAAATATTTTATAATTATTCCTATGAACTAAAATTTAAACGTTTTTTTAAAAAATAACTTAAATCTCTTTTTTTTCAAAGATGATTTTAAAAAACAAAATTTTTACATTTTCACATTTTGAATTAAAAATGTCGTAATTCAAAAATTTAAAAAAAACTTTTAAATGCATTTCAACTTTAAAAATATTTTATAATTATTCCTGTGAACTAAAATTTAAACGTTTTTTTATTTAATTAAAAATAGCTCTAATTAAAAAAATAACTTTAATCTCTTTTTTTTCAAACATGATTTTAAAAAACATAATTTTTACATTTTCACATTTTGAATAAAAAATGCCTCATTAAACGTTTTTTAAATTTAAAATTTTCACATTTTAAATTATAAATGTAATTCAAAAATTTAAAAAAAAATTACAAATGCATTTCAAATTTATAAATATTTTATAAATATTCCTATGAACGTTTTTTATTTAATAAAAAAAGCTCTATTTTTTTTAAAAAAAATTCATTTTCACATTTTAAATAAAAAATGTCGTAATTCATAAATTTCAAAAAAACATTAAAATGCATTTGAAATTTAGAAAATTTTTATAATTTTTCTTATAAATTAAAATTTAATTAAATTCTACCAAAAAGAAAATGCTACATTAAAAAAACAGAATTTTTACATTTTCACATTTTGAATAAAAAATGCCTCATTAAACGTTTTTTAAATTTAAAATTTTCACATTTTAAATTATAAATGTCGTAATTCAAAAATTTTAAAAAAAATTACAAATGCATTTCAAATTTATAAATATTTTATAAATATTCCTATGAACGTTTTTTTATTTAATAAAAAAAGCTCTATTTAAAAAAAAATTCATTTTCACATTTTAAATAGCCCCCCCCCCCCCCCCCTCCCACTCCCCATGCCCCCCCCCCCCCCTTGCGCGCATGTCGCATACCCCACCCACCCCACCCCCCATGCCTGTAACGGGTGGCCCGTTGACAAGGGACTGAGCCTCAGTCCATCCCTCCTTCATCAACCACCTTTTGTACGGATGTACGGCACAGTGCACGACAACAATATGATGCCGTACGACACATGTATCGGCTGTACGGAATCATACGACGACTGTACGGAATCTGTACGATGCTCGATGCACAGAATGTACGACGGTACTTCAGTACGGCTGTACGGCGTGGGACAGTATGGATGTACAGTGCAGGATAGTACATATGTATGGGCTGGCGCGTTGTACAGTTGTACGGGTGACGAGCTGTACAGCGAGGGATAACAGGTTGATCAGCTTACACCGACAAAAGGTTTGGCACCTCGCTTCGGCTCTTCGCTACCTGGGGGGTAGTATGTCCCAACGGTTGGGTTGTTCGCCCATTAAAGCAGTACATGAGCTGGGCATCACAGGGTCTTCTGTCACAGACAGTGACGGCCTGGTTAGCTTGTCTGCAGTACCCAACTACTAGGTCGCCACAAGATTGGCTCGCACAAAGGTGAGGTCACACAGCAGTCCCAGCAGTGAACAGGTGGAGACCAAAAAGCAGTCAACAGTAAAGCTATAGGGTGTCTACTACCAAGAGGCTTTCATGTCACTCTATACGGACCAACCCTGCCTGAATAAAGATGACCTGGGTATTAGCTCTACATCCTTGCCCGACAAAAGGTCCATATACACAGGCGCTGGTATTGAAGAACTGCTCTCTTGAGCCACAGTGGCAACCTGGAGACTCTTGGACATTAATATTGGGAAGAGATATCTTAGCCGAAGTCACCTCCTTCTCGAAGCGGCATCAGCACTGCCGAAATCTGCATGTTGATCAAGCCTACTTGTGCGTGTAATTGAATAAGGGATCGAGAATGAACCGAAAGAGTTTGCAAAGAACAATTTACACTCTAGGGTCCAAAATTAGCATCACGGTTGCCTCTTGCAGTAGAAAGATGGCCACCCCAACTAGAGCTCTAACATGCACTTTAGTCTGGACTCTGCAGCATGAAGGTGGCTAACACAATTTAAGCCACATGCCCCATTATGCCCAATTATGCACGCGAACACACACTGACTTATTCAGAAAAAACAGAGCAAAACTTACTGTCCATGCCAATGCTAACGAGCACCCCAGCAATTGACACACCTTGTTCTTAACTTTTGTCTATCTACTAAATTTTCACCATCCCCGTGTAGCATTGAACTTAATAATCAAATCTAGTTAATGATCACTTTACCTCTATCTGTATACTATCACCAAAAGAAGTAAGAGAGAACACAATCAGCATGAAGCGTTTCCATACTAGCATCAAATAAAGCAGTAACTCCTCACAAAGGCTATGCATGAAACTTAAACTACAGTTCTGATTCTTCATGTATTGCATGTACAAAACTTTGGGTACTGTTTAAGCTAGGACATTGAGCAGTCGAAGCTTGACCTTGCATGAGGTGTTATTCTTCCTGTAATTCTTGCACAAAAATGTTGTGTACTGTGTACTTCAACATAAGCATCAGAAACTCATCCCATTCGCACTTGTATCAAAACTGGATATTGCTGGAGCTTGACCAGCATGTGGACTATATCCTTCCTGTCTTGCCTAAACAAAATGTTATGTATTCTTCACATTAACATATCAAAACTGGATATTGCTGGAGCTTGACCAGCATGTGGACTATATCCTTCCTATCTTGCCTAAACAAAATGTTATGTATTCTTCACATTAACATAGGACGATGGAAACTGGTCCGAGTAGGACTTGTATTAAACCTGGATGTTGCTACAAACCTGTCATGAAGTCCTGTAGCAATCTGCAGACCTATCAAAGTAAAGCTCCATTACTCACGTTTACTTTCTCTGGTTATACCTAGCTGAGTTTCCACATTTGTGAAACCTATGGTGGCCAGAGAGCTTTTCTTTTGGACGACCTCCTTTCTTTAGGAGCCTTGGTCATGATCCATACAGATGATTGTGGAATCTGGGATTGGTGTAATTCAAGCCAATTCCAAAAACCATCCCAACTTCCGTTCGACCAAAAACTATCATCTGGCAGGGGCAAAGTTGGCAGTACAGTAGTTACATACATCTTCACAAAGTCAATATTATCTGAAGAAGTAACCACATTCATGTCTCTTCCAACACAACCCCCTTTTTGGACACCCACAAAATGATTAGGAAGAGATAAGGGGATAATAGGGGCTCCTGAACTTCCAGCTAATGTTGAGCAAGAAGTCCCTAAATACCTGCTATTAAAGCAAAGTATCTGACCCACACTACATGCCACATTACCTGTGTTAGTGGCCGCAAATGTCTTCTTAAGCTCTAAATAGAGCTCTCTCTTAACCTCTCTCTCCACTGTATCAATGATTGAAAGCACTCTTTTTGCTTTCGTTAATCTCATCTGATTATTTGCTGCATGTTTGGCAAGCAAATTGTTGTACACTCCCTGTATGGTAGGTGTGTATTGCTTCCAAATTGCATTGCTTTCACTGGTTCCCTCCACTAGCTCTTTTCTAGCATTTTCTAGAAAGTTATTGATTGCGGGGAATGAGATAGCAACAACTTGCTTATTTGTAATGAATGTTGGAGAACATGGCAGTAAAAAGCTTGGCATATTCTTCTCTATCTTGAAGAAGCAAAGATCTGATCCATTTAGAAAAAGCCCATGAGTGTCTCTCTCTTTTGATCTTGATTTTTCTGTGAAGCTTGGATCAAGGCCCTCAAAACCCGCATGTGTATCAAAAAAGCTAGACATTACTACCATTCCTCTGCATACCTTGATTTCAATCTCGCCTTCCTTGTCAACAACATGCCTTGCTGACACAATTAAAGTGGGCGATGCTGAAAACCCTGTTGCGTAGGACGTTTTGACTGTAGATCCATCCTTGCAGCGAATCCTTAATCTGACTGTAGAGCTGACTGCTGTGTCAAGTATCTTTGGCTTCATACTTAGAATCTTAGACGGGCTGTTATCATCTACTTTCAGATCTGAAGGTATTGCAACAAAAGAAGAGCCATCTACAAACCCTACAGGGTACACCTTGGAGAAATTCAACTTAGTAGGGGACGTGGGGAGCATGGGATCCGAACACACTTTTTCGTCTTCATCAGATGGCTCCCAAGCCATTTCTTCAAAATTTTGTGATAGGGCTTCTTCATCTTGTGGATAGTCAAGACTATCCATGCTATCATCTGATGTATCTGTATCCAAATTAAATTGTATGCTAGTCTTATCAATAAAGCATGAAAGTACAATAGTCACAAGACAAATAAATCTGGGAAAAGCACGGATTTTACCATTGATTTTATTTGTATCCACTTCAGAAAAGATTTTGGTATAGCGATGCACATTGGCAACATTCATTTTAGGCCATGCTTTCGTTCCATCTACTACAGCAGGAGCTGTAAACTCATGTTCTGCTTGACCTGCTCCTCCTTGGGACTGTCTTGATGATGTTGTTGGTGTAGAAGGTGTAGAAATGACTTCAAGTGAGGCTATGTCTGGTTGACCAGCTGTTTGCAGTGCCCTTGGTGGAGGTATCTGATTGGGCATTGTCAAACTGTGCTGTGGAACTTGTGGCTTAACGGGCACTGCTGTGAAGACATCCCCTCCAAAAAGATTGGGATCCACTGCTGCCTTAGGAGAAGCACCAGGTTTAATTCCTGTAAGTGAGCCACCTTGAAAACCTTGGTTTGGAAGAACTGCCCTTGTCTGGGAATGCTGGCCAGTGGGGTTGTTGATAGAACCTGGACCCGGCCAAGATGATGACTTCTTAGTTGGCCAATCAGATGAAACAATTCCTGATGTGGAAGAAGGTGTTGATGGTATTGAAGCTCTAGGTACTGGTGTGGACATGGTTGGTCTAAGTCCTTGTGGTAAAGAAACAACTGGATACGGTTGTTGTGCTGGAACAGTTGGGGGCCAAACAGGGCTTCCTGATCCACCTGCTTGCGGGCTTGCTGAGGTAAAAATTGGTGCCAATTGGATTTGCGGGGCAGGAATTTTTGATACAGTGGGTTCACTCAATGCTTTGTTCACAAGAGTGGGGGTGAGCTCCCTTCCACTTTGTGCGACTGTCACAAGCTGCAGTGCCTTGTAAAATTCAGCCCGAGAAAGATATCCCCTTTGCCCTTTATCTGCATACTGCCAAATCTGTGGTATACATGAGACACTGAGTAGTAAGCAAGAAAGACCCATGCCATGAGGAGCAAGGTAATAAGTTTGTACAAACAGCGCACAAGCCAAATTCATATCTGTTCAACAATGCTTGGTGCATTCCAGCAGCTAGCTATTTGTGCAACATTCTGAATAAATGACTGGTTGTTATATCAAGTGCATTATTGGGTGCTTGTTGATGTAACCAAATAAGATAGCTGAAATGGAGCAAACTTTACCATATTCATGCCTGTAACATGCTCTACAAAGGTGCACTACAGGATTGATCTGAGTGAGGAAACCTCATTGCCACTATGTGATGGGTTGAGCTTTGTCTGTGTTATTGCACGTCAATGTGCACACATTCGTGTGGCCAAATGATAAAGATTAGAGACGTGTTGACAATATCAGCCAAGCAGACAAGGAAGCATTATTTATGTGCCTGCACACCCATCGCCTTGCATGCATCCAGAAAAAAATACCAAAGCGAGTCATCCTTGCTGAGTGATGATCATATTGCAAAGAGAGAGCATCATTTTAAGTGCCTGCACTTCGCTTCTATCAATTTGCATGCATCCCGAGAAAATAACACATCCGTTCTGAATGATTATCAAAATGCAAACGGATTTTTCCATCAAACCATAAAAATTTCTGCCACAACTGAATTTCAAACCAGCAAGTATAATACTGCGTCCTACCGTATGACTATGACTGTGGAGGATCAGAAATCAGATCCTAGCGGAATAGGAAAGGAAATACCTTGGCGATGACCTCGCGATGAAGGTTGGCTCCCTGCAAGAAGGAGACGGCATCCTCTTCGCTAATGCGGCCATCGCGATCAACGTCTGCGCGCCTGAAGTAGGCATCGAAGAGATCGGGGGAAGCCATGGCCAGCTGCTGCTACAGGATCTGTGACTACGTGGACGTCAAGGGTTCACGGCAGAAAAAGGGGACGAGGGCTCATACGAGAACCACATGCGCAGAAAGCAAGTATCAAGTCAGAATTAAAATTGGACGTAGGACCGGGCATTTTTTGTTAACAAATCACGATTTTTTCTTGACACTGTACAAAATTGTTCAAAATCACTTGAGACTTGAAGTGTGTACATATCTAGGGTTTAGAAGCACAGAGATCACTTAACAAAAGAAGTTGGATACATAGAACTTGGGACAACCAAAACACTTGTCATTTGATACTCTGAAACTACCAAAAGAAGCTATTTAGACATCTAGAGTTGTTCAAACTAGGAGTTTCAGCTGTCTAAGTGGCAGGAATTTTTTGTACTATTGCATGCAGTGTTTGAGTATAGTTAGACTCACAAGACTCTAGAAGTGTATATAACACAGTGATTTGGACAAGTCAGTCCAGATACTTGCAAAAGATTACTGACTAAACTCCGTAAGCTGTATAGTGGTTGAATTGATTCTTTGCAGATAAGGAGTCAAGCAATTGTGTTAAGCTGAGGATTGAAGGTTAAAAGCAGTATACCAACAGGAATTCAGGTAACAGGTTGGGTTTCTGTAATTATACTTGTTCATGTACTTAAGGTCAGGGGGAAACTTGTCTAGAGACCAAGTAAGTTAGGTGTCTATAGAAGAAAGTGTCATTCAAGCAAAGATTGAACACTTGACAGTGATTCAAGAGGAAGTTATTTCGCACACCTCGTCTGAAATTAACTATTCCTATTCTATGGAGAAAATTCCGAGCATGGACTTGCATGGAAAGATGGGGCCCATTGGCACATCTAGATCTCACGAATAAAGACGGAGGATGCTATTGCAGTATGCCTATACCAACTAAATGGGGGCACGTATTTACTTAGATAGTAATAATCAACACTATGTGCAAGAAGACTTGGGAAAGAATGATTTTGTGAAACAAGTTGAAGTGTATTTTAGAGAGGACTATTACTTTGATGACGAGGGAATTGCTTACATCACAACATCCTTTCCGACTATAGTTGACCCCATGGGAATGATAGAGACCAAAGAAAAAGTAGATGAGGGTTTGGAGAGACCACCTTTGGAAAATGACATCAGAGTCAAGTTCATTTCTATCAAAGAAGTAGACAGAATTGTGGTGGACAATCCGAGGTTTGGGTTATACCGTTTGGCTAGTCTAGACGCATCCACATACTACATGAGGGAAGATGTGCATCCACGAGAATTAATGGATCCTAAGAGGATGTACATGCATGCCTATCAGTTTGAGACCCGAACTAGACATATATTGGTCGATGCTAATGGTCACGAGTATAGACATGCTCGATTGAAAGACATGGAAAAGCTAACCTGTATGGGAGAACCTTTTTCTGTCATATATTTAGACCAAATATCTGCTCAGCTGCCTGCCAAAGAAGAAGTAAGCTTCATGGACAAGGTAACTAGAATTCCTAGTCAGGTAGAAGAAGCACAAGTAACAAGGTCAATAGCACCAAAGGCTTCAGATCCTGGAGCAAGAGCGAGCTTCCAGCCAAGACCTTCGATGATAAGAGGTGGTTATACGGTCGTTACAAGGTCATCAATACCACACCCAATAGAGCGAGCAACACCAGATGCCCCTATAAGAGAGGAACATAGAGTTGTGCATAGAGCTCCAACACCTATGATGAGGGAGGAACCATCTATGGCTGCCCCTGGAATGAGAAGGTTTGTTGCTGAGCCAAGACCATTGCATCCTTCTCAAGTTGCAAAATGTATGGCATCGAAGTATAATGGTTCGGATGATCCCCATGCACATAAGTCTCATTTTCTAAGGATTTTCTAAATGATTTCTGGTAGTTTTCTTTATTTTTTATGCAAAGTTATTAGAGAATTGGGCAAATCTACTCACATTGGTATCAGAGCTTAGGCATCTCTTTCTTCTCTAAGAAGAGAGGTCCTTACGTTGCTCACGAAGGTGGGATTTGTGCATTACTTGTGGATAAGTGGGATAGGGATTTATCCTCTCCACTATTCTAAGGCTTTTGTTGACATTAAGGGTTGGAAAAAGTCTACTAAAATCCACACAAAAATTTGCTTAACAATGGCTGAGAATAATGAAGAGAGTAGAGTTAGCTTAGATACTCTTGCACACACACAAGATGATGTCTCTAATGCAGTTGATTATGTCAACTTTTTTGTGTCAAAGCTCCAACAAACGAGGAAAAATCCTACTCTTCATGGGGAGATTATACTACAACTCCGGGAGCGAGGTATTCTCATAGCCTCCCAAGAAGAGAGAATTCCAAAGAAGCCTCTTGGTGAGAACCTCTATGGGAGAAAAGGAGAATACTCAAGTGGAGCATCAAAGGGAAGAATCACGTAGTGATTCTAGGCGTGATATAGCTCCAAGGAGACGACGACCACAGCGGCCAACTTCTCCTCCCAAAAGGGGTCACCGTCAAAGTCTCCTTCACATGAGGACAAGAAAGACGAAAAGGCCCCTAAGAAAAGAAGGGAGAAAAAGAGATCAGCATCTTCTCCTTCTTCTTCTTTATCCTCCTCTGAAAGTGAAACTTTGGATAAGCTAAAGAGGAGAGCCTCAGGGCATAGAACGTCTTATGCTACATGGAAGAGGTCCAAGAAGCTTATGGTTGGTTTCTTATATACTTTCTTTTCTTTCTGCACTAGACCTTTACCCTCATAAGCCCCCTTTCCCTCCCACATGCTCTTGATTCCCATTAAAACTCATGTGCAAGGTGCACTGTGAGAAACATCAGCTGCTAATCCTCTACTCTTTCTCTCTCCTCTTGCCCTCCATCCCTCTAGCCTTTTTGATCTCTCTAACCTCTTTGAGAAGAGTATCTTGAGACCTATGTTGTCGATGTCTTATAGTGTCAGTATGGCTCTAAAATGTACAAATTCAACAGTTAATCCAAGCTAGGAGATTGCCACTATAGGACTCCAAAATTATGAATTCTACTATTAAATCCATGCTGGGAGATAACCACTATGTAGAGGACTCCGAAATATATAAATTCTATTGTTAGATCCATGCTAGGAGATTACCACTATGTAGAGGACTCCATGACACTATAAAAAATAATATCTTTTTAATTTGATGAGCTCAACCACCTCTACATAGACTTGGTCATAATGCAATGATTGAAGATAAAATATTACGGCATGACATGGAAAGGTGAAAAACACATCTTAAAAGTTGTAAAATTTAACTATGTGCATCTATGGTTTGTGCCCTTCTGATTGTATGAATGATTTCTTTTCGAAGTGTGATGGAATGGTTGTCGTTGTATTAAAGTTGGATGAATGTCAAGTTGTCAAAGGTCATAATTTAGAGAGGGCTAGCCTGATAGATGAAACAAGGCTTGAAAGGGCAAAAAACATCACGAGGAAGAATTGTAGGAATTATCGAAGAGCCAACATGAGGAGTTATTAGAGGAGATATAAGAGGAGTTATTAAAGGAGATACAAGAGGCACAAAGTAAAGATACGTGGATGCAGAATGATTCTCTAGTAAAAAAGAAAGAGAGTGCAAAAATAATATTTTAGTGGTGCTTGAACAATGGCATCGATTTGTAGAATGAGTTAGACATTTCATGAATTGTATGCCCCCACCATGCCTTGTGTTCTTGGAGTAGACTTCTCTTTGTGTGCTCCAAAGCTCAAATGACCTATATTCATCCAAAGAATAGAGGATGTCATGTATATAGATGATATGCTATATACAAGAAAAATGAGCAACATGTAAGATTATTTTTAAGGAATATTTCTAGACTCATGGTTTACCATATAGGTGCAATGCACATTGCTCCCCAAGCATCGACCATATCTATAGTGAACTCATCAATTCTTTTGTTAAGGGTTGTAAACTCCTCTTCTGAGAGTTGTTCCTTCTTAAGTAGATGAACAATAGAGTCAAGTGCAACCCCACATCTTTGCATGCTTCAAACCAAATATTTGCCTCACTTAGTAGGTGGTGCAAACACATTTGTTTCATAGCTTTCATAAAATTCACGTGATGAGGTAGAAGATACATTGTCTTTGATCCAATACAAACTTCTAGGCTAATTTGATGTTTGGTTGGATATTTAATCATGCTTTGTGAATTTCACATTCCCTCCATGCAAGCCTACTCTTAGCAAAATTCTCCTCCAATTTGGTAATATGCATTATGCACGCCTCTCAAGTGGTTGCATATTCTATGCATAATTATGTGCAACACTAGAAGCTTTTCTAGGATCCTCAATTTTTCATGTAGAGTACATACATGGACACGATAAAGTGGAATGTCAAGAATTGGGCTCTAATTCTCATCTAGTTCTCTGTCTTGCCCTTGAGCTCCTGCACATTGCTCTCTTATGACATGCATGATAGATATCCTATGAAAGTACCATTTTTAGGGTTTGATGCAATTCTTTAAGGACTTTAAATGATGCCAACCACATGAAATACTAGTGAGTATAATATCACTTATTTTACTTATTATTATGCTTTTTAAAGCTAATACATTTTAGTGAGTATAAAATCACTTATTTTATTGCTAGGACAAAGCAATCTACTCATTTTAACACTACACTCCAAGTAACCCTCATAAGAAAAATCCCCCAAAGAGCACACCAAGAATAGTTCATTACTCCTGATCTAGCATAGATAGCATGGCCGAGTATAGGGAAACCTTAAAGACCAAGATTCCAATGCGAATAGAAATCCTAATGGTGACCATGATAACCATATTCTATATAGTAACCATATGCCCCCGAATCTTAACAATCCAAACCCCGACCTCATGATGGAAAACCTTGACAGTCCAAGTCCTAACCTCACAATTGAAATCCTTGACAACCCTAACCCTCTTGTCTGAAAACTCCATCCTCCATAATACAATCCCTATTGTTGGCAACAACGATGCAACAGGAACCCCCTTAAGATGGATGAGTCTATATTTGATAATGTGTCCAAGGTGGCAAAAACTCAAGCAAGGTAAAAGTAAAGATGTAGATGGATCAATATTATATTTAGACAATTAAGTTATAAAGTAAGAAGAGTAGTGGTGGACAAGACGAGAAAAAGAGCTACAAAAGAGGAGGCTACACATAGGTGGGAAGAATAAGTTGCAAGGAGTTGCAAGGAGGGAGTAGGAAGAGGCGGTTGCACAAAGGAAACTTGAAGAGGAAGAATAAGAGGTAAGACAAAACTAGAGGAAGTTGAAGAAACACGCCAAGAGGAACAAGAGGCAACAAGGAGGAAAAGAGGTAGCACATATAGGGAGCATAAAAGGGAGCACACAAGGAAGCAAAAGCTTTGAGGTAGTTTGAAGTAAGAAAGAAAATCAAAGCAGAGCATCCTCCTTATGTGCTAGGGGGTAGGCCCACATCGCCCTCGACCCACCACCACCAACCAAAAGCCTCATATGGTAGGGTGGTGAGAGATGATGGACGATATTAGCCCAAATGAGCATTGTATATAAGAGGCAACCATGATAGCCCTTCAAGAGGCACATGAAGAAATACAGGTGGGTCACATAGGTGGGTCACATGGTGGAGGATTTTAAATCCATCTTGTGGCATGTACATTGCATATAGTGGGTCACTCTAATGGTGAAGAATTCAGCACTGGCCAAAAAGGCTAAGAGAATCCTAAATTTTTTAACCTTAGGCTATGATGTGATGGTTTTTAAGAAATACATTCTTTTTTTCTACTTTTACATTATCTATAAAATTTCATCAATTGCCTTTTGATCTCTGAGATTTCATCTTCAATTTACAGTATCATGCTATAAAGTTGTCTATAATGTTCATGAATGAAGTGATGACATGGTCAATTTTTTGTCACAAAAAAGTATGGCCAACACATGGCCTTCTTAAAATGCTAACCCGTGCGAGAAAATGTGATGAGAGAGTGGCCAAGAATTGAATTATTTTTGCTACTTAGAAGTCAATTTTGTTGTTTTGCAATGGGCTCAAGTTCGGAAGGGTTAATTACATCACACTATGTGTCCTAGGTAGCATCACACTATGTGTGCAGATGGGCTCTCTTCTTCTTCTTTTTTGCATTTTTTTTGGGCACAAAAACGTTGCATTAGCACGTTGTGTGACACATATAAACATGTGTGGCCTTCAGCCTGCTACAAAACAATGAATTTGACTTCTATGTGGCGATTGTTGGAATGTCTGCGTAGTACCAAGTGAAATGTTTTCCTATAAATGACTTAATACCTTGTAACTACTAGTGGCATGATCCATCCCTAACGGGTAAGAGTATTCTTGCATGCATAAAAACAAAAGGCTTGTCCTCAGGGGGTGAGTAGAGATTAGTCTTGTATTTGAAGCCCATTTTGGACCTCATGGTCCTCAACTTGCCAACCTATGTATGAACACACTGTGCTTGCCATATATATCCATGTAGGAGCTCCTAAAGCACTTACATTTCTTTGAATAAAGCACTATACTTGGCATAAATATACATCAACCCAATATAGTGGTGACAATCTTAACACACTTGAACAAAGCATTAAAACAATCTTTGGGCAACTGGATTATCCCTCCTTGGAAGGCTATAGTCCTCACCTCCATTTGTATTTAAGATAAAAACATTATATATTGCAAGTTATGATTTTCGAAGTAAAAAAAAGGAAAAAGATAAAACCTTACAAAACTCACTTGGTGGATCAATATTTGAGACGAATGGCGTTTGAATGGGCTTGTAGATAGCAAATCAAAAATTTTGTAATGTCTAGTACCTTTGAACCGAAAATCTAACTTAGTAAGCTTTTCATAGTCTACAAACATTACATGTACACGAAGCTGATCTGCAATATTTTACAAACTTAGATTGTAAATTCTCTCGTTGTTTGTAAGTGTCTTGACCATACAAGCATAGCAATAATCTAGGTTCTAAGAAATAAAGATATTCCTTTTGCAAAAAGAATGTATCAATAATAATTTAAATTTTTTAAAATTAAACGCAAAAGCTACATAAAAAGTAAGTTTCTATATACACCGTAAAACATAGGTGCTCTCTAATAGTTTGATAATTAGACGTGCTGTTGCTTGTCCTTCCCAAAATGGAGGGTCTACAATTGAGCCATGAATATTAAATAGATTATGGAAAACAACGATGCCTATATCATAGAAATCGTCGAGAAAAATACCTTCAATATCTTGTCCATCACCATAAACAAATGAAAATGATCTCCTTGCCATGTCCATCCTAAGTAATATACATGTGATATCCTAAGTAATATCCTAAGTAATATACATGTGATATCCTAAGTAATATACATGTGATATCCAATATGACACTCGCTACACTAAACATTTACACAAGACTTTAAGATCAATCTCCCCCTCTCCCTCTCCCCCCCTCCCCCTCCCCCTCCCCCTCTCCCCCCCCCCCTCTCTCTCTCTCTCTCTCTCATAAAATCCACACAATGTAAGTAGATTTATACATATCAATTCAATATTACCGGCAAGCGTATCAACAATGTGAGAGATAAATAAAAGGAATTTTCCATCCAACTCCTATTTAGCTTTATGTCTTTGTATCACAATCACATAATTGTCATTCTGAAAGGAATATCAATCAACTTCAAAGCATGCACACTTATTGAAACACACTTAGATTGCACATGTCACATCTTTGAAAACATTCTCCTTTCAAATTCTTACTTCATTGTTGATACAGAGATATCTATGAATGTAGTCTCTAGCATTTATAGGCTGCTGTATTAATAGCTCGTTCTCTACCTTTTGGGCATAGATTACATTTATATTCTTCTACATGCCATTTTCAATATCTCTTTGTAGACACCATTGGTTGGAAGACTTTTTTTGAACCTTCTATGCTACTTTCGTGTTCCACAGTATGCTTTACATACACTTTCACTGCATCAGTGATCTAACACGTGACATAGCAACGTACAATTGTCCATGTGTGAATACTTATGTGGCCAATTAAAGTCCCAACACACTCAATGTTTGTCCTTGTGACTTATTTATTGACATACCAAAAGCTAGCCTCACAGGACATTATCTCCTTCTCATGTCAAAAGGCAATTGAAGCATAGTTTGGTATAATTGTTATCCTAGCACAATAAAGACCCTGTCTTTAATGTTTGTATTTGTAACGTTTTCTGCTTCTATCACCTTTGAGTTAAATTGCTTGCATATCAATCTGGTACCATTACAAAGTCCCTGCTGAGGGTCCAAATTGCGGAGCAGAATGATAGGAGCATTAATCTTTAGAAGCAAGTGATGAGGAGGGTAGCCACCCACCACCTAAGTTCAAACTATTCAAGTACTCAATTGGATACAATATTCTGTCATTCTCAGAAGAAACAACCGAATCTGCACTGAGGTATTCTCTTTCAAGACCGGGTAATGCACTCAAGGCCAGTTCATTGATCTCATCAATAACCTCTAGATTTCATGGTGCAAGAATAGCACGGTCTTTGAAGAAGCATGCATAATCCTCCACTCTTTGAACATCTTTTTATACCCATTCTACCAAACTCAAAAGGGAGTTCTCATGGATCAACATTTGTGGTGGAATTACCACTCTGCCTTGATTGTCATAATGGCCTATAGAGCCATCTCCAATTTGTAAAGTCTATTTGACAAATTCTAGTTCTGTACATCATAAGCACTTTGTACGAACCCGCATGTTTTGGGTGAGCTTTAAAACATTCTAGATTGCACTTTGAGTGCTAGTGCCCTACATTTATCAGATGTTCCAAGTGGATTGGTCTTATTGGGACTAAAGGCACCCTTTTCCACACATTTCCATAAAGTCTCAACCTTATCTCTGATTCTATATTAGTGTGCAGCTAGCTGAAATGTAGGGTCTTCTCTCTTGTGAGTGCACCCCTTTTCTCTCACACAATCCTTCAACAACTTTATGCTGCACCAATGGCCTCTGTAGGATCGGCTTCAGTATCTGCCCATGAGAACTTCACCTGATCTCCTCACTTGCACCATCTGTGGCTCTTCTACTGGTGTAGATTTGTCTGGTGTCTCCTTGGTGGAACCGCTGCAGGTTGCACTAGCTGCCAACTGGGATCTGTGGGTCTGTCAACCTGATGGCCGACTCCACGATCCTCCCTTCACCAGGGCAGCATAAAAGGTCCTACAAACAGGCGCCTTGTGCTGGGTCTCGCCCAGCCCTTCTCCCAATTACATGGACTTATGGCTGGGCAGTCCCACGGGCAGCCCTAAACTTGGGCAAACTGTGAGCCCGAAGTGCTGACCAGGATGGCCTACATGTCTGCCCTAAAATAAACTCAGTGAGGATATCTGAGTGCCACCATGTGGCAGCCTGATTGCAGCCCACAAGCCTGTTGGCACAGTTCTTGGCGTGTTTTATACTTGGATTTTCACATCTATTTATATACTTTTATTTGGTACATCTGAGTGTTCTATCTCCTAGTGAATAGTTTTCTATATGGCTTAACCACATCGAGGTTAACTTTTACCTTGGTTAAACAACACTAAACCTGGTTAATGAAAATAGGCCAGCTTTGAACCTAACTACACAAATCAGCTAGAATAATTGAACTGGATCACCATACTTAGTAAAACTCGACCAATCCAATTACAAAAGAGTTATCCTAAAGTCCAAGAGATTCTCGCTAGGACAATCATGTCAAGGTCAAAATATAATCATTTTGAAGCCAAATTGAATTTAGATACAACCCACGCCTCCAGCTCCATAAACCCAAGATTTTCACATCATTCATGACAAATTTTGAAAGTCATCATCAAGCTTAATCTAGGACGGTACTATTGTCTCTTTCAGAAGGAGCACAATTTTGGACCACTCTCCCGGCTGATCCGCTTTCATGACTAGGTACTGTGTTGGCCTCTATTTGATGGAGATGCGGTGACACAGCGAGACCATGTTGTGGCATATCAGATAGCAGGAGGTGACAGTGCCACATGAGACCTAGGTTGACCATCCACACCAACATGTCACATATTTCTATGCTTTCAAGTCAACCTCGGAACATAATGGAGTAGAGGGGGAGATAGCGAACATGAGGACAGCATGGGTCAACGGGAAGAGACGACATGGAGCAATGGAGCCAACGACATATAGACCATGCACGATAGCATGCACGATGGAGGTTCGGGAGCCCTAGTCGGAGGGGATTTTTTGAACCGAGGCATCACTCTTGATATGGCCCACCAAATATAGAGATCACGAGGATCATGCCTATCGAGAGACGACCCGACAAACACAAATATGAGACAACTTTGCGGCCCACAGGAGAGTAACCATGGCACCTAGCTATGTATCTTAAGTACTAGTTTGAGTTTTTTGATCTTTTTAAATATAGTACTCAGCAAGGATCCTAGCAAGCCCTTTGCCTCATCCCATTGTGGCTTGCATGAGTTATCCTTTATTTTTACTTTGTCTCATAGGCCCGCGAGGCCTTCCGAAGATGGTAATATATGACATCATCACCCTTGTCTCGAATAACACATTCCCCTTCATCAAATTACACCTTCTTGTCTATTTAAGTAATGCCACTAACAGGTAGAAGGTTTTTCTTCAATCCTAAAACATACAAAACGTTATGTACGTCCCATATATATGTATCCTATGATGATGAAGTCTGGAGTCTCATAGTTCTACATCGTCACTGTAACGTTTCTCTAAGTGAGAGAACCACTCACTCTTTGCGGAGTTAAGGGACTGCAGGCTCTAGAGTCAATGATCCATGACTCATCAGCTTGGCCATGGACTTGTCTGTGTGAATGCCTTGCCCATTAATTTCTTAAGTCCACCTCATTTATATAAGAAGTGAGTCTAGCATCTTTAGCATCTAAAGCATAATAGTTTGACACATTTTTTGAGAATGTGCAAGAAAATTTCATTAATTTTTGGCATAATTACAACGTGCAATCATGGCACCCATTCCAGGACATGTTGGAGAAGTTTCATCATAGCTTGGTTAAAATTGAATGCAATATTCAAAGCCTCTAGACCCTCAATTAGACATTTCAACATCAAAATATAAAAATGTGACAAAAACTCATGATGATAGCATTTTCTTGGATGAGAACATCAAATTGGATGAAATTGGATGACAACAACTATGGTAATTGGAAGTGTTGATAACAAATGAAGCTAGAGACATCAGTGAGAAGAAAGCATATTGGGATGAAAGAGCTCAATTGGCACTTAACCTAAGCAACTTAAATGTTAAGGACACCACTACATCAACAATGAATGCAAACGAAGATTAGAAATAGATTCAATACATATCATTATCATAATGCTTAAAATCAACTCAATAGTGCAAAGAAGCTATCATCTGAAATATGTGTAGGTCCAACTTAAAGACCTACTAGCATCACTTATCCATGAAACAAAAAACAAAAGACTAGTTCAAATTATGAGTAATTTGTTACAACCATTGTCACTTGAGATGCTACATCGATATGTGAAATCATGCCTGACATTTTTATGTAATAGGAGATGTGGAGACGTTTTGCTATAGTTACAAAAGAATTATAAGTAGGCTTTCTATGCTAGAGGTAGAGGTTTCCAAAGAGGAAGTCAAAACGATGTTAGAAGACATAATTGAAATTCACATAGCCTTGGCAAACACTCTAACAATTACCATGGATCATCGTCTTCATCACATCAACATCATGGCCCTTCAAATTAGAGGGAAACATGGCCCTTTGATTTAGACGAAAACATGGAATTTTAGAGTTCAAGGGGCATGAACAAAGGAGGTTACCAATCCAAAGTCCAAAAAATAACTATATGTACTTGCAATTATGGTGGAATTATGGGCTATTAGGAGCCAAAATGCAAGAACAAACACGGGAGTGTTGTAAGTGGACAATACAATAGAGATAGAAATCAATAATAGTAACATAATCAAAATGAAAATCAAAGACAATCTAGCAACTTTGTCAATGAGAAAAATCAAAGGCAATCACTGGATAACAAAGCTCAACATCAAAAGTTCTTATTTCACAATGTTCTAATGTAGAAATCTGAAGCATTTACATAGTAATAAAGATATTTTGGTGGTTTGAGTCAACTATATGAGAAAAAATGGTTTTTAAAATGCATCCATATAAGAATGCTAAAGAAAATGTAATGATGGGTGACAATACCTCAAATCATAACATTCATCTCCATAGTTATGAAGGCATTACACAAAGCGTAGGAGATGCTTTTTTTCTTTCAATAATGACTCAAAACATCTTATCAGTTGGTGACATGAGTGAAAGAGATTTGGAACTAGTGTTCAAAAACAAGTTTGGTTACACAATCCGAGAATTATACCATCCAAGTAAATTTATTATAAATTGGAAGAAGAAACTTTCTTCATCTATGCTTATTCAAGCAGTACAAACCACTTCTCATTAAAATGATGATACTTTAAGCACACTATGGAACACAAGGTATGGTCACCTCAATTTCAAAAGCTTGGTTTCACTCAAGCAAATAAACATGGTTCAAGGCCTTCTGCACGTATACAATTTCAAAAGCTTGGTTTCACTCAAGCAAATAAACATGGTTCAAGGCCTTCTGCACGTATACATTTTAAAAGATGTATGTGAATCATGCAACATGGGAAAGCCATCAATATTTCCCATTTTGTGGTCTAGAAGCATTGACATGCTCCAAATCAATGCATTATGAGATTCACGGTCATTACTCATCAAAAAGTAAACATGGGAATCAACATATTTACCAATAAAAAAGATGCCCGTTGGTTGCAAATGGGTTACAAATTCCAGCTCAATTTAGACAAATCAATTGACAAATACAAAGCCAATTAGTTGTCGAAGGGATTTGCTTCAAAACTTGGAATAGATTATGAAGAGACCTTTGCGTATTTGTGAAGATGACCACTATTGGTTCACCTTTTGATTGGCTTATCCATTAAATGAATATTAAGGGATATCTAGATGAAGGATAGGCCGCACATGCTTGGAATGCAATAATTCATAATGGAATTTCAACCATCAGCCCCGCCGTCACTTTACATAAAAAATATAACATAACATACTATTTTCTTTGTGCTTTATGTTGGCGACGTGATCATCACCACTTCCAATGAACACCTATTTCATAGGTAAACAGAGTTTGAGAGCATAATTTCCCAACATGAAAGACATGGGAGAGCATAATTTCTTGACATTGAAGTATGAAGAGAATGACAATGGTATCAAGGACAAATATAATGAAAAAATTTCACCAATGGTTTTGTTTATGTGACTGCTGCAAGCCACCTCAAATCTTGTAGAATGTAACATTAGATTGTCATCTCATGGCAAATCTCCTAATACAAATCCTCATTAGTATCGACAACTTATTTGAAGCTTGATTTATTTAACAATCACAAGGCTAGACATCTTTATTCCATTGGATTTTCAGTCAATTCATACAGAAGCCAAAAAAGTTTCATCTCTGTGCAAAAGTTTCTCAAATATTTGAAAGATTATGGGCTAAAATATGACAACTTGAAGATGTTAGTTTTCATGGATATATTGATTTCAATTGGGTAGGAACTCTAGATGATAGAAGATGTACAATTGGATATATTTTACTCTTGCGTTAGTAGCTTTGTCATGTTTTATCTCTGTGCAAATAAAAAGGTCCTCAAATACTTGAACGATTATGAACTGAAATCTAACAACTTAATAGATGTTAGTTTTCATGGATATATTGATGTTGATTGGTCAGGAGCTACATATGATAGAAGATGTACAAGTGGATCAATAGCTTTGCCTTGGCAAACCAAGATAGAGGACCAACCAATGCTACATGAGAAGCAATTTGGTGCAGTAGACTTCTACAAACATTGAAATTATTTCCAAAGAACCAACTGTGTTCTATACCAACAATATCAATAGCATCCATTTAGTAAGGAATCCAATCTTTCATGCTAGAACAAAGCATATTGAAGTACATTATCACCTTATTAGAGAAAGATTCCCAAAGCATATCAAAGTGCATTATCACTCCATTAGAGAAAAGATTCTCAATGAAGAAATTGATGTTGTTCATTGTCCAACACAAGAACAAGTTGTCATTATTTTTACAAAGCCATTTCCTTGACAAGTTCTCATACTTTTGACGATGAGTTGACATTTGCCACCTACAACTTACGAGGGGGAAATGAGGTTTTCCTTTTTGTACAAATTTCGAATGCAAAGTCTCTATGCTCATGCATATTCTCTTATCTCTTAGGTTCTTCTTTATCCCCATTTTTTCCATAGTGTCATTTTTCTATTTAAATAAATCCTGTATACACACCCTGTATACAGTGTAATCTAAGGGGGGGTGTTGAGAATGGTATAAACTACACCATATACTAAGTTCTAGGGAGGAACCTAAGGGACATGGGGAAACCCTAAACCTTACCCTAATCTTGAGAGAGAAAATGTATGTATTCTCAATTTTCTTTGTTATAATTTAGTCATCTTGGTTGTGCACTCCTCTCTCTCTCTCTCTCTCTCTCTCTCTCTCTCTCTCTCTCTCTCACGCATCCACTCCCTACCCTTAACATTGATCCCTTCCATTACTTGGCCTTCCTTTACCTATTCACTCCTTCCCATCCACCCTTGCCATGAGTAGCTCTCTCATGCGTTGTGAGTGAGTGGTTCATCTCTTTTCCAATGCCCATCATCTACCATACTGGTATCATTTAAGATAGCTAAGATACGTGCGTTAAGCAGAATTGAACTCATACTTTAGAGGAGTATTTTGTGGACAAAAGTTCCAATAACAAACATATTAGTGGGGGATAAATTGACATCAATATCTATCTTTATAGCCAGTGAAATATCCTAGAGTCTATTGTTTACCCTTTCAACAAGTTTTAGAGCAAAAAAAAAACAAAAAGAAAAGGTTTTGGGGCCATCTTCCTCCCTCGTTTCTTCTCCTTACCCCTCTTTCCTTTCCTTCTCTTTCCTCCATTCCCTCTTTCATCCCACCATTTTCTCTTTCCTTCATTAGATTCCCTTCTCCTTCTTTCCATTCCCTTCTCCTTGCATTTTCTCCCTCCTTCATCCCTTCCTCTCTCTCTTCCATTACAATCCCTTTATTGTTTAGCCTTTCAATAGTTTTGGAGCCATCTTCCTCCCTCATTTCTTGTCCTTCCATTTAACCCCTCCTCGTGCTCAAGGCAAGCATTGAGAAGAGGGAGCTACTCACTTAGCTTTTATCAATAGCTTTTGTAAGAGGGGGGTGTTGCTATTGACATGTTGATGGGTGCTAGTGCTTGTATTGGGTTAGTTAAAAGGCTAGAGTACACATTGATAAGATATGGTGCCATGAGCACATATTAGAGGCTAAGGTATGGTATAGGAGGGAATTAAAGTAGCCACCCTAGGATGTGGACTACATGATGTGGAGATGTGGATCAAGGATATCCACAAGGAGAGATGTGGATCAGAGGATCCAATAGGTGTGAATATTCAAAGGGCTCTCTCTATATAAGAAGCCTATCATGTATTGTTGATTATATTCATTGTAATAGATTGAGTGTTTCCTACCTTATGTCTCTCTCATGGTGTTACGATCCTCTTTGATCCCTCACTTTGTCATGCTCTATGGATTTCTTCCTGCTTTTAGGTCACGTGTGCTGAGAGGCTAGAAGTTGGCTTGTGGGACTGCCAAACCCTTTGTAGCAAGCCAGATGCCTTGTGGAATGCTTGGACAGCTTTGCACTGGCCACAGATAGTGGAGAATGCCTTAGCCTTGCCTTGGCAGATGGGTTCTAGTGTACAATAGGGATTGGATGCAGTATGAAGCCAAGAACTGGCTTAGATAGTGGATTTGCCAATGAAATAGAGTGCAAGGGAGTGAACCCTTGTTGTATAAGCACTTTTCCATTGTCAAAGGAATAAAATAGATACCAAAAGGGGCATCAAAGCATTTGGGGCCAATCTGTGTCTCTTGCATTTGTTTTCTGAGAGCAGGACACTCTAGCCTCCCTTTCAGTGGTTTCAAAGTTATTTCTAAGTGATATTTAACTAATGGAAGTGGCTGGAAATGATGCAATGTGGCTGTAAATAGCGTGGGTGCTAAGATAGTTACAGTTTACTACTATTTAGTTTACTGAAGGCCGGTTTCAAAAATCAACCTGTTCGATTCACTAACAAAGACTAGAAAAACACAAGACATTACACAAGGCATGGTAACAAACAGCCACCCACATAGGGCACGGCACCCAAATCAAGTTACCCACATAGGGCGCAACCCCTCAACATGATCTCAATCAGCACATAACATCTTCCAAGCACAATATGCATGCTTCAGCGAGCACTTCGAGTACAAATTTCTTCTTCTTTCGGTTGTAGCTTCTGCTTTTCTTGCATGTCTAGGGTGCCACCTCAATCAATCCTCTAACCAGAGATCCTTGTAAGACTTCTCATCTTCATGCTTGATTCTGTCTCACGAACCCGGAGACTGAAGTGGGCATTCACAAAGATATGATAAAGAATGAAGTTTGTGCTTTCAAAATGCCTTGCCTTCAAAGCACTATGCCGCAAAAAGTCCTTGTTCCCAAATTATGGTGAGATGCCAGGCGAGAACATAGCTGCATGCATCTAGGAATCCGCCACAAGAGAGAAGAGACAGATCAATAATTCAAAGCAACAACGATGCAACATGCCTTGGACCCTCAGAATCCATCTTAGATCTCTCTGGCCATCAGATTTCTTTGAGTTTCATGGACTCGAACCGCTCTAATACCATTGTTTGCTTTTAAAGCCTCACAACCCAAATTGATTTTACCACATAAAATGATGCTCTCAAACAATTTAGATTTCTCACATCAAGGAATGATTGCGACACAACAGAGTACCACAAACTTGAACTATATCAAGCTTAGGAGGGACAACTTCAATTGACTTGAGACCTTCAGGACTGCAGCTCATTGCTACTGCAATTGTTACTGCACTTACAAGAACATGACTCTCTAACCGACTCACTATAAGATTCGACTAAAATCCTAATGAGCAACTGCTCAGACACACACAATAAAGACTCAGAGAGCTTAGAAGGCTCTGTGTGTGTGTGTGAGAGAGAGAGAGAGAGCACTTTGCCAACATGTAGTTTATAGGCATGCGTTGTCGCCTCAATTACCACCATTAAACTACTGGAAGTCGTCTCAGGTCTCTAGAAGCCACGCATCTTCTCAAAACCGCCATGCTCACAAGCTATCCAATATACTTGGACTGACTTATCATTATACCCCCCTCAACATATGCAAACTATATGCCCAAATAATAGTGCAACTGAGCCATGTCTGTCATGGCAAAAGACTGTTGTAAATCAGCCTTGAAATCCGCAATTTATTCCATATCTGGCCCAGTGATAAGCATGTCATCCACATATAAAATCAGAATTAAAAATTCCAATGCACTCTTTTGGACATAAAGAGTGGCCTTAGTTGGGCTATTCTTAAAGCCACCAAAAATGCATGTATCTTCGCATACCATGCATGGGGTGCCTGCTTCAAGCCATAGAGGGCTTTTCTGAGCCAGCAAACCATATTTTCAGGAGATAGAGATAGAGAGAAATAGGGAGAAAGAGAAAGAGAGAGAGAGAGAGAGAGAGAGAGAGAGAGAGAGAGAGAGAGAGAGAGAGAGAGAGAGAGGAGAAAGAGAAAGAGAAGGAGAGAGAGAGAGAGAGAGAGAGAGAGAGAGAGAGAGAGAGAGAGAGAGAGGGTTTGAGGGGGAGAGAGAGATCGAGAGAGAGATGGAGAGGGAGGGAGAGAGAGAGAGGGAGGGAGGGGGGGAGAGAGAGAGAGAGGGAGAGAGAGAGAGAGAGGGAGGGAGAGGGAGAGGGTTTTTTGGTAAATTTTGTTTATTTTTTGGTCGATTTGTATTGAAAAGTAGATTTTTCTCTTCGAATTATGGAGTTGTTTTCTAGTGTTTTTTAATTAAATTTGAGAGAGAAACGGAGGCGTTTTGGCCATAATTTTGTAGTTTTTGCATTGCTCGCATACATGTAGCTATCCCTCAGCATGGTAGATGGGTGATCCCCCTACCCTCAAGGAGACTTCTATTGAGTATGAAAAGATAAGTGCTTTTATGAGGAACATGCATCCCTCTTCATTGTTCAAGTTACAGATCTCTTGTGGGATAGTGGTGAGGACACTTTGGTATTTGATGTGTAGTTTGGAGGCAGATTGGTTAGATCTTATGATTCTAATATGGTTTTTGATGCACACCTAGAGCTAGTTAGATTTGTTGGCTTTGTTGAGAGGGGTTATTTTGCTTCTGGCTGGTATATATAGACTCTCATCCAGAGAATACCAAGAGGGTATTTGGAGGCTTTGGTTCTTTGGGGGTGCCCCCATCAAGTATCGTCAATGGAATCTAGACAAGTGGGAGTGTTAGTTTGCTTCTCGCTAGTGTAGACCCTTGTCTTTTATTCTCTAGTCCAAAATTATGTTCCAATAATAAGCATGTCGACATCTTTTTCCATGAAGAATGTAGATGTTAGAAGCACAAAGTCTTTTTAGAAACCATCAAGCTTGTTGTACTAGCTTTGTTTTTTTCAACTTGAGATATTCTCTCCATGATATCATAATATTTTGACATTGTTTATGTATTTTGTAGGTATCATGTCGAACAACCAAACTTTCGAAGAAATCCATGTCTTTGGAAAGCCCACATCGCGGAGGATGCTTCCACTAGGATCCAAAGGATAAGGGTGGAAAAGAAAGGCACCAAGGAACCAAAGAAAAGTGCCAAGGATCCAAGTCTTGAGGTGAAATAGCTTCAACAGATTTATGATGTTCCTGCTCCGTCGTTGCAAATTCAAACATTATGGGAGATAGTGGAAGTACACAATAACATTGATTCAAAATGGACCATCAAAGTTAACACTGATACGAAAGAGATGACTTTGTCGCTTCCAAAGACACTTCCCAATGGAAGATCAGTTTTTAAGCCAATAATAAAGATTAAAGATATCACAAGAAGTGAGTCCAATGAGGAATGTGTTGAAATGCTTGGGATTGATAACAATAAGAAACCTATTATTTTTATTGTTATGGAAGAGAAGTTCTCTTTGAAAGCTGTTACTCCACCCATTGTAGCGGAACAATCAAAACAAATCAAAGAGGAAGGGAAGGTTAGTTACTATCCATAAGTAATTTCTAATTCTCTATGTTTATGTAATTTCTTTTGAATACTATGAGAGATTCAATTTTGTTTTGTGTGTCCAGGATCTTTTTTATCACTTGACAAATCAAATTGTGGAGGTTGATAAAATTATCGAGCAGATGGAGGTATCAACTTCCAATAGTGATTCTGAGGAGCATACAGAGGAGGGTTATGAAGAAGATACCGCAACATCACCAATCAAACCAAGAGGTTCTTCAAAGTCAAAGGAAAGGGATCTTCCCGTATTGAAGCTGAAAATTTTGGCTCTAATATAAAAGGATTAAGAATTTTCACAGGTTCACATGGATTGAGAGCACCTTCTCTTTTAGGCCATCATGGATTGAGTGCACCTCCAAGTGGGCATGGTTTGAGTGCACCACTCCCAAAAAAATAACCTCTATTGGCTGCAAGTGTGTTTCCTCTTGAGTCTGATGAGGATGTTGTTGAGGAGACTCCATCTATTGCACAAGGGAAAAAACGGAGTAAACTAGGATCAAAGGCTCCAGCAAGTACCGGGAGCTGCTGATATTGGAGATGGCACCTCAGATACACAACAAAATAGAGTTCGAGCAAAGGTACAATGAGATAACCTTGTGGATCGATAGACTTTCTTCTTCGAGCAAAGGTACAATGAGATAACCTTGTGGATCGATAGACTTTCTTATTCGCATTGATCATGTTATCAGACCTCCTATTGATCCTAGGACTGGCCTTCGGCCATTTGAGGTGTGAAAAATACATCCTTTCCATATTGAGAATTTGAAGTCACGAATGAAGGACAATCCGCATACACAGGTTGTGAACTACATTGTGCTCGTGGATCCAAAAGATTGTCCATACAAGGCATCTTTTGATCGTCGAAAAACAAATGATTATAACTACTTTGTAGTGCCTCTTGCAAATGAGGATGAGGCTATGCATGATGAGGAGGATACCTTGGCTAATGATGCCCGGTATGATCCATTGGCTGGTTATGCCAAGACAGATGTGGTTTCTGTAGTTATTGACTCAGGTCATATTGCGCATGGGCAGGAATCATTGATATGTTTGCTTTGTAAGTGCCTCCATGACTAGAAGCAATCCCCTCGAGCTTGGCTTCATAGGTTTGATACCGTTATGAGAGCTCGGGATGTGATGCGCAGTGAGACAGGTTATGGTCTTAGTATTCAAGAGGTTGCTATCCTTTTGAGGCTACTTGCCATATGGTCCTTTATGGACAGGGATGCTTTGCAATGGGAGCTGCATGGTCTTGATGATGTTTGTCTTCAAATACTTGGTTATTTCAGTATGGAGAGGGGGAAGTTATCAAGTACTCCATTGCCTGTATTGGCTCTGTACTTGAAACACAGCAGGTTTGACGATCATAGATTAGTTGAGCAGCAAGTTATGGTTGATATGGAAGCCATAGTACTTCATGCATCCATGACTAGGTTGAGACTTGGTTTCACATGTTTGCCATTGGGGCTACACTTCCGGTTCTTGCTTCCATTGCAGTGGGAGTTGGTAGCTTGATTATGGCATATTTTGGCAGTAGGGAAGCGATTGTGGACATCAGGTCCTTATGCTTCCAAGAGCAGCATGCAGGTGATGCAGGTTGGGTAGACCAGTAGAGGTCTATTGTAGGGCATGTGCTTATGGTCACAGGTGGTACAGAGACGTTTTCTTTGCACAGTGACAGTTCGGGTGCTATGGACTTAGCACAGGAGCACGTGATGGTGAGAGTTCACTCTCCTAGTGAGATCTGGCATGAGATGTTGGTTGACAGGCATCTACAGCTTGTCATTTTCTATCCTGCAGACCTGATGTCTGCTAGTAGCTTATCCTCTATGCACTTTGCACATTGTAAAGTGCCGATGGGCATAAAATGACGGTTTGGTCATCTTGTTTTTCAGCCTATGGCTGATTGTATTATATGTGTACTATACTCCCTTAAAGGCACAGTGCCTTTAAGTGGGAGGTTGTTGGGGTAAAGGGCAGTGTGCCCGCCCACTTGTACATTGCCCATGTATACTCATATATATATGATAGAGGAATAAGCTGGAGTAGCTTTTGCTCCGCCACTTCTGGTGTCTCCTTATCCCTTTGTGTGTGCTCTCCTCTCCCACAGTTTCTTCCACAACCTGCCAAAACCTTCTTTGCAACTTTCCTAGACCTCCAAGCAATCTCTTACCTAAGCATCGCACGAGCCTCATCATCAAAGATGCAGAAAACCCACTCAAGATCTTGTGAGGAGTCAGATCCACATACGAAAGAGGAGTGTTGGAATCCTTGGAAATCCCTTCAACACTCAAAAGCAATAACCCCTTCCTTCCCTTCACCAACTTCCACTAGTCCTTTCACATTCGACCCCTCACACACCCTCCCTTCCTTATTACCAAAATTGTGCATCGTCATGCTTGTACCATAGGCTTGTGTTGCCAATGGTCATGAAACTTCCTAGAAAAATTTCAAAAGTAATTCCTTTATACTTGCAGATTTCCATAAGGATCACACATCATTGGATGGTGGGACATGCACATTTCCTCATTTTCGACCATGGATGATGCATTGGAGTCAAAAACTTGTGCATTGGTATCCTTATACCGTACCTCTATATCTCGATGGTCACAAAACTTTGAAGGAAGTTTTACATGAGTAATTACATTATACTCGCAAAGATTCATAATGATCGAATATCAATTACGTGGTGGGGTGTTCACATTTTCTCTATTTGGTAGTTGCAATGAAGTACGAAAGAAGCCCACAGAAACACAGTATAGGAGAAGCTTACAAAATGGCAGACTAGAGAACTATTGTTAAGACATAATTTGCTTCACATCTTCAAGTTCCCCAAAAATTAGCATGGGACCACACACATCCTCAACAACAAGCACTGCATCTATAACATGCCACATATTCAAATCCAGTAACCAACTATGGCATGAAATGCTCCTTGGAATTGATTTTCTGAATATCGATAGCACAAGGTTGGTGCAACTTGCCTTAAATGGATTAGGCAAAGAATATGATCAATTTGTAACTACCATGGTTACAAAGGAGAATCCCCCAACTTTTGAGATAATGGCTAATATGCTAATGGGGGCACATTCGAGAACAAGTGTGCAAATCCAGATCCAATAAGAGAAAAGGAATGCCCATAGAGGTAAAGGATATACCAGAGGACACAGTAGGACAAATCAGCCTCTAATAAAGGTAATCAAAACTCTCGAGCAACAATAGCCAAAATTTTAATCAAGGACAGTCTAGTTGATAACTAAAATAGACAAGGTATTCCTAGACATGCAGGGAACAAACGTGGAAGAGGTAATGTTAGGAGAAACAAATTATTTAATAATAACTTCATCATCATGATCATCAATGCAAATGCACCAAGAAGGATAGGGAATTGTTGCTACTATTCCTAAATATTGGCAATTAAAGTGCCACAAAAGGAACAAGATTAGTCTTCAGGACATAGCTCCAAACAATTAGGCAATTATGTCCAGCATGATGATTGACGGATAAATCTCATAATGTTTTCTTACCATTCAAGGCAATTGTAAACTTGATCAATCTAAAGCACCAAAATGATTTGTAGACTCAGGTGCAAGAGCACACATGACAAGCCGCAAAGTATGGTTTTCAACTTTAGAAAAGAATCAAAATTCAAAAGAGCATTTGTTCATAGCTCATGGGCATCCATGCAGGGTGTAAGCAATAGCTCAAATTCTAACTGAAAGTCTTTCAAGTGAAAAGGTCATAAAAGATGTTTTGCATGTGCTAAACTTGACTCAAATTTTGTTATCATTGGGTCACGTTAACAAGGTCTGCTACTTCAAAACTCAACTTAGCATCTGCCTAAAACCTCTTGAAACTTAAGAGGGGGAAGTAATATATAACTTGCTCCCAAGTTTTTATAGTTTTGTTCTAGTTCTTTATAGCCATGCTCATAGAAGTATCAAAGTCTACGATTTTTTGTGCGTGTAGCACTTTTTTCTTTTGTGCTCTATCATCTTGTAACAATCTAAGAGGGGGTGTTGAGGATGTAAATTGCATTAGGGGTACTGTGTATTCAAGAGTGGTAGAAATGGGCATGTCCCACATGTAAAGACCAAGTGTAAATTACACATGGGGTTGCGTATATATAACCTTGTAAGACATCTTTATGCAGTATAGAAGTTTAGATTTGCATAGTATCATGGACTTGTGGCAGCTACCTCCTTCCTCCTCTCTCCCATAGCTTTTCCCGCTTCTCTTAACACGGGCTTCCTTGTCTCTAACCTTCTCTGTTTCATCCTCTTCACTGCACATCATCGGTTGGATGCCGAGAACAAATCGAGCACTTATGAATTGGCAAGGGGCAGACTGAACCAGATAGTGGAATGAGAGAGAGATCAAACAACCTCCCCAATCACCATTGCACCACCAAGCATATCAAGGGAGGCTGGGGGCAACAAGGCAGCCATTGCATCATCTGCTCGAAAAATGCATGTTTAAGGCAAATGATCAGAGAGTGGGAGACGTAGCCACCTACATGATCGTGTCGGAAGTGATCTTTAGAATCGATCGACGGAATTCAATCAAGAAGATAAGCAGTACAGAAGTGGATTGATTCATCGTGATTGATCTCAGATTGATAATCTTGAACGGAATCTGGAAGATCATGGGAAGGCCAGTGTTCCCAGTATTTCACAACATGATTCCTATATGGATTGCCGTGTTGAAGCTGTTGAAGAAAGCTTTGAAAAGTCTGTCATCATTGATCAGGCTTTCCGAATCCGGAGGTCCTCATTTTCTCGTGCAGCCATTTCAGTGCAGTGATCTGCAGCAGACAGAATCTTTCCATTACGAGAAGCCTATTTTAAGATTCGAAATGCTCTAGCAGACCTCGCACTGACTGCATAGAAGTGCTAGATTATGGGTTTATGTTCTCATGAAACATCTTGTTATACGAGACCCTTGAGACGTAAGTCATAGAATTGCTACCTTGAAGTTGCCTCCCTCTTTGGCAAAGAACAATGTTCCAATAAAGGATTAAAGTTATGGTGGAGATCGTAGGAGTCCCTCAAACCCTAGATTGTGGAAAGGTTCCTCTATGAAGATAGGCCCCTTATGGTGCTCAATTATCAAGGATGGCAGTGTGTTAAGAGACAGTGTGTTAAGAGACCAGGACATCAAGGGTACATTGAGATTAAACAAAAAGGGAGTGAGGACACGAGGAGACCTTTGGGACAAAGGTAATCAAAAATGTAAATTGGATGAGTAACTCATAATATCATTTAATCTCCATGGATTTCATGTAAGACTCATTCATGTGATGATGCAATTTGGGACAAAAATACACTTGCTTGGATCAAAGAAAGATTGTATACCTTTGTCAAGAAGTTTATATGGATGTCGCATTACTAGTATAGTCTTCTCTGAGAAGAATAAGGAAGTGATAGACTCACTCAATCATAAGTGGCAAGCCTACTTCGCCTCAATATGGGCTAGTAGGTTTTCTAGAATCCAAGATGGGAGTATTTCTAAAAAACAATCATGTATACTTGAAACCAAAAAAGGTAAGCTCTTCCACACAAAGTTCACCACTTAATCAATTGGAGAAGAAGAACACAAACCACACCACGAAAGCAAGAGCAGACTGGGTACAATCTCCCTCACCCTAGATCAATGGCTCACACTTCCTCATCTAGAGTATTTATGATATTTCATAAAAGCACAATGAGCCAAAATTATCCCTCTCTTCCAAAATGAGGGATTTGCTTTACATAGCCATCTTTGAGCCCAAAATTGAATTATGTCCACTCCACAATATATTGCTCAAACTTGCAATAATAAAGAAATATAAAATTGGCCCATGGCCATAAATAATGCAATGTGCAACACCTCGATCAGTACCCTCGCACTAACTCCAATCCTCACTATGAGTTCTATCACCTGTCCTCAAACCGCCAATTACATTACTTATTAACAATCGATTGAAGGAATCACCGAATCAATCGATCCCAACATAACCACGCTCAAAGCACAATACCAATAACACTAGCGATATCAGTATTAACCTGGAATCACCCATGATACCAACCATTTAGCATGGCAAACCACAAGGTAGTCAAGCATCCCCAACTAACCACACAAAGTATCCCACTAGGACCCCCACCATGTTTGGTGCACTCCTATGGAGTACTTTGCCATAGTCACACTTGACTAAATTAATAATATCCTAAGTAAGATATATCAAAAATATAATTTCCATAACATCCCTCTTGCTTGGATTGCAACTGACCTCAGTTACGTGTTTGATTATAAGAACTAATGAGGCCTGGAAAAGTTCGAGAGAACCGCTCAAGCATCCACTGCATCATCTCTTGGATGATTCTTAAATTTGAGCGAACTACTTCAAAGGGGTTTCGTTGGCGAAACTACCAGCAGTGTGTTTTTTTACGGATGTGCATGACACCAAGGCAAAAATGGTATTTAATGCTCGATCGACCATGCAAAGCATATCCGATCGAGCACGATGGTGCAGGTGCTTGCGTGAAGCGTGCTTTGCGTCGATACCAGTTGCGTCACAGTGCCGATCGCTTCAAGGATGCACATGATGTGGTGCGGTGGTGCAGCCAGCACTTATCCACTAGTGCTACCTCCTCGTTTCAGTCGCGTGACGATAGGGTGGTGAGCCGGTATTTTTGGTGCGTGGACATTGGGAGTCTTGATCGGTCTAGGCCTTTTGATTGTCGTTCCGTGCCTGGCACTCTTGATTTCCATTCCATCAGGAGCGTAGGTAAGTCTCACCCCGCGATCTTTTCTCGACGGTTTGCATGTTTTTGCTCTGCATGCATTGATGATGATTGGGGAGGGTGCTCCATGATACCATGGGCCGATCCATGGGTACGGCGAGTGCTTTCTCCCTTCCAGCCTTGGGAGGAGGTACATGATGATCAGGATGCGGGATTCAGTTCCTCTAGAGATTATGACCAGCTTACAGATATTTTGCGTATTGGTGATATCTTCGCGGTTATTGCTTCGGAGGGCAATGAGGAGGGTGTGGATTATTACTTGTTGCGATGCTCTATGCTGAAGAGTGTGCTGAATGAGGATACAGTGGATGGGCATGGGATGCACTTCAATGCTCATAGCATGATCGTAGGTGGCCACTATTTTCAGCAGATACAGAGGCGTGGTCGGTATATTGAGTTCCAGGAGTACATGGCGGATCAGGAGGCATACATGTATTCTCATCTTGTTGTTGGGATCAAGATTACTTTGAGTCGTGTTCGCACTCGCAAGGCGACGTCCACTCCACGATGGCGCCTTGCAGTGGCGGATCACGAGAGCATACTTGCAACTATTGGCATGAGAGCTGATCCTGAGGAGTAGCACATTACATATCATATTTTTTGGGATCATCAGTTGATTAGATTGATTTTTATTGGGTATCACTAGTTGATTACACTTTTTTGTATTCGATATGTATAGGCTCACTGTGTGACCGTACCATTGTAATTTTCATGGACTCATATTTTGTATTTCACTATGATGGCTGTATACACGTTCATACACATCATTGTATTAGATTCTATTTTTTACATGATGTCCGATGTCTTCTCAATGGGATTTGTTGTGTTTGTAAAACAAAAAATTGTTTATTAGTAGTAATGTTGTAATTTGTTTTGTGCTTTAGGACATTTTAAAAACGTGACTAAGAAAATTCGCGCACGTACTAACGAAATACGCGTGTGGACTTACTTGTTGGGGATGAAACTTCGCACGACTCTTAGGCCACCCTAGACATACATCCACGCGAGATTTGGTCTGAACTGATTTGGTATGCGCCACGTGGAAGGTACAATGCGTACATTTTTACAATCCCTACTAGCACGACTACGTATGAGCTATGGCGCATGTACTAACGAAATACGTGTGTGGACTTATCTGTTGGGAATGAAACTTCGCATGACTCTTAGGCCACCCTAGACATACATCCACGCAAGATTTGGTCTCCAACTTATTTGGTATGCGCCATGTGGAAGGTATAATGCGTACATTTTTACAATCCCTACTAGCACGACTATGTGTGAAAAATGGCGCACGTACTAACCAAATATGCATGTGGACTTATCTGTTGGAGATTAAACTTTGCACGGCTCTTAGGCTACCGTAGACGTACATCCACGCAAGATTTGGTGCCCAACTGATTTGGTATGCGCCACGTGGAAGGACAGCTGCGTACATTTTTACAATCCCTACTACCACAACTACGTATGAAAAATGGCACACATACTAATGAAATATGCACGTGGACTTATCTGTTGGGGATGAAACTTCACACGGCTCTTAGGCTACCCTAGACGTACATCCACGCAAGATTTGGTCTCCAACTGATTTGGTATGCGCCACGTGGAAGGACAAATGCGTACATTTTTACAATCCCTACTAGCACGACTACGTGTGAAAAATGGCGCACGTACTAACGAAATATGCACGTGGACTTATCTGTTGGAGATTAAACTTTGCACGGCTCTTAGGCTGCCGTAGACGTACATCCACGCAAGATTTGGTCTCCAACTGATTTGGTATGCGCCACGTGGAAGGACAAATGCGTACATTTTTACAATCCCTACTAGCATGACTAAACCCTAAACCCTAAACCCTGAACCCTAAATCCTAAACCCTGTTGGGGACGAAACTTCACACGCCTCTTAGGCTACCCTAGACGTACATCCACGCAAGATTTGGTCTCCAACTGATTTGGTATGCGCCACGTGGAAGGACAAATGCGTACATTTTTACAATCCCTACTAGCACGACTAAACCCTAAACCCTAAACCCTGAACCCTAAATCCTAAACCCTGTTGGGGACGAAACTTCACACGCCTCTTAGGTTACCCTAGACGTACATCCATGCAAGATTTGGTCTCCAACTGATTTGGTTTGCGCCACGTAGAAGCAATCCCTACTAGCACGACTAAACCCTAAACCCTAAACCCTAAACCCTGAACCCTAAACCCTGTTGGGGACGAAACTTCACATGCCTCTTGGGCTACCCTAGACGTACATCCACGCAAGATTTGGTCTCCAACTGATTTGGTTTGCGCCACGTAGAAGCAATCCCTACTAGCACGACTAAACCCTTAACCCTAAACCCTGAACCCTAAATCCTGAACCCTGTTGGGGACGAAACTTCACACGCCTCTTGGGCTACCCTAGACGTACATCCACGCAAGATTTGGTCTCCAACTGATTTGGTTTGCGCCACGTAGAAGCAATCCCTACTAGCACGACTAAACCCTAAACCCTAAACCCTGAACCCTAAATCCTAAACCCTGTTGGGGACAAAACTTCACACGCCTCTTAGGCTACCCTAGACGTACATCCACGCAAGATTTGGTCTCCAACTGATCTGGTTTGCGCCACGTGGAAGGTATAATGCATACATTTTTGCAAGCACCTTTTCAATGCTTAATGTTTACAATTACGACACACGGCATTATTTTTAAAATACATTATGTATTAGATGTGTGAATTGAGATATTTGAAATTCAAAATCATACTCTTAATTTTAAATACGCACATGGGGATGAAACTTCGCACGGCTCTTAGGTTTAGTGTAATAATTGCAAGCATTGATATATACGAAATTCAATATGATATTCAAAATGATAAAGTTGGAACTTGAACACTTTTTCAATGCATAATGTTTACAATTACTTCACATGGCATTCTTTTTTAAATACCTTATGTATTAGATGTGTGAATTGAGATATTCGAAATTCAAAATCATACTCCTAATTTTAAATGTTTATGTTACATTTAAAAAAACTATAAACTGAGATAAACAAAGTGTGAAGAACATCATGAAAGTACGAAAATGCTCATACATCATAAAAGTGGGAACAATATCATGAAAGTACCAAAATGAATCTGTACATCATCATCATCATGCTGCAGAAGTGCATCCCTATACAAGAAACGTGTGAAGCCTAAACAATCAATCTGAATCCGAATCTGATAGCTCTACATATGATTCTCTAGTGGAACGCTGATGTGGCTCCTGTATGACCCGCTGCCCAACCGTCCGCTGTGTGCCCTCAGGCAAAGCCGGCTCAGATGGGCCAGCCTCATCACCTACATGAGATGGGCCAGCCTCATCCTGATGAAGAGGAGGGCATGCTGCACGCGCCACCGCTGCCATCTCTGCCTCCCTCGCCTCCTCTATGTACGCGCGTCTCAGCTCCCATAGCCATGCATCTGCGAATACTCGTGCCTCAAATCCAGCGCGAGTAATCGTCTCTACGTGTAGAAGACGCTGGTCTCGGCCCCGCCCTAGCTGCTGCTGCTCCACCCACTGCTGCAATGATGTCTGCAGCTCTGCCTCTCGCTCAATCCGGCGTGCCTCCTCTGCTCGTGCCTCGTCACCTGGCATGAAATCACCATACGAAAAGCGTCGTGGAACGCATGCTGCAACCACCGATGTATCAGCACCCTCCTGCATCAGCAACGCTCTCTGTGCCTCCTCCCTGTAGTGCTCTGTCAAGACTACGCGGGCGAATGGATCAACGGCCTGACGACGACCAGGATATAGATCATCCATGCCTAGTCCTCTGTATGTCGCCACATCAATGTCAGCAAAGCATACAGGGCACACTGATCGTGCCACCATGTGGCGGGTCATGCAATGGAGATGTGCGATGTGGCCGCACCCTAGTCCAAACCACCCTACGGTGTCAAACTCCTCGTGGCAAAGGACACAAGTGGCAGTAGGAAGCCTGGCTATGACTGCTGCGTCTATGGGTGTCCTAGTCGGCACATCTACAGGAGGAGCGGGGTATAGGGCCACGCTGGGGTCGATCCTATGGCGAGATGGATCACGACTAATATGCCTCAACTGCAAAATATAGTGCTCTGCACGATGGTATGCTATGCATGTCCGAATCCTCTGCTCCTCCAAATCTGTCTGCAACAGTCGTACGCGAGACTCCATCTCCTGACGCAATAGATGTGCCTGCAATGCAAACATGTCGCGTACATGGTGAGAATTAACCAAAAAACTTCAGTTCAAAACACGCTACAAAAAAATAAACTAACATAATCAAAATAACTAACCTCGTCCCTAGACTCTCGGCCAACAATGCCTCCAACTCTGCAATCCGTGTGTCTCGAGCCTCCAACTCGTGCTGAGGCGGTGTAGATGTGGGAGGTGGTGTAGATGTGGGAGGCTCCATCGATGATCGAGGTGGGGGAGGTGGAATCGCAATAGATCTCGATAGGGCAGAGACCATGTGCTGCAAGGATGATGCCACTAAATGAACATCCCCCCTAATCTGTCCTCCCACCGCTCGCAATGCCGGTGCAGGGATGGTGTGCAACTCTGGTGCCTCACGTCGACGCCGAACACCTGCAATCTGACGCTCCTGACGCCCCATCCTACCACATCTCGCTCCTGATCCTGGACGGGTACTAAGGTAGTCCACCCGATGACCAAGCACAAACTCAGCGTATAGTTGCATGGCAAACGACCTGGCTATCTGACGGTTGTGAGGCAATCGACTACCATTCGCAGCAAGATATCTCGGATAAATGTGTGCTGCTATGATGGAGTGCCTACAACGTAAAATATGCAAGGGGAGCCCTGATCGTGGTCGCATCGCCTCGGTGTGACCATCCCAAAACATATCCTCCAAGGCCTGCCTGTGATGTGACTCACGCTCAAACAACTGTCGAATGGCTCTCCAATCCAAGCCACCACCAGTGATCTCCGCCTCAGCCTGTGCCTGAAAGCTATCCACAACGTCCTCAACTGTGTCCAATCGACCCAGAGCCTCAATAACTGAATCTAGACTCGCAACCAAGTGAGGGGGTGCCCTAGCATCCTGCAGTGCCCTCATCTCAGCTCTCAGCATCTCTATCTGCATACGAATAGTGGTGCTAGAACCTGTGCGCTGGCTGGCGCATGCACAAAAAAAACACATGGAAATTAATATTCTATTTGGGTAATGAAAATAATATTCTATTCAATATGACTTATAATCTATTTACGTAATGAAAACTATGCGTATGTACTCCTTGATGAGGTAGGATGTCGTTGGGATCATCCTATGCACCTACCGGTAGATGGGCCAAATGTGTGGCTCAATATTAATCAATATTATTAATAATTCTTAATTTTGATTAGAATTTTTTCAAACTCTAGTTGTTGCATTTTTAAACTTAGATGTCTCAAATATTTTTTCCTTATATGTTTCCCTTTTTTCACTTTTTATCCAATATGAAACTTTTCCACATGTGGTGTAAGGACCACATTGTCCACTTATGGCCCCTATACTAAGGACAGATAGTGGAGAGGTTTGGTTAATAAGACCTTCTTTGAATGCTTTACTGCCTTGGGTTTGCAATAGATATGGAGGAGATAGAAGGATACCTAATACATTACTTTGAACGATACACAAGCAAGGCGCATCTAGTATTTCTCGGACTACACATTAAAAAAGAGAGCGGGTTCACACTACAGACCTTTTAAAACGAGAACTTTGAGAAAATAATTAAGCCTTTTCAATATTATCTATTTTGGTTGGGCAATCCACCTCAACTAGTGGCCATTCCTATAGATCATCACTTGGTTCCCATGCTTGGGGAGAGAGGAGACCTTTGGACAATCATAAAAATTACGTATGTGTTTTCGATGCGCTGGTGCATTTACAAGATCCAATTAGCCATATGCTTATGCATCTAACCACTCTAGTGTTGGGGTCTTTGCCCATTTGGTGTGGTGTTTTAGGGATAATGCCCATGTGGTGTTTTATACAGCCTACTTACTCTACCTAAATTATGAAACAACTCTTAACCAACTATATAATCTATAATATTCCACATAAACGATGATTTTTTAAAAGATGGTTTTGAAGACTAAAATTTAAACGTTTTTTTATTTAAATAAAAATAGCACCAATTTCAAAGATAACATAGAACCTACTTTAATCTCTCTTTTTCTTGTTCTTGTTTTCTTGTTTTCTTGTTTTTAATACATTATTTTCTTATTTTAACAAAATTCTTATTTTCTTGTTCTTGATACCACTGAATTCTAAAAACAAAATTTAAACGTTATATTAAATTCAAAACTTCAGTAATTTGTAAACTTCACTTATAAATTTTTTTAAATAGATTATTTTAAAAAACAAATTATATACTTTTTGACATTTAAATACTAACTTAAACTCTTATTTTCTTTTTTTTAAAAGATCATTTTTAAAAATAAAATTTAAACGTCTTTTTATTTAAATATAAATAACACTAATAAAAAAAATATCTTTAATCTCTTTTTTTTAAAAGATGATTTCAAAAAACAAAATATATACATTTTCAGGCTTTAAATAAAAAATTACGTAATTCCAAAAATAATTAAAAAAACTTTAAAATGCATTTCAAATTTAGAAATATTTTATAATTATTCCTATAAACTAAAATTTAAACGTTTCTTTATTTAAATAAAAATAGCACTAATTTAAAAAATAACTTTAATCTCTCTTTTTTTAAAGATGATTTTAAAAACAAAATATTTACATTTTCACATTTTAAATAAATAATTACGTAATTCCAAAAATAATTAAAAAAAACTTTCAACTGCATTTCAATTTTAAAAATATTTTATAATTATTCCTATAAACTAAGATTTAAACGTTTTTTATTTCAAAAAAAATAGCTCAATCTCTTTTTTTCCAAAGATGATTTTTAAAAACCTAATTTTTACATTCACATTTTAAATAAAAATTTAAAATGCATTTGAAATTTGAAATATTTTATAATTATTCCTATGAACTAAAATTTAAACGTTTTTTTTAAAAATAACTTAAATCTCTTTTTTTTCAAAGATGATTTTAAAAAACAAAATTTTTACATTTTCACATTTTGAATTAAAAATGTCGTAATTCAAAAATTTAAAAAAAACTTTTAAATGCATTTCAACTTTAAAAATATTTTATAATTATTCCTGTGAACTAAAATTTAAACGTTTTTTTATTTAATTAAAAATAGCTCTAATTAAAAAAATAACTTTAATCTCTTTTTTTTCAAACATGATTTTAAAAAATAGAATTTTTACATTTTTACATTTTGAATAAAAAATGCCTCATTAAACGTTTTTTAAATTTAAAATTTTCACATTTTAAATTATAAATGTAATTCAAAAATTTAAAAAAAATTTACAAATGCATTTCAAATTTATAAATATTTTATAAATATTCTTATGAACGTTTTTTATTTAATAAAAAAAGCTCTATTTTTTTTAAAAAAAAATTCATTTTCACATTTTAAATAAAAAATGTCGTAATTCATAAATTTCAAAAAAACATTAAAATGCATTTGAAATTTAGAAATTTTTTATAATTTTTCTTATAAACTAAAATTTAATTAAATTCTACCAAAAAGAAAATGCTACATTAAAAAAACAGAATTTTTACATTTTCACATTTTGAATAAAAAATGCCTCATTAAACGTTTTTTAAATTTAAAATTTTCACATTTTAAATTATAAATGTCGTAATTCAAAAATTTTAAAAAAAATTACAAATGCATTTCAAATTTATAAATATTTTATAAATATTCCTATGAACGTTTTTTTATTTAATAAAAAAAGCTCTATTTAAAAAAAAATTTCATTTTCACATTTTAAATAGCCCCCCCCCCCCCTCCCACTCCCCATGCCCCCCCCCCTTGCGCGCATGTCGCGTACCCTCCCCACCCCCACCCCCCATGCCCCCCCGCCCCCCCCCCCCCTCCCACTCCCCACCCCCCATGCCTGTAACGGGTGGCCCGTTGACAAGGGACTGAGCCTCAGTCCATCCCTCCTTCATCAACCACCTTTTGTACGGATGTACGGCACAGTGCACGACAATAATATGATGCCGTACGACACATGTATCGGCTGTACGGAATCATACGACGACTGTACGGAATCTGTACGATGCTCGATGCACAGAATGTACGACGGTACTTCAGTACGGCTGTACGGCGTGGGACAGTATGGATGTACAGTGCAGGATAGTACATATGTATGGGCTGGCGCGTTGTACAGTTGTACGGGTGACGAGCTGTACAGCGAGGGATAACAGGTTGATCAGCTTACACCGACAAAAGGTTTGGCACCTCGCTTCGGCTCTTCGCTACCTGGGGGGTAGTATGTCCCAACGGTTGGGTTGTTCGCCCATTAAAGCAGTACATGAGCTGGGCATCACAGGGTCTTCTGTCACAGACAGTGACGGCCTGGTTAGCTTGTCTGCAGTACCCAACTACTAGGTCGCCACAAGATTGGCTCGCACAAAGGTGAGGTCACACAGCAGTCCCAGCAGTGAACAGGTGGAGACCAAAAAGCAGTCAACAGTAAAGCTATAGGGTGTCTACTACCAAGAGGCTTTCATGTCACTCTATACGGACCAACCCTGCCTGAATAAAGATGACCTGGGTATTAGCTCTACATCCTTGCCCGACAAAAGGTCCATATACACAGGCGCTGGTATTGAAGAACTGCTCTCTTGAGCCATAGTGGCAACCTGGAGACTCTTGGACATTAATATTGGGAAGAGATATCTTAGCCGAAGTCACCTCCTTCTCGAAGCGGCATCAGCACTGCCGAAATCTGCATGTTGATCAAGCCTACTTGTGCGTGTAATTGAATAAGGGATCGAGAATGAACCGAAAGAGTTTGCAAAGAACAATTTACACTCTAGGGTCCAAAATTAGCATCACGGTTGCCTCTTGCAGTAGAAAGATGGCCACCCCAACTAGAGCTCTAACATGCACTTTAGTCTGGACTCTGCAGCATGAAGGTGGCTAACACAATTTAAGCCACATGCCCCATTATGCCCAATTATGCACGCGAACACACACTGACTTATTCAGAAAAAATAGAGCAAAACTTACTGTCCATGCCAATGCTAACGAGCACCCCAGCAATTGACACACCTTGTTCTTAACTTTTGTCTATCTACTAAATTTTCACCATCCCCGTGTAGCATTGAACTTAATAATCAAATCTAGTTAATGATCACTTTACCTCTATCTGTATACTATCACCAAAAGAAGTAAGAGAGAACACAATCAGCATGAAGCGTTTCCATACTAGCATCAAATAAAGCAGTAACTCCTCACAAAGGCTATGCATGAAACTTAAACTACAGTTCTGATTCTTCATGTATTGCATGTACAAAACTTTGGGTACTGTTTAAGCTAGGACATTGAGCAGTCGAAGCTTGACCTTGCATGAGGTGTTATTCTTCCTGTAATTCTTGCACAAAAATGTTGTGTACTGTGTACTTCAACATAAGCATCAGAAACTCATCCCATTCGCACTTGTATCAAAACTGGATATTGCTGGAGCTTGACCAGCATGTGGACTATATCCTTCCTGTCTTGCCTAAACAAAATGTTATGTATTCTTCACATTAACATATCAAAACTGGATATTGCTGGAGCTTGACCAGCATGTGGACTATATCCTTCCTGTCTTGCCTAAACAAAATGTTATGTATTCTTCACATTAACATAGGACGATGGAAACTGGTCCGAGTAGGACTTGTATTAAACCTGGATGTTGCTACAAACCTGTCATGAAGTCCTGTAGCAATCTGCAGACCTATCAAAGTAAAGCTCCATTACTCACGTTTACTTTCTCTGGTTATACCTAGCTGAGTTTCCACATTTGTGAAACCTATGGTGGCCAGAGAGCTTTTCTTTTGGACGACCTCCTTTCTTTAGGAGCCTTGGTCATGATCCATACAGATGATTGTGGAATCTGGGATTGGTGTAATTCAAGCCAATTCCGAAAACCATCCCAACTTCCGTTCGACCAAAAACTATCATCTGGCAGGGGCAAAGTTGGCAGTACAGTAGTTACATACATCTTCACAAAGTCAATATTATCTGAAGAAGTAACCACATTCATGTCTCTTCCAACACAACCCCCTTTTTGGACACCCACAAAATGATTAGGAAGAGATAAGGGGATAATAGGGGCTCCTGAACTTCCAGCTAATGTTGAGCAAGAAGTCCCTAAATACCTGCTATTAAAGCAAAGTATCTGACCCACACTACATGCCACATTACCTGTGTTAGTGGCCGCAAATGTCTTCTTAAGCTCTAAATAGAGCTCTCTCTTAACCTCTCTCTCCACTGTATCAATGATTGAAAGCACTCTTTTTGCTTTCGTTAATCTCATCTGATTATTTGCTGCATGTTTGGCAAGCAAATTGTTGTACACTCCCTGTATGGTAGGTGTGTATTGCTTCCAAATTGCATTGCTTTCACTGGTTCCCTCCACTAGCTCTTTTCTAGCATTTTCTAGAAAGTTATTGATTGCGGGGAATGAGATAGCAACAACTTGCTTATTTGTAATGAATGTTGGAGAACATGGCAGTAAAAAGCTTGGCATATTCTTCTCTATCTTGAAGAAGCAAAGATCTGATCCATTTAGAAAAAGCCCATGAGTGTCTCTCTCTTTTGATCTTGATTTTTCTGTGAAGCTTGGATCAAGGCCCTCAAAACCCGCATGTGTATCAAAAAAGCTAGACATTACTACCATTCCTCTACATACCTTGATTTCAATCTCGCCTTCCTTGTCAACAACATGCCTTGCTGACACAATTAAAGTGGGCGATGCTGAAAACCCTGTTGCGTAGGACGTTTTGACTGTAGATCCATCCTTGCAGCGAATCCTTAATCTGACTGTAGAGCTGACTGCTGTGTCAAGTATCTTTGGCTTCATACTTAGAATCTTAGACGGGCTGTTATCATCTACTTTCAGATCTGAAGGTATTGCAACAAAAGAAGAGCCATCTACAAACCCTACAGGGTACACCTTGGAGAAATTCAACTTAGTAGGGGACGTGGGGAGCATGGGATCCGAACACACTTTTTCGTCTTCATCAGATGGCTCCCAAGCCATTTCTTCAAAATTTTGTGATAGGGCTTCTTCATCTTGTGGATAGTCAAGACTATCCATGCTATCATCTGATGTATCTGTATCCAAATTAAATTGTATGCTAGTCTTATCAATAAAGCATGAAAGTACAATAGTCACAAGACAAATAAATCTGGGAAAAGCACGGATTTTACCATTGATTTTATTTGTATCCACTTCAGAAAAGATTTTGGTATAGCGATGCACATTGGCAACATTCATTTTAGGCCATGCTTTCGTTCCATCTACTACAGCAGGAGCTGTAAACTCATGTTCTGCTTGACCTGCTCCTCCTTGGGACTGTCTTGATGATGTTGTTGGTGTAGAAGGTGTAGAAATGACTTCAAGTGAGGCTATGTCTGGTTGACCAGCTGTTTGCAGTGCCCTTGGTGGAGGTATCTGATTGGGCATTGTCAAACTGTGCTGTGGAACTTGTGGCTTAACGGGCACTGCTGTGAAGACATCCCCTCCAAAAAGATTGGGATCCACTGCTGCCTTAGGAGAAGCACCAGGTTTAATTCCTGTAAGTGAGCCACCTTGAAAACCTTGGTTTGGAAGAACTGCCCTTGTCTGGGAATGCTGGCCAGTGGGGTTGTTGATAGAACCTGGACCCGGCCAAGATGATGACTTCTTAGTTGGCCAATCAGATGAAACAATTCCTGATGTGGAAGAAGGTGTTGATGGTATTGAAGCTCTAGGTACTGGTGTGGACATGGTTGGTCTAAGTCCTTGTGGTAAAGAAACAACTGGATACGGTTGTTGTGCTGGAACAGTTGGGGGCCAAACAGGGCTTCCTGATCCACCTGCTTGCGGGCTTGCTGAGGTAAAAATTGGTGCCAATTGGATTTGCGGGGCAGGAATTTTTGATACAGTGGGTTCACTCAATGCTTTGTTCACAAGAGTGGGGGTGAGCTCCCTTCCACTTTGTGCGACTGTCACAAGCTGCAGTGCCTTGTAAAATTCAGCCCGAGAAAGATATCCCCTTTGCCCTTTATCTGCATACTGCCAAATCTGTGGTATACATGAGACACTGAGTAGTAAGCAAGAAAGACCCATGCCATGAGGAGCAAGGTAATAAGTTTGTACAAACAGCGCACAAGCCAAATTCATATCTGTTCAACAATGCTTGGTGCATTCCAGCAGCTAGCTATTTGTGCAACATTCTGAATAAATGACTGGTTGTTATATCAAGTGCATTATTGGGTGCTTGTTGATGTAACCAAATAAGATAGCTGAAATGGAGCAAACTTTACCATATTCATGCCTGTAACATGCTCTACAAAGGTGCACTACAGGATTGATCTGAGTGAGGAAACCTCATTGCCACTATGTGATGGGTTGAGCTTTGTCTGTGTTATTGCACGTCAATGCGCACACATTCGTGTGGCCAAATGATAAAGATTAGAGACGTGTTGACAATATCAGCCAAGCAGACAAGGAAGCATTATTTATGTGCCTGCACACCCATCGCCTTGCATGCATCCAGAAAAAAATACCAAAGCGAGTCATCCTTGCTGAGTGATGATCATATTGCAAAGAGAGAGCATCATTTTAAGTGCCTGCACTTCGCTTCTATCAATTTGCATGCATCCCGAGAAAATAACACATCCGTTCTGAATGATTATCAAAATGCAAACGGATTTTTCCATCAAACCATAAAAATTTCTGCCACAACTGAATTTCAAACCAGCAAGTATAATACTGCGTCCTACCGTATGACTATGACTGTGGAGGATCAGAAATCAGATCCTAGCGGAATAGGAAAGGAAATACCTTGGCGATGACCTCGCGATGAAGGTTGGCTCCCTGCAAGAAGGAGACGGCATCCTCTTCGCTAATGCGGCCATCGCGATCAACGTCTGCGCGCCTGAAGTAGGCATCGAAGAGATCGGGGGAAGCCATGGCCAGCTGCTGCTACAGGATCTGTGACTACGTGGACGTCAAGGGTTCACGGCAGAAAAAGGGGACGAGGGCTCATACGAGAACCACATGCGCAGAAAGCAAGTATCAAGTCAGAATTAAAATTGGACGTAGGACCGGGCATTTTTTGTTAACAAATCACGATTTTTTCTTGACACTGTACAAAATTGTTCAAAATCACTTGAGACTTGAAGTGTGTACATATCTAGGGTTTAGAAGCACAGAGATCACTTAACAAAAGAAGTTGGATACATAGAACTTGGGACAACCAAAACACTTGTCATTTGATACTCTGAAACTACCAAAAGAAGCTATTTAGACATCTAGAGTTGTTCAAACTAGGAGTTTCAGCTGTCTAAGTGGCAGGAATTTTTTGTACTATTGCATGCAGTGTTTGAGTATAGTTAGACTCACAAGACTCTAGAAGTGTATATAACACAGTGATTTGGACAAGTCAGTCCAGATACTTGCAAAAGATTACTGACTAAACTCCGTAAGCTGTATAGTGGTTGAATTGATTCTTTGCAGATAAGGAGTCAAGCAATTGTGTTAAGCTGAGGATTGAAGGTTAAAAGCAGTATACCAACAGGAATTCAGGTAACAGGTTGGGTTTCTGTAATTATACTTGTTCATGTACTTAAGGTCAGGGGGAAACTTGTCTAGAGACCAAGTAAGTTAGGTGTCTATAGAAGAAAGTGTCATTCAAGCAAAGATTGAACACTTGACAGTGATTCAAGAGGAAGTTATTTCGCACACCTCGTCTGAAATTAACTATTCCTATTCTATGGAGAAAATTCCGAGCATGGACTTGCATGGAAAGATGGGGCCCATTGGCACATCTAGATCTCACGAATAAAGACGGAGGATGCTATTGCAGTATGCCTATACCAACTAAATGGGGGCACGTATTTACTTAGATAGTAATAATCAACACTATGTGCAAGAAGACTTGGGAAAGAATGATTTTGTGAAACAAGTTGAAGTGTATTTTAGAGAGGACTATTACTTTGATGACGAGGGAATTGCTTACATCACAACATCCTTTCCGACTATAGTTGACCCCATGGGAATGATAGAGACCAAAGAAAAAGTAGATGAGGGTTTGGAGAGACCACCTTTGGAAAATGACATCAGAGTCAAGTTCATTTCTATCAAAGAAGTAGACAGAATTGTGGTGGACAATCCGAGGTTTGGGTTATACCGTTTGGCTAGTCTAGACGCATCCACATACTACATGAGGGAAGATGTGCATCCACGAGAATTAATGGATCCTAAGAGGATGTACATGTATGCCTATCAGTTTGAGACCCGAACTAGACATATATTGGTCGATGCTAATGGTCACGAGTATAGACATGCTCGATTGAAAGACATGGAAAAGCTAACCTGTATGGGAGAACCTTTTTCTGTCATATATTTAGACCAAATATCTGCTCAGCTGCCTGCCAAAGAAGAAGTAAGCTTCATGGACAAGGTAACTAGAATTCCTAGTCAGGTAGAAGAAGCACAAGTAACAAGGTCAATAGCACCAAAGGCTTCAGATCCTGGAGCAAGAGCGAGCTTCCAGCCAAGACCTTCGATGATAAGAGGTGGTTATACGGTCGTTGCAAGGTCATCAATACCACACCCAATAGAGCGAGCAACACCAGATGCCCCTATAAGAGAGGAACATAGAGTTGTGCATAGAGCTCCAACACCTATGATGAGGGAGGAACCATCTATGGCTGCCCCTGGAATGAGAAGGTTTGTTGCTGAGCCAAGACCATTGCATCCTTCTCAAGTTGCAAAATGTATGGCATCGAAGTATAATGGTTCGGATGATCCCCATGCACATAAGTCTCATTTTCTAAGGATTTTCTAAATGATTTCTGGTAGTTTTCTTTATTTTTTATGCAAAGTTATTAGAGAATTGGGCAAATCTACTCACATTGGTATCAGAGCTTAGGCATCTCTTTCTTCTCTAAGAAGAGAGGTCCTTACGTTGCTCACGAAGGTGGGATTTGTGCATTACTTGTGGATAAGTGGGATAGGGATTTATCCTCTCCACTATTCTAAGGCTTTTGTTGACATTAAGGGTTGGAAAAAGTCTACTAAAATCCACACAAAAATTTGCTTAACAATGGCTGAGAATAATGAAGAGAGTAGAGTTAGCTTAGATACTCTTGCACACACACAAGATGATGTCTCTAATGCAGTTGATTATGTCAACTTTTTTGTGTCAAAGCTCCAACAAACGAGGAAAAATCCTACTCTTCATGGGGAGATTATACTACAACTCCGGGAGCGAGGTATTCTCATAGCCTCCCAAGAAGAGAGAATTCCAAAGAAGCCTCTTGGTGAGAACCTCTATGGGAGAAAAGGAGAATACTCAAGTGGAGCATCAAAGGGAAGAATCACGTAGTGATTCTAGGCGTGATATAGCTCCAAGGAGACGACGACCACAGTGGCCAACTTCTCCTCCCAAAAGGGGTCACCGTCAAAGTCTCCTTCACATGAGGACAAGAAAGACGAAAAGGCCCCTAAGAAAAGAAGGGAGAAAAAGAGATCAGCATCTTCTCCTTCTTCTTCTTTATCCTCCTCTGAAAGTGAAACTTTGGATAAGCTAAAGAGGAGAGCCTCAGGGCATAGAACGTCTTATGCTACATGGAAGAGGTCCAAGAAGCTTATGGTTGGTTTCTTATATACTTTCTTTTCTTTCTGCACTAGACCTTTACCCTCATAAGCCCCCTTTCCCTCCCACATGCTCTTGATTCCCATTAAAACTCATGTGCAAGGTGCACTGTGAGAAACATCAGCTGCTAATCCTCTACTCTTTCTCTCTCCTCTTGCCCTCCATCCCTCTAGCCTTTTTGATCTCTCTAACCTCTTTGAGAAGAGTATCTTGAGACCTATGTTGTCGATGTCTTATAGTGTCAGTATGGCTCTAAAATGTACAAATTCAACAGTTAATCCAAGCTAGGAGATTGCCACTATATAGAGGACTCCAAAATTATGAATTCTACTATTAAATCCATGCTGGGAGATAACCACTATGTAGAGGACTCTGAAATATATAAATTCTATTGTTAGATCCATGCTAGGAGATTACCACTATGTAGAGGACTCCATGACACTATAAAAAATAATATCTTTTTAATTTGATGAGCTCAACCACCTCTACATAGACTTGGTCATAATGCAATGATTGAAGATAAAATATTACGGCATGACATGGAAAGGTGAAAAACACATCTTAAAAGTTGTAAAAATTAACTATGTGCATCTATGGTTTGTGCCCTTCTGATTGTATGAATGATTTCTTTTCGAAGTGTGATGGAATGGTTGTCGTTGTATTAAAGTTGGATGAATGTCAAGTTGTCAAAGGTCATAATTTAGAGAGGGCTAGCCTGATAGATGAAACAAGGCTTGAAAGGGCAAAAAACATCACGAGGAAGAATTGTAGGAATTATCGAAGAGCCAACATGAGGAGTTATTAGAGGAGATACAAGAGGAGTTATTAAAGGAGATACAAGAGGCACAAAGTAAAGATACGTGGATGCAGAATGATTCTCTAGTAAAAAAGAAAGAGAGTGCAAAAATAATATTTTAGTGGTGCTTGAACAATGGCATCGATTTGTAGAATGAGTTAGACATTTCATGAATTGTATGCCCCCACCATGCCTTGTGTTCTTGGAGTAGACTTCTCTTTGTGTGCTCCAAAGCTCAAATGACCTATATTCATCCAAAGAATAGAGGATGTCATGTATATAGATGATATGCTATATACAAGAAAAATGAGCAACATGTAAGATTATTTTTAAGGAATATTTCTAGACTCATGGTTTACCATATAGGTGCAATGCACATTGCTCCCCAAGCATCGACCATATCTATAGTGAACTCATCAATTCTTTTGTTAAGGGTTGTAAACTCCTCTTCTGAGAGTTGTTCCTTCTTAAGTAGATGAACAATAGAGTCAAGTGCAACCCCACATCTTTGCATGCTTCAAACCAAATATTTGCCTCACTTAGTAGGTGGTGCAAACACATTTGTTTCATAGCTTTCATAAAATTCACGTGATGAGGTAGAAGATACATTGTCTTTGATCCAATACAAACTTCTAGGCTAATTTGATGTTTGGTTGGATATTTAATCATGCTTTGTGAATTTCACATTCCCTCCATGCAAGCCTACTCTTAGCAAAATTCTCCTCCAATTTGGTAATATGCATTATGCACGCCTCTCAAGTGGTTGCATATTCTATGCATAATTATGTGCAACACTAGAAGCTTTTCTAGGATCCTCAATTTTTCATGTAGAGTACATACATGGACACGATAAAGTGGAATGTCAAGAATTGGGCTCTAATTCTCATCTAGTTCTCTGTCTTGCCCTTGAGCTCCTGCACATTGCTCTCTTATGACATGCATGATAGATATCCTATGAAAGTACCATTTTTAGGGTTTGATGCAATTCTTTAAGGACTTTAAATGATGCCAACCACATGAAATACTAGTGAGTATAATATCACTTATTTTACTTATTATTATGCTTTTTAAAGCTAATACATTTTAGTGAGTATAAAATCACTTATTTTATTGCTAGGACAAAGCAATCTACTCATTTTAACACTACACTCCAAGTAACCCTCATAAGAAAAATCCCCCAAAGAGCACACCAAGAATAGTTCATTACTCCTAATCTAGCATAGATAGCATGGCCGAGTATAGGGAAACCTTAAAGACCAAGATTCCAATGCGAATAGAAATCCTAATGGTGACCATGATAACCATATTCTATATAGTAACCATATGCCCCAGAATCTTAACAATCCAAACCCCGACCTCATGATGGAAAACCTTGACAGTCCAAGTCCTAACCTCACAATTGAAATCCTTGACAACCCTAACCCTCTTGTCTGAAAACTCCATCCTCCATAATACAATCCCTATTGTTGGCAACAACGATGCAACAGGAACCCCCTTAAGATGGATGAGTCTATATTTGATAATGTGTCCAAGGTGGCAAAAACTCAAGCAAGGTAAAAGTAAAGATGTAGATGGATCAATATTATATTTAGACAATTAAGTTATAAAGTAAGAAGAGTAGTGGTGGACAAGACGAGAAAAAGAGCTACAAAAGAGGAGGCTACACATAGGTGGGAAGAATAAGTTGCAAGGAGTTGCAAGGAGGGAGTAGGAAGAGGCGGTTGCACAAAGGAAACTTGAAGAGGAAGAATAAGAGGTAAGACAAAACTAGAGGAAGTTGAAGAAACACGCCAAGAGGAACAAGAGGCAACAAGGAGGAAAAGAGGTAGCACATATAGGGAGCATAAAAGGGAGCACACAAGGAAGCAAAAGCTTTGAGGTAGTTTGAAGTAAGAAAGAAAATCAAAGCAGAGCATCCTCCTTATGTGCTAGGGGGTAGGCCCACATCGCCCTCGACCCACCACCACCAACCAAAAGCCTCATATGGTAGGGTGGTGAGAGATGATGGACGATATTAGCCCAAATGAGCATTGTATATAAGAGGCAAACCATGATAGCCCTTCAAGAGGCACATGAAGAAATACAGGTGGGTCACATGGTGGAGGATTTTAAATCCATCTTGTGGCATGTACATTTCATATAGTGGGTCACTCTAATGGTGAAGAATTCAGCACTGGCCAAAAAGGCTAAGAGAATCCTAAATTTTTTAACCTTAGGCTATGATGTGATGGTTTTTAAGAAATACATTCTTTTTTTCTACTTTTACATTATCTATAAAATTTCATCAATTGCCTTTTGATCTCTGAGATTTCATCTTCAATTTACAGTATCATGCTATAAAGTTGTCTATAATGTTCATGAATGAAGTGATGACATGGTCAATTTTTTGTCACAAAAAAGTATGGCCAACACATGGCCTTCTTAAAATGCTAACCCGTGCGAGAAAATGTGATGAGAGAGTGGCCAAGAATTGAATTATTTTTGCTACTTAGAAGTCAATTTTGTTGTTTTGCAATGGGCTCAAGTTCGGAAGGGTTAATTACATCACACTATGTGTCCTAGGTAGCATCACACTATGTGTGCAGATGGGCTCTCTTCTTCTTCTTTTTTGCATTTTTTTTGGGCACAAAAACGTTGCATTAGCACGTTGTGTGACACATATAAACATGTGTGGCCTTCAGCCTGCTACAAAACAATGAATTTGACTTCTATGTGGCGATTGTTGGAATGTCTGCGTAGTACCAAGTGAAATGTTTTCCTATAAATGACTTAATACCTTGTAACTACTAGTGGCATGATCCATCCCTAACGGGTAAGAGTATTCTTGCATGCATAAAAACAAAAGGCTTGTCCTCAGGGGGTGAGTAGAGATTAGTCTTGTATTTGAAGCCCATTTTGGACCTCATGGTCCTCAACTTGCCAACCTATGTATGAACACACTGTGCTTGCCATATATATCCATGTAGGAGCTCCTAAAGCACTTACATTTCTTTGAATAAAGCACTATACTTGGCATAAATATACATCAACCCAATATAGTGGTGACAATCTTAACACACTTGAACAAAGCATTAAAACAATCTTTGGGCAACTGGATTATCCCTCCTTGGAAGGCTATAGTCCTCACCTCCATTTGTATTTAAGATAAAAACATTATATATTGCAAGTTATGATTTTCGAAGTAAAAAAAAGGAAAAAGATAAAACCTTACAAAACTCACTTGGTGGATCAATATTTGAGACGAATGGCGTTTGAATGGGCTTGTAGATAGCAAATCAAAAATTTTGTAATGTCTAGTACCTTTGAACCGAAAATCTAACTTAGTAAGCTTTTCATAGTCTACAAACATTACATGTACACGAAGCTGATCTGCAATATTTTACAAACTTAGATTGTAAATTCTCTCGTTGTTTGTAAGTGTCTTGACCATACAAGCATAGCAATAATCTAGGTTCTAAGAAATAAAGATATTCCTTTTGCAAAAAGAATGTATCAATAATAATTTAAATTTTTTAAAATTAAACGCAAAAGCTACATAAAAAGTAAGTTTCTATATACACCGTAAAACATAGGTGCTCTCTAATAGTTTGATAATTACACATGCTGTTGCTTGTCCTTCCCAAAATGGAGGGTCTACAATTGAGCCATGAATATTAAATAGATTATGGAAAACAACGATGCCTATATCATAGAAATCGTCGAGAAAAATACCTTCAATATCTTGTCCATCACCATAAACAAATGAAAATGATCTCCTTGCCATGTCCATCCTAAGTAATATACATGTGATATCCTAAGTAATATCCTAAGTAATATACATGTGATATCCTAAGTAATATACATGTGATATCCAATATGACACTCGCTACACTAAACATTTACACAAGACTTTAAGATCAATCTCCCCCTCTCCCTCTCCCCCCCTCCCCCTCCCCCTCTCCCCCCCCCCCCTCTCTCTCTCTCTCTCTCTCATAAAATCCACACAATGTAAGTAGATTTATACATATCAATTCAATATTACCGGCAAGCGTATCAACAATGTGAGAGATAAATAAAAGGAATTTTCCATCCAACTCCTATTTAGCTTTATGTCTTTGTATCACAATCACATAATTGTCATTCTGAAAGGAATATCAATCAACTTCAAAGCATGCACACTTATTGAAACACACTTAGATTGCACATGTCACATCTTTGAAAACATTCTCCTTTCAAATTCTTACTTCATTGTTGATACAGAGATATCTATGAATGTAGTCTCTAGCATTTATAGGCTGCTGTATTAATAGCTCGTTCTCTACCTTTTGGGCATAGATTACATTTATATTCTTCTACATGCCATTTTCAATATCTCTTTGTAGACACCATTGGTTGGAAGACTTTTTTTGAACCTTCTATGCTACTTTCGTGTTCCACAGTATGCTTTACATACACTTTCACTGCATCAGTGATCTAACACGTGACATAGCAACGTACAATTGTCCATGTGTGAATACTTATGTGGCCAATTAAAGTCCCAACACACTCAATGTTTGTCCTTGTGACTTATTTATTGACATACCAAAAGCTAGCCTCACAGGACATTATCTCCTTCTCATGTCAAAAGGCAATTGAAGCATAGTTTGGTATAATTGTTATCCTAGCACAATAAAGACCCTGTCTTTAATGTTTGTATTTGTAACGTTTTCTGCTTCTATCACCTTTGAGTTAAATTGCTTGCATATCAATCTGGTACCATTACAAAGTCCCTGCTGAGGGTCCAAATTGCGGAGCAGAATGATAGGAGCATTAATCTTTAGAAGCAAGTGATGAGGAGGGTAGCCACCCACCACCTAAGTTCAAACTATTCAAGTACTCAATTGGATACAATATTCTGTCATTCTCAGAAGAAACAACCGAATCTGCACTGAGGTATTCTCTTTCAAGACCGGGTAATGCACTCAAGGCCAGTTCATTGATCTCATCAATAACCTCTAGATTTCATGGTGCAAGAATAGCACGGTCTTTGAAGAAGCATGCATAATCCTCCACTCTTTGAACATCTTTTTATACCCATTCTACCAAACTCAAAAGGGAGTTCTCATGGATCAACATTTGTGGTGGAATTACCACTCTGCCTTGATTGTCATAATGGCCTATAGAGCCATCTCCAATTTGTAAAGTCTATTTGACAAATTCTAGTTCTGTACATCATAAGCACTTTGTACGAACCCGCATGTTTTGGGTGAGCTTTAAAACATTCTAGATTGCACTTTGAGTGCTAGTGCCCTACATTTATCAGATGTTCCAAGTGGATTGGTCTTATTGGGACTAAAGGCACCCTTTTCCACACATTTCCATAAAGTCTCAACCTTATCTCTGATTCTATATTAGTGTGCAGCTAGCTGAAATGTAGGGTCTTCTCTCTTGTGAGTGCACCCCTTTTCTCTCACACAATCCTTCAACAACTTTATGCTGCACCAATGGCCTCTGTAGGATCGGCTTCAGTATCTGCCCATGAGAACTTCACCTGATCTCCTCACTTGCACCATCTGTGGCTCTTCTACTGGTGTAGATTTGTCTGGTGTCTCCTTGGTGGAACCGCTGCAGGTTGCACTAGCTGCCAACTGGGATCTGTGGGTCTGTCAACCTGATGGCCGACTCCACGATCCTCCCTTCACCAGGGCAGCATAAAAGGTCCTACAAACAGGCGCCTTGTGCTGGGTCTCGCCCAGCCCTTCTCCCAATTACATGGACTTATGGCTGGGCAGTCCCACGGGCAGCCCTAAACTTGGGCAAACTGTGAGCCCGAAGTGCTGACCAGGATGGCCTACATGTCTGCCCTAAAATAAACTCAGTGAGGATATCTGAGTGCCACCATGTGGCAGCCTGATTGCAGCCCACAAGCCTGTTGGCACAGTTCTTGGCGTGTTTTATACTTGGATTTTCACATCTATTTATATACTTTTATTTGGTACATCTGAGTGTTCTATCTCCTAGTGAATAGTTTTCTATATGGCTTAACCACATCGAGGTTAACTTTTACCTTGGTTAAACAACACTAAACCTGGTTAATGAAAATAGGCCAGCTTTGAACCTAACTACACAAATCAGCTAGAATAATTGAACTGGATCACCATACTTAGTAAAACTCGACCAATCCAATTACAAAAGAGTTATCCTAAAGTCCAAGAGATTCTCGCTAGGACAATCATGTCAAGGTCAAAATATAATCATTTTGAAGCCAAATTGAATTTAGATACAACCCACGCCTCCAGCTCCATAAACCCAAGATTTTCACATCATTCATGACAAATTTTGAAAGTCATCATCAAGCTTAATCTAGGACGGTACTATTGTCTCTTTCAGAAGGAGCACAATTTTGGACCACTCTCCCGGCTGATCCGCTTTCATGACTAGGTACTGTGTTGGCCTCTATTTGATGGAGATGCGGTGACACAGCGAGACCATGTTGTGGCATATCAGATAGCAGGAGGTGACAGTGCCACATGAGACCTAGGTTGACCATCCACACCAACATGTCACATATTTCTATGCTTTCAAGTCAACCTCGGAACATAATGGAGTAGAGGGGGAGATAGCGAACATGAGGACAGCATGGGTCAACGGGAAGAGACGGCATGGAGCAATGGAGCCAACGACATATAGACCATGCACGATAGCATGCACGATGGAGGTTCGGGAGCCCTAGTCGGAGGAGATTTTTTGAACCGAGGCATCACTCTTGATATGGCCCACCAAATATAGAGATCACGAGGATCATGCCTATCGAGAGACGACCCGACAAACACAAATATGAGACAACTTTGCGGCCCACAGGAGAGTAACCATGGCACCTAGCTATGTATCTTAAGTACTAGTTTGAGTTTTTTGATCTTTTTAAATATAGTACTCAACAAGGATCCTAGCAAGCCCTTTGCCTCATCCCATTGTGGCTTGCATGAGTTATCCTTTATTTTTACTTTGTCTCATAGGCCCGCGAGGCCTTCCGAAGATGGTAATATATGACATCATCACCCTTGTCTCGAATAACACATTCCCCTTCATCAAATTACACCTTCTTGTCTATTTAAGTAATGCCACTAACAGGTAGAAGGTTTTTCTTCAATCCTAAAACATACAAAACGTTATGTACGTCCCATATATATGTATCCTATGATGATGAAGTCTAGAGTCTCATAGTTCTACATCGTCACTGTAACGTTTCTCTAAGTGAGAGAACCACTCACTCTTTGCGGAGTTAAGGGACTGCAGGCTCTAGAGTCAATGATCCATGACTCATCAGCTTGGCCATGGACTTGTCTGTGTGAATGCCTTGCCCATTAATTTCTTAAGTCCACCTCATTTATATAAGAAGTGAGTCTAGCATCTTTAGCATCTAAAGCATAATAGTTTGACACATTTTTTGAGAATGTGCAAGAAAATTTCATTAATTTTTGGCATAATTACAACGTGCAATCATGGCACCCATTCCAGGACATGTTGGAGAAGTTTCATCATAGCTTGGTTAAAATTGAATGCAATATTCAAAGCCTCTAGACCCTCAATTAGACATTTCAACATCAAAATATAAAAATGTGACAAAAACTCATGATGATAGCATTTTCTTGGATGAGAACATCAAATTGGATGAAATTGGATGACAACAACTATGGTAATTGGAAGTGTTGATAACAAATGAAGCTAGAGACATCAGTGAGAAGAAAGCATATTGGGATGAAAGAGCTCAATTGGCACTTAACCTAAGCAACTTAAATGTTAAGGACACCACTACATCAACAATGAATGCAAACGAAGATTAGAAATAGATTCAATACATATCATTATCATAATGCTTAAAATCAACTCAATAGTGCAAAGAAGCTATCATCTGAAATATGTGTAGGTCCAACTTAAAGACCTACTAGCATCACTTATCCATGAAACAAAAAACAAAAGACTAGTTCAAATTATGAGTAATTTGTTACAACCATTGTCACTTGAGATGCTACATCGATATGTGAAATCATGCCTGACATTTTTATGTAATAGGAGATGTGGAGACGTTTTGCTATAGTTACAAAAGAATTATAAGTAGGCTTTCTATGCTAGAGGTAGAGGTTTCCAAAGAGGAAGTCAAAACGATGTTAGAAGACATAATTGAAATTCACATAGCCTTGGCAAACACTCTAACAATTACCATGGATCATCGTCTTCATCACATCAACATCATGGCCCTTCAAATTAGAGGGAAACATGGCCCTTTGATTTAAACGAAAACATGGAATTTTAGAGTTCAAGGGGCATGAACAAAGGAGGTTACCAATCCAAAGTCCAAAAAATAACTATATGTACTTGCAATTATGGTGGAATTATGGGCTATTAGGAGCCAAAATGCAAGAACAAACACGGGAGTGTTGTAAGTGGACAATACAATAGAGATAGAAATCAATAATAGTAACATAATCAAAATGAAAATCAAAGACAATCTAGCAACTTTGTCAATGAGAAAAATCAAAGGCAATCACTGGATAACAAAGCTCAACATCAAAAGTTCTTATTTCACAATGTTCTAATGTAGAAATCTGAAGCATTTACATAGTAATAAAGATATTTTGGTGGTTTGAGTCAACTATATGAGAAAAAATGGTTTTTAAAATGCATCCATATAAGAATGCTAAAGAAAATGTAATGATGGGTGACAATACCTCAAATCATAACATTCATCTCCATAGTTATGAAGGCATTACACAAAGCGTAGGAGATGCTTTTTTTCTTTCAATAATGACTCAAAACATCTTATCAGTTGGTGACATGAGTGAAAGAGATTTGGAACTAGTGTTCAAAAACAAGTTTGGTTACACAATCCGAGAATTATACCATCCAAGTAAATTTATTATAAATTGGAAGAAGAAACTTTCTTCATCTATGCTTATTCAAGCAGTACAAACCACTTCTCATTAAAATGATGATACTTTAAGCACACTATGGAACACAAGGTATGGTCACCTCAATTTCAAAAGCTTGGTTTCACTCAAGCAAATAAACATGGTTCAAGGCCTTCTGCACGTATACAATTTCAAAAGCTTGGTTTGACTCAAGCAAATAAACATGGTTCAAGGCCTTCTGCACGTATACATTTTAAAAGATGTATGTGAATCATGCAACATGGGAAAGCCATCAATATTTCCCATTTTGTGGTCTAGAAGCATTGACATGCTCCAAATCAATGCATTATGAGATTCACGGTCATTACTCATCAAAAAGTAAACATGGGAATCAACATATTTACCAATAAAAAAGATGCCCGTTGGTTGCAAATGGGTTACAAATTCCAGCTCAATTTAGACAAATCAATTGACAAATACAAAGCCAATTAGTTGTCGAAGGGATTTGCTTCAAAACTTGGAATAGATTATGAAGAGACCTTTGCGTATTTGTGAAGATGACCACTATTGGTTCACCTTTTGATTGGCTTATCCATTAAATGAATATTAAGGGATATCTAGATGAAGGATAGGCCGCACATGCTTGGAATGCAATAATTCATAATGGAATTTCAACCATCAGCCCCGCCGTCACTTTACATAAAAAATATAACATAACATACTATTTTCTTTGTGCTTTATGTTGGCGACGTGATCATCACCACTTCCAATGAACACCTATTTCATAGGTAAACAGAGTTTGAGAGCATAATTTCCCAACATGAAAGACATGGGAGAGCATAATTTCTTGACATTGAAGTATGAAGAGAATGACAATGGTATCAAGGACAAATATAATGAAAAAATTTCACCAATGGTTTTGTTTATGTGACTGCTGCAAGCCACCTCAAATCTTGTAGAATGTAACATTAGATTGTCATCTCATGGCAAATCTCCTAATACAAATCCTCATTAGTATCGACAACTTATTTGAAGCTTGATTTATTTAACAATCACAAGGCTAGACATCTTTATTCCATTGGATTTTCAGTCAATTCATACAGAAGCCAAAAAAGTTTCATCTCTGTGCAAAAGTTTCTCAAATATTTGAAAGATTATGGGCTAAAATATGACAACTTGAAGATGTTAGTTTTCATGGATATATTGATTTCAATTGGGTAGGAACTCTAGATGATAGAAGATGTACAATTGGATATATTTTACTCTTGCGTTAGTAGCTTTGTCATGTTTTATCTCTGTGCAAATAAAAAGGTCCTCAAATACTTGAACGATTATGAACTGAAATCTAACAACTTAATAGATGTTAGTTTTCATGGATATATTGATGTTGATTGGTCAGGAGCTACATATGATAGAAGATGTACAAGTGGATCAATAGCTTTGCCTTGGCAAACCAAGATAGAGGACCAACCAATGCTACATGAGAAGCAATTTGGTGCAGTAGACTTCTACAAACATTGAAATTATTTCCAAAGAACCAACTGTGTTCTATACCAACAATATCAATAGCATCCATTTAGTAAGGAATCCAATCTTTCATGCTAGAACAAAGCATATTGAAGTACATTATCACCTTATTAGAGAAAGATTCCCAAAGCATATCAAAGTGCATTATCACTCCATTAGAGAAAAGATTCTCAATGAAGAAATTGATGTTGTTCATTGTCCAACACAAGAACAAGTTGTCATTATTTTTACAAAGCCATTTCCTTGACAAGTTCTCATACTTTTGATGATGAGTTGACATTTGCCACCTACAACTTACGAGGGGGAAATGAGGTTTTCCTTTTTGTACAAATTTCGAATGCAAAGTCTCTATGCTCATGCATATTCTCTTATCTCTTAGGTTCTTCTTTATCCCCATTTTTTCCATAGTGTCATTTTTCTATTTAAATAAATCCTGTATACACACCCTGTATACAGTGTAATCTAAGGGGGGGTGTTGAGAATGGTATAAACTACACCATATACTAAGTTCTAGGGAGGAACCTAAGGGACATGGGGAAACCCTAAACCTTACCCTAATCTTGAGAGAGAAAATGTATGTATTCTCAATTTTCTTTGTTATAATTTAGTCATCTTGGTTGTGCACTCCTCTCTCTCTCTCTCTCTCTCTCTCTCTCTCTCTCTCTCTCACGCATCCACTCCCTACCCTTAACATTGATCCCTTCCATTACTTGGCCTTCCTTTACCTATTCACTCCTTCCCATCCACCCTTGCCATGAGTAGCTCTCTCATGCGTTGTGAGTGAGTGGTTCATCTCTTTTCCAATGCCCATCATCTACCATACTGGTATCATTTAAGATAGCTAAGATACGTGCGTTAAGCAGAATTGAACTCATACTTTAGAGGAGTATTTTGTGGACAAAAGTTCCAATAACAAACATATTAGTGGGGGATAAATTGACATCAATATCTATCTTTATAGCCAGTGAAATATCCTAGAGTCTATTGTTTACCCTTTCAACAAGTTTTAGAGCAAAAAAAAAACAAAAAGAAAAGGTTTTGGGGCCATCTTCCTCCCTCGTTTCTTCTCCTTACCCCTCTTTCCTTTCCTTCTCTTTCCTCCATTCCCTCTTTCATCCCACCATTTTCTCTTTCCTTCATTAGATTCCCTTCTCCTTCTTTCCATTCCCTTCTCCTTGCATTTTCTCCCTCCTTCATCCCTTCCTCTCTCTCTTCCATTACAATCCCTTTATTGTTTAGCCTTTCAATAGTTTTGGAGCCATCTTCCTCCCTCATTTCTTGTCCTTCCATTTAACCCCTCCTCGTGCTCAAGGCAAGCATTGAGAAGAGGGAGCTACTCACTTAGCTTTTATCAATAGCTTTTGTAAGAGGGGGGTGTTGCTATTGACATGTTGATGGGTGCTAGTGCTTGTATTGGGTTAGTTAAAAGGCTAGAGTACACATTGCTAAGATATGGTGCCATGAGCACATATTAGAGGCTAAGGTATGGTATAGGAGGGAATTAAAGTAGCCACCCTAGGATGTGGACTACATGATGTGGAGATGTGGATCAAGGATATCCACAAGGAGAGATGTGGATCAGAGGATCCAATAGGTGTGAATATTCAAAGGGCTCTCTCTATATAAGAAGCCTATCATGTATTGTTGATTATATTCATTGTAATAGATTGAGTGTTTCCTACCTTATGTCTCTCTCATGGTGTTACGATCCTCTTTGATCCCTCACTTTGTCATGCTCTATGGGTTTCTTCCTGCTTTTAGGTCACGTGTGCTGAGAGGCTAGAAATTGGCTTGTGGGACTGCCAAACCCTTTGTAGCAAGCCAGATGCCTTGTGGAATGCTTGGACAGCTTTGCAGTGGCCACAGATAGTGGAGAATGCCTTAGCCTTGCCTTGGCAGATGGGTTCTAGTGTACAATAGGGATTGGATGCAGTATGAAGCCAAGAACTGGCTTAGATAGTGGATTTGCCAATGAAATAGAGTGCAAGGGAGTGAACCCTTGTTGTATAAGCACTTTTCCATTGTCAAAGGAATAAAATAGATACCAAAAGGGGCATCAAAGCATTTGGGGCCAATCTGTGTCTCTTGCATTTGTTTTCTGAGAGCAGGACACTCTAGCCTCCCTTTCAGTGGTTTCAAAGTTATTTCTAAGTGATATTTAACTAATGGAAGTGGCTGGAAATGATGCAATGTGGCTGTAAATAGCGTGGGTGCTAAGATAGTTACAGTTTACTACTATTTAGTTTACTGAAGGCCGGTTTCAAAAATCAACCTGTTCGATTCACTAACAAAGACTAGAAAAACACAAGACATTACACAAGGCATGGTAACAAACAGCCACCCACATAGGGCACGGCACCCAAATCAAGTTACCCACATAGGGCGCAACCCCTCAACATGATCTCAATCAGCACATAACATCTTCCAAGCACAATATGCATGCTTCAGCGAGCACTTCGAGTACAAATTTCTTCTTCTTTCGGTTGTAGCTTCTGCTTTTCTTGCATGTCTAGGGTGCCACCTCAATCAATCCTCTAACCAGAGATCCTTGTAAGACTTCTCATCTTCATGCTTGATTCTGTCTCACGAACCCGGAGACTGAAGTGGGCATTCACAAAGATATGATAAAGAATGAAGTTTGTGCTTTCAAAATGCCTTGCCTTCAAAGCACTATGCCGCAAAAAGTCCTTGTTCCCAAATTATGGTGAGATGTAAGATTCCTCCCCAACCTTCGAGGTATACTGGAGTAAGAATCTTCCTTTCTGATCTTATAATTATTCCCTCTCTAAAATAAAAGAAAATTTTTGTTTAAAAAAGGAAGACCCTTTTCCTAGAATACTTCTCAGGAGTCACGCCTGTTTTAAGGATTTAGAACAATGAGTTTAGAAGTGAGAATCGGTGTTTTGGATACCAAGGTTTTGGTTTTCATTCGAGTACGGCCCAAAAGAAGTTCTTTATCTCTTGGGGAGTATAAGAAGTTATCCCCTAGATATTGTGATCCTTATATCTGAATTCAATGAAAGTAGGTGACTTAGCCTACAAGTTTCTTTTATCTCCTCATCTCAAAATTCTTAATGCCTTCTATAGAAAAATGTGTCAAACACAAATCATGGAAAGACGGTAAAACTTCAGTGGCAAGTTACCGTTGGCTTCTAGGTTACGCTAGCTCCTTCCTTTATATAAGTCGTAACTTTTACTTGTCGCTCACAGTAATCTTACTCCCATCAATCTCCTTTCTTTCTTAATCTCCTTCATGGCTTGGCAACAGGAATTAGTTTTATCCCTGATGATTTCTCACCTTCAAGACGCAAGAGAGTCTGTGAAGAAAGACTTTATAGAACAGTATGAGCGCTCACTTTTTCCTCACCTAGGAACTTCTGTAGCGCAGACAAAATGGCGGACCTATCAAAACATAACTAGGGTAACACCCTGGGGTCAGCAACACTTTCGTAACAATGTCCGCTTGGCCATGGTTATTGAAGCTTTGGGTTTGGGTCCCCGATACTACTGCGTCATGAGATCAAGGCATCTTGGGTTTTCTGAGCGGGTCTTCTTACTGGCGTGTTTTCTTCCTCATGAGAAGATATGCCTTTACCCCGTTTTTGGCTTGCCTCTCAGAGGTCCTTTTGTTAGATCACCTCATACCACTGAGATAGGTGCGGCAATTACCAGCAGAATCATTCCCATAGATGAGTTACCCTATACTTGTGCAGCTTGTGAGGACTGCTTTTGTGACCATATGATGGACGGGCTTATGGAAGTGTAAAGAGTTTCTCTATCTTTACTGTATAAGTTCCGAGAATGAATAAAGTTTAAATCTTGTTATTATTTTGAATCTTGCTCTCTTTAAGACTTTTCTTGGTGGTTAATCGTGATTAAAATTTTTCTCTAAGTCTCATATTCGTGCATCTTGCGAAATTATTCCAAGTTGCGAGATGAGGACATCTCGCGTTTTTTAAGTGGGGTAGAATGTAAGATTCCTCCCCCAACCCCTTTTTGATGTCTAGTATATTCCCCTGTAATCAATTCCTTTTCTGAAATATAAGAGATCTTGTTTGTGACTGTTTTAACCTAGAGAGAGAAAATATTCTAGAGAGAGAATATTCAGATTTTGAATATTTTTGGATAGAAAAATATCTCTTATAATTCAGATGAGTTCCCCTGAAACAGAAATTTAAAAAGAATTTTCCAATGTGCAATTGGAATTAATTGGAAATAGGTATAAAGAACCTTAGCCTAAGGTCTAGATTTTCAGAAATCTTTAGACTATGGTCCAATTAAGGTTCCTATGGGCCAATAGCATCAATACATGTGTAGGGAGGAGATAAATCCAATTTGTAAAAAGAAGATACCCAAAAATGAGTAAATGCTCACATAAGGTGAAGAGTTGAAAATGTACAAGGTTTATTAGTATAAAAAAAACACATATGTAAGGAAGGGGAGTTCTTTAAAGGAGGTGCATATTTCACATAAGATGAAGAGTTGAAAATGTACAAGGTTTATTAGTAAAAAAAACACATATGTAAGGAAGGGGAGTTCGTTAAAGGAGGTGCATATTTCACATAAAATGAAGAGTTGAAAATGTACAAGGTTTATTGGTTAAAAAAAAACTATGACACATATGTAAGGAAGAGGAGTTCTTTAAAGGAGGTGCATATTTCACATAAGATGAAGAGTTGAAAATGTACAAGGTTTATTAGTAAAAAACTATGAGCAATATTAAAAATATGAGATATTTTGGGTATCCAAAAAGGAGTAAATGCTCACATAAGATGAAGAGTTGAAAATGTACAAGGTTTATTAGTTTAAAAAACACATATGTAAGGAAGGGGAGTTCTTTAAAGGAGGTGCATATTTCACATAAGATGAAGAGTTGAAAATGTACAAGGTTTATTAATAAAAAAAAAACTATGACACATATGTAAGGAAGGAGAGTTCTTTAAAGGAGGTGCATATTTCACATGCTTGAATGAGTTTTAAACTCATAAAAATTGAGATATTTCATCTCTCTCCTCTCCTCATTCAAGTCTAGTTCCAAAAAGTTAGCTTAACTGACCTAAAAATGGTCAAAAAGTGACCAAACTGACTTGGAAAATTCTAGAATCGGGTTGTTTGGTTAGGAGCTCAAATTTTCCTATAAATAGAAGCCTCCCCTTGTTGAAAAAAATATAATGTCTTATGCATTGTTACCCTACTCCACCTAAGCCAAAATATAGTCTCTTATGCTTTGTTACTCTACTCCACCTAAGCCAAAATATAGTCTCTTATGCTTTGTTACTCTACTCCACCTAAGCCAAAATATATAGTGTCTTATGCTTGTTACTCTACTCCACCTAAGCCAAAATATAGAGTGTCTTATGCATTGTTACTCTACTCTACCTAAGCCAAGAGTTGTGAATTCTTTAATAATTCACTAGTTTTTGATACTTCTCTCTTTCTTCAATCCCCATTGGTGGCTCCATCAACATACTAAACCAATTGATTGGTTGGGGGCCTCTACCGTGAATAAAGAATCGAGCAAATTATAAGGTAAGTATATTGAATTTTGATCTTTCTATAATTTCTCAATGATTCTCTCTTCTCAACCCCTCTCAAGCTTGAGAAGTTTAATTGGTATGGTTTTTTTTTTAAAATGCTATTGAAGTTAATTGGTGAATAGTAGTGAAGAGTTACATAATTTAATAAATGCTATAGAAGTTAATTTCCACTTATATTTAAATTCTAATGGTTTTTTCTCTCTCTCACTCAAGAAATGGTCATACTCATGACCCATTCTCAATCCAAATGAAGCTTTTCATAAAACTTTTCCTTAATCCAAGATTAAGCTATGCTTGAGGCCAAATTAATGGCTTTTTGCTATGCTTTTAGTTTATGCACATTGATGATTCAATCCATTATGGATTGATGACCCAATTAGAGACCATTCTAATTGTTTTCTTAATGATCCAATTAGAGACCATTATGGATTGATGATCCAATTAGAGACCATTCTAATTGTTTTCTTAATGATCCAATTAGAGACCATTATGGATTGATGATCCAATTAGAGACCATTCTAATTATTTCTTTAATAATGAGCTTTATCCCTTAGGAAAAAATTGAGATTTATCAGTCATAGTAGCGGAGCTATGGCAAAATTTTTATAAAAATTACGCATAAAATAAATTCATTCAAAGCATAAAAAGAGGAATTCCTACCATATTCTAGGAACTATCATCCTAGATTAATTAAAAGAATTTTATTATGCATGGAGATGTGAATGTTGCATGTAGATGTAGATGTATGGATGTGAGTGTGAATGTAGAGGTGGATGTATGCATGGGACGTGGATGTATGCATGTAGAAATAGATGTGTAGATGAGGATGTAAATGGAGATGTGGATGGATGCATGTAGATGTAGAGGTATAGATGTAGATGTGAATGGAGATGTGGATGGATGCATGTAGATGTAGATGTATAGATGTAGATGTGGATGTGGAGGTAGATGGATGCATGTAGATGTAGATGGGAATGGAGATATGGATGTATGCATGTAGATGTAGATGTATAGATGTAGATGTGGATGTGGAGGTGGATGGATGCATGTAGATGTAGATGTATAGATGTAGATGTGAATAGAGATGTGGATGTATGCATGTAGATGTGGATGTGGATGTATACATGTAGATGTAGATGTATAGATACGGATGTGGATGTGGAGGTGGATGTATACATGTAGATGTAGATGTATAGATGTAGATGTGGATGTGGAGGTAGATGGATGCATGTAGATGTAGATGTATAGATGTAGATGGGAATGGAGATATGGATGTATGCATGTAGATGTAGATGTATAGATGTAGATGTGGATGTGGAGGTGGATGGATGCATGTAGATGTAGATGTATAGATGTAGATGTGAATGGAGATGTGGATGTATGCATGTAGATGTAGATGTATAGAGGTGAATGTGAATGTGGATGTGGATGTATGCATAGGGATGTAGATGTAAGCATGTAGATGTGAATGTACGCATATAGTTGTGGATGTATGGATGTGAATATACGATTGTGATGTGAGGGAATCTGAAGTGATGGGATGGAAATGATGTGATGGGATGAGTATACATATAAATGGAATATGGAATAAGTAATGTAGATTGAGGAGGGATAATGTGGAAAAATGAAAGTTAAAATAGAAATTGTATTGTAAACTGTTTGTAAATGCTGTTTGTAAATGCTGTCTGTAAATGATTGATTTATGTCAAGAATGCTGGGGGGAGCATTTTGACCGTCTTGTGATTAAGGTCGTGATGAGAAAGTTGCAACTGCTGACGGGGAGTCAATGAAGGACGTCTCGCGTAGCAAGGTCGGCCGAGGTCTTGACCAGCCTCGGTGCGATTAAAATGGTGAGCTTCCGGTACGGTGGATGAGGGGCCAAGGAAGCGGCCTATGCGTGAAGCGCTAGGTTACCTGCGAAGTATCCTAGAGGGTGCTGACCATACGGTGCTCGGGCTCTAGGTTGCCTAGGATACCCACGCGTGCGTCGAGGAAGATATTGGAACAGAGTTGGAGTTGTTTTCTGAAATCGAGCATGGATCTGGTTGATTGACCTTGCTGGTCTTCAATGGATGAGTCCATGGCTCCTTATATGGATCTGTTGGTTGATCTTGCTGATCTTCAACGAGAGTCCATCTTGTTAAGTGATTATATTGCCAAGTATTATGGGCTAGGAACTATCGAAACGGCTCCTGAGCGTTCTAGTTGCCAATGATGCCATAGATACTCTGATGAAGGAATGATGGGAAATTAAGAATCAATTGGATAAATTGGAAGATGGTGATCAATGATACTATGGTTTTATTAAAGAATTGTTTTAAACTGGTTGAATCTGGTTGAAAAAGGGCAATTTCATATTGGGTGTGTGAGTGGTGTGACTAGTTTTATTTTGCATGAACATCCGGCTAGGGGGCCTTGGAACTCTTTTCCTTGGTACCCGGGACAAAACCTAACCAAATTTTTAATTGGATCCCATCACTACAGTGGTTGGGCGGTTGGCTAACCCATGGGATCGGATGGGGTTAGGCTGGACTGATGGATCCGTAAATCGAGACTCAAACTTTTGTTTTTACGATAGAAAAAAAAAAAATCAATCCCGGACAGTAACTGTTCTATGGATAGGAATCAACGGCTGTGCCTCTTGAATGGGGAAAAAAGCGTTGATCCCAATGATCCAAGTGCAAGTTTCTTCCTTGAACTGACTAAGTATCTTATAGATGTAATCGGATCATCTCGATCAGAAATGATCTTGACTACATTAGAGTAAAAAGTTATCCTGGTGGAATTGCCCGTGCTTTCCGGTTAAGGAAGTTTTTTTTTCGGGTTCGGTTTTGGAACAACCGACGGATTAGTCTCTTATCCGGATATCCGTGGGCGAGGCCCCGAGTGTGGGACCCCTGTCCCGCGCGAGAAGCGCTACTTCCGCTGTCAGTACCCCGAATCCATTGCTCGGTGGGAACAGGGATCTTACATCTTATATTTCAGAAAAGGAATTGATTACAGGGGAATATACTAGACATCAAAAAGGGGTTGGGGGAGGAATCTTACACCTGTCAACCAACATCTCATGCCAGATCTCACTAGGAGAGTGAACTCTCACCATCACGTGCTCCTGTGCTAAGTCCATAGCACCCGAACTGTCACTGTGCAAAGAAAACGTCTCTGTACCACCTGTGACCATAAGCACATGCCCTACAATAGACCTCTACTGGTCTACCCAACCTGCATCACCTGCATGCTGCTCTTGGAAGCATAAGGACCTGATGTCCACAATCGCTTCCCTACTGCCAAAATATGCCATAATCAAGCTACCAACTCCCACTGCAATGGAAGCAAGAACCGGAAGTGTAGCCCCAATGGCAAACATGTGAAACCAAGTCTCAACCTAGTCATGGATGCATGAAGTACTATGGCTTCCATATCAACCATAACTTGCTGCTCAACTAATCTATGATCGTCAAACCTGCTGTGTTTCAAGTACAGAGCCAATACAGGCAATGGAGTACTTGATAACTTCCCCCTCTCCATACTGAAATAACCAAGTATTTGAAGACAAACATCATCAAGACCATGCAGCTCCCATTGCAAAGCATCCCTGTCCATAAAGGACCATATGGCAAGTAGCCTCAAAAGGATAGCAACCTCTTGAATACTAAGACCATAACCTGTCTCACTGCGCATCACATCCCGAGCTCTCATAACGGTATCAAACCTATGAAGCCAAGCTCGAGGGGATTGCTTCTAGTCATGGAGGCACTTACAAAGCAAACATATCAATGATTCCTGCCCATGCGCAATATGACCTGAGTCAATAACTACAGAAACCACATCTGTCTTGGCATAACCAGCCAATGGATCATACCGGGCATCATTAGCCAAGGTATCCTCCTCATCATGCATAGCCTCATCCTCATTTGCAAGAGGCACTACAAAGTAGTTATAATCATTTGTTTTTCGACGATCAAAAGATGCCTTGTATGGACAATCTTTTGGATCCACGAGCACAATGTAGTTCACAACCTGTGTATGCGGATTGTCCTTCATTCGTGACTTCAAATTCTCAATATGGAAAGGATGTATTTTTCACACCTCAAATGGCCGAAGGCCAGTCCTAGGATCAATAGGAGGTCTGATAACATGATCAATGCGAATAAGAAAGTCTATCGATCCACAAGGTTATCTCATTGTACCTTTGCTCGAAGAAGAAAGTCTATCGATCCACAAGGTTATCTCATTGTACCTTTGCTCGAACTCTATTTTGTTGTGTATCTGAGGTGCCATCTCCAATATCAGCAGCTCCCGGTACTTGCTGGAGCCTTTGATCCTAGTTTACTCCGTTTTTTCCCTTGTGCAATAGATGGAGTCTCCTCAACAACATCCTCATCAGACTCAAGAGGAAACACACTTGCAGCCAATAGAGGTTATTTTTTTGGGAGTGGTGCACTCAAACCATGCCCACTTGGAGGTGCACTCAATCCATGATGGCCTAAAAGAGAAGGTGCTCTCAATCCATGTGAACCTGTGAAAATTCTTAATCCTTTTATATTAGAGCCAAAATTTTCAGCTTCAATACGGGAAGATCCCTTTCCTTTGACTTTGAAGAACCTCTTGGTTTGATTGGTGATGTTGCGGTATCTTCTTCATAACCCTCCTCTGTATGCTCCTCAGAATCACTATTGGAAGTTGATACCTCCATCTGCTCGATAATTTTATCAACCTCCACAATTTGATTTGTCAAGTGATAAAAAAGATCCTGGACACACAAAACAAAATTGAATCTCTCATAGTATTCAAAAGAAATTACATAAACATAGAGAATTAGAAATTACTTATGGATAGTAACTAACCTTCCCTTCCTCTTTGATTTGTTTTGATTGTTCCGCTACAATGGGTGGAGTAACAGCTTTCAAAGAGAACTTCTCTTCCATAACAATAAAAATAATAGGTTTCTTATTGTTATCAATCCCAAGCATTTCAACACATTCCTCATTGGACTCACTTCTTGTGATATCTTTAATCTTTATTATTGGCTTAAAAACTGATCTTCCATTGGGAAGTGTCTTTGGAAGCGACAAAGTCATCTCTTTCGTATCAGTGTTAACTTTGATGGTCCATTTTGAATCAATGTTATTGTGTACTTCCACTATCTCCCATAATGTTTGAATTTGCAACGACGGAGCAGGAACATCATAAATCTGTTGAAGCTATTTCACCTCAAGACTTGGATCCTTGGCACTTTTCTTTGGTTCCTTGGTGCCTTTCTTTTCCACCCTTATCCTTTGGATCCTAGTGGAAGCATCCTCCGCGATGTGGGCTTTCCAAAGACATGGATTTCTTCGAAAGTTTGGTTGTTCGACATGATACCTACAAAATACATAAACAATGTCAAAATATTATGATATCATGGAGAGAATATCTCAAGTTGAAAAAAACAAAGCTAGTACAACAAGCTTGATGGTTTCTAAAAAGACTTTGTGCTTCTAACATCTACATTCTTCATGGAAAAAGATGTCGACATGCTTATTATTGGAACATAATTTTGGACTAGAGAATAAAAGACAAGGGTCTACACTAGCGAGAAGCAAACTAACACTCCCACTTGTCTAGATTCCATTGACGATACTTGATGGGGGCACCCCCAAAGAACCAAAGCCTCCAAATACCCTCTTGGTATTCTCTGGATGAGAGTCTATATATACCAGCCAGAAGCAAAATAACCCCTCTCAACAAAGCCAACAAATCTAACTAGCTCTAGGTGTGCATCAAAAACCATATTAGAATCATAAGATCTAACCAATCTGCCTCCAAACTACACATCAAATACCAAAGTGTCCTCACCACTATCCCACAAGAGATCTGTAACTTGAACAATGAAGAGGGATGCATGTTCCTCATAAAAGCACTTATCTTTTCATACTCAATAGAAGTCTCCTTGAGGGTAGGGGGATCACCCATCTACCATGCTGAGGGATAGCTACATGTATGCGAGCAATGCAAAAACTACAAAATTATGGCCAAAACGCCTCCGTTTCTCTCTCAAATTTAATTAAAAAACACTAGAAAACAACTCCATAATTCGAAGAGAAAAATCTACTTTTCAATACAAATCAACCAAAAAATAAACAAAATTTACCAAAAAACCCTCTCCCTCTCCCTCCCTCTCTCTCTCTCTCTCCCTCTCTCTCTCTCTCCCCCCCTCCCTCCCTCTCTCTCTCTCCCTCCCTCTCCATCTCTCTCTCGATCTCTCTCTCCCCCTCAAACCCTCTCTCTCTCTCTCTCTCTCTCTCTCTCTCTCTCTCCTTCTCTTTCTCTTTCTCCCTCTCTCTCTCTCTCTCTCTCTCTCTCTCTCTCTCTCTCTCTCTCTCCTTCTCTTTCTCTTTCTCCCTCTCTCTCTCTCTCTCTCTCTCTCTCTCTCTCTCTCTCTCTCTCTCTCTCTCTTTCTCTTTCTCCCTATTTCTCTCTATCTCTATCTCCTGAAAATATGGTTTGCTGGCTCAGAAAAGCCCTCTATGGCTTGAAGCAGGCACCCCATGCATGGTATGCGAAGATACATGCATTTTTGGTGGCTTTAAGAATAGCCCAACTAAGGCCACTCTTTATGTCCAAAAGAGTGCATTGGAATTTTTAATTCTGATTTTATATGTGGATGACATGCTTATCACTGGGCCAGATATGGAATAAATTGCGGATTTCAAGGCTGATTTACAGCAGTCTTTTGCCATGACAGACATGGCTCAGTTGCACTATTATTTGGGCATATAGTTTGCATATGTTGAGGGGGGTATAATGATAAGTCAGTCCAAGTATATTGGATAGCTTGTGAGCATGGCGGTTTTGAGAAGAGGCGTGGCTTCTAGAGACCTGAGACGACTTCCAGTAGTTTAATGGTGGTAATTGAGGCGACAACGCATGCCTATAAACTACATGTTGGCAAAGTGCTCTCTCTCTCTCTCTCTCACACACACACAGAGCCTTCTAAGCTCTCTGAGTCTTTATTGTGTGTGTCTGAGCAGTTGCTCATTAGGATTTTAGTCGAATCTTATAGTGAGTCGGTTAGAGAGTCATGTTCTTGTAAGTGCAGTAACAATTGCAGTAGCAATGAGCTGCAGTCCTGAAGGTCTCAAGTCAATTGAAGTTGTCCCTCCTAAGCTTGATATAGTTCAAGTTTGTGGTACTCTGTTGTGTCGCAATCATTCCTTGATGTGAGAAATCTAAATTGTTTGAGAGCATCATTTTATGTGGTAAAATCAATTTGGGTTGTGAGGCTTTAAAAGCAAACAATGGTATTAGAGCGGTTCGAGTCCATGAAACTCAAAGAAATCTGATGGCCAGAGAGATCTAAGATGGATTCTGAGGGTCCAAGGCATGTTGCATCGTTGTTGCTTTGAATTATTGATCTGTCTCTTCTCTCTTGTGGCGGATTCCTAGATGCATGCAGCTATGTTCTCGCCTGGCATCTCACCATAATTTGGGAACAAGGACTTTTTGCGGCATAGTGCTTTGAAGGCAAGGCATTTTGAAAGCACAAACTTCATTCTTTATCATATCTTTGTGAATGCCCACTTCAGTCTCCGGGTTCGTGAGACAGAATCAAGCATGAAGATGAGAAGTCTTACAAGGATCTCTGGTTAGAGGATTGATTGAGGTGGCACCCTAGACATGCAAGAAAAGCAGAAGCTACAACCGAAAGAAGAAGAAATTTGTACTCGAAGTGCTCGCTGAAGCATGCATATTGTGCTTGGAAGATGTTATGTGCTGATTGAGATCATGTTGAGGGGTTGCGCCCTATGTGGGTAACTTGATTTGGGTGCCGTGCCCTATGTGGGTGGCTGTTTGTTACCATGCCTTGTGTAATGTCTTGTGTTTTTCTAGTCTTTGTTAGTGAATCGAACAGGTTGATTTTTGAAACCGGCCTTCAGTAAACTAAATAGTAGTAAACTGTAACTATCTTAGCACCCACGGTATTTACAGCCACATTGCATCATTTCCAGCCACTTCCATTAGTTAAATATCACTTAGAAATAACTTTGAAACCACTGAAAGGGAGGCTAGAGTGTCCTGCTCTCAGAAAACAAATGCAAGAGACACAGATTGGCCCCAAATGCTTTGATGCCCCTTTTGGTATCTATTTTATTCCTTTGACAATGGAAAAGTGCTTATACAACAAGGGTTCACTCCCTTGCACTCTATTTCATTGGCAAATCCACTATCTAAGCCAGTTCTTGGCTTCATACTGCATCCAATCCCTATTGTACACTAGAACCCATCTGCCAAGGCAAGGCTAAGGCATTCTCCACTATCTGTGGCCACTGCAAAGCTGTCCAAGCATTCCACAAGGCATCTGGCTTGCTACAAAGGGTTTGGCAGTCCCACAAGCCAATTTCTAGCCTCTGAGCACACGTGACCTAAAAGCAGGAAGAAATCCATAGAGCATGACAAAGTGAGGGATCAAAGAGGATCGTAACACCATGAGAGAGACATAAGGTAGGAAACACTCAATCTATTACAATGAATATAATCAACAATACATGATAGGCTTCTTATATAGAGAGAGCCCTTTGAATATTCACACCTATTGGATCCTCTGATCCACATCTCTCCTTGTGGATATCCTTGATCCACATCTCCACATCATGTAGTCCACATCCTAGGGTGGCTACTTTAATTCCCTCCTATACCATACCTTAGCCTCTAATATGTGCTCATGGCACCATATCTTAGCAATGTGTACTCTAGCCTTTTAACTAACCCAATACAAGCACTAGCACCCATCAACATGTCAATAGCAACACCCCCCTCTTACAAAAGCTATTGATAAAAGCTAAGTGAGTAGCTCCCTCTTCTCAATGCTTGCCTTGAGCACGAGGAGGGGTTAAATGGAAGGACAAGAAATGAGGGAGGAAGATGGCTCCAAAACTATTGAAAGGCTAAACAATAAAGGGATTGTAATGGAAGAGAGAGAGGAAGGGATGAAGGAGGGAGAAAATGCAAGGAGAAGGGAATGGAAAGAAGGAGAAGGGAATCTAATGAAGGAAAGAGAAAATGGTGGGATGAAAGAGGGAATGGAGGAAAGAGAAGGAAAGGAAAGAGGGGTAAGGAGAAGAAACGAGGGAGGAAGATGGCCCCAAAACCTTTTCTTTTTGTTTTTTTTTTGCTCTAAAACTTGTTGAAAGGGTAAACAATAGACTCTAGGATATTTCACTGGCTATAAAGATAGATATTGATGTCAATTTATCCCCCACTAATATGTTTGTTATTGGAACTTTTGTCCACAAAATACTCCTCTAAAGTATGAGTTCAATTCTGCTTAACGCACGTATCTTAGCTATCTTAAATGATACCAGTATGGTAGATGATGGGCATTGGAAAAGAGATGAACCACTCACTCACAACGCATGAGAGAGCTACTCATGGCAAGGGTGGATGGGAAGGAGTGAATAGGTAAAGGAAGGCCAAGTAATGGAAGGGATCAATGTTAAGGGTAGGGAGTGGATGCGTGAGAGAGAGAGAGAGAGAGAGAGAGAGAGAGAGAGAGAGGAGTGCACAACCAAGATGACTAAATTATAACAAAGAAAATTGAGAATACATACATTTTCTCTCTCAAGATTAGGGTAAGGTTTAGGGTTTCCCCATGTCCCTTAGGTTCCTCCCTAGAACTTAGTATATGGTGTAGTTTATACCATTCTCAACACCCCCCCTTAGATTACACTGTATACAGGGTGTGTATACAGGATTTATTTAAATAGAAAAATGACACTATGGAAAAAATGGGGATAAAGAAGAACCTAAGAGATAAGAGAATATGCATGAGCATAGAGACTTTGCATTCGAAATTTGTACAAAAAGGAAAACCTCATTTCCCCCTCGTAAGTTGTAGGTGGCAAATGTCAACTCATCATCAAAAGTATGAGAACTTGTCAAGGAAATGGCTTTGTAAAAATAATGACAACTTGTTCTTGTGTTGGACAATGAACAACATCAATTTCTTCATTGAGAATCTTTTCTCTAATGGAGTGATAATGCACTTTGATATGCTTTGGGAATCTTTCTCTAATAAGGTGATAATGTACTTCAATATGCTTTGTTCTAGCATGAAAGATTGGATTCCTTACTAAATGGATGCTATTGATATTGTTGGTATAGAACACAGTTGGTTCTTTGGAAATAATTTCAATGTTTGTAGAAGTCTACTGCACCAAATTGCTTCTCATGTAGCATTGGTTGGTCCTCTATCTTGGTTTGCCAAGGCAAAGCTATTGATCCACTTGTACATCTTCTATCATATGTAGCTCCTGACCAATCAACATCAATATATCCATGAAAACTAACATCTATTAAGTTGTTAGATTTCAGTTCATAATCGTTCAAGTATTTGAGGACCTTTTTATTTGCACAGAGATAAAACATGACAAAGCTACTAACGCAAGAGTAAAATATATCCAATTGTACATCTTCTATCATCTAGAGTTCCTACCCAATTGAAATCAATATATCCATGAAAACTAACATCTTCAAGTTGTCATATTTTAGCCCATAATCTTTCAAATATTTGAGAAACTTTTGCACAGAGATGAAACTTTTTTGGCTTCTGTATGAATTGACTGAAAATCCAATGGAATAAAGATGTCTAGCCTTGTGATTGTTAAATAAATCAAGCTTCAAATAAGTTGTCGATACTAATGAGGATTTGTATTAGGAGATTTGCCATGAGATGACAATCTAATGTTACATTCTACAAGATTTGAGGTGGCTTGCAGCAGTCACATAAACAAAACCATTGGTGAAATTTTTTCATTATATTTGTCCTTGATACCATTGTCATTCTCTTCATACTTCAATGTCAAGAAATTATGCTCTCCCATGTCTTTCATGTAGGGAAATTATGCTCTCAAACTCTGTTTACCTATGAAATAGGTGTTCATTGGAAGTGGTGATGATCACGTCGCCAACATAAAGCACAAAGAAAATAGTATGTTATGTTATATTTTTTATGTAAAGTGACGGCGGGGCTGATGGTTAAAATTCCATTATGAATTATTGCATTCCAAGCATGTGCGGCCTATCCTTCATCTAGATATCCCTTAATATTCATTTAATGGATAAGCCAATCAAAAGGTGAACCAATAGTGGTCATCTTCACAAATACGCAAAGGTCTCTTCATAATCTATTCCAAGTTTTGAAGCAAATCCCTTCGACAACTAATTGGCTTTGTATTTGTCAATTGATTTGTCTAAATTGAGCTGGAATTTGTAACCCATTTGCAACCAACGGGCATCTTTTTTATTGGTAAATATGTTGATTCCCATGTTTACTTTTTGATGAGTAATGACCGTGAATCTCATAATGCATTGATTTGGAGCATGTCAATGCTTCTAGACCACAAAATGGGAAATATTGATGGCTTTCCCATGTTGCATGATTCACATACATCTTTTAAAATGTATACGTGCAGAAGGCCTTGAACCATGTTTATTTGCTTGAGTGAAACCAAGCTTTTGAAATTGTATACGTGCAGAAGGCCTTGAACCATGTTTATTTGCTTGAGTGAAACCAAGCTTTTGAAATTGAGGTGACCATACCTTGTGTTCCATAGTGTGCTTAAAGTATCATCATTTTAATGAGAAGTGGTTTGTACTGCTTGAATAAGCATAGATGAAGAAAGTTTCTTCTTCCAATTTATAATAAATTTACTTGGATGGTATAATTCTCGGATTGTGTAACCAAACTTGTTTTTGAACACTAGTTCCAAATCTCTTTCACTCATGTCACCAACTGATAAGATGTTTTGAGTCATTATTGAAAGAAAAAAAGCATCTCCTACGCTTTGTGTAATGCCTTCATAACTATGGAGATGAATGTTATGATTTGAGGTATTGTCACCCATCATTACATTTTCTTTAGCATTCTTATATGGATGCATTTTAAAAACCATTTTTTCTCATATAGTTGACTCAAACCACCAAAATATCTTTATTACTATGTAAATGCTTCAGATTTCTACATTAGAACATTGTGAAATAAGAACTTTTGATGTTGAGCTTTGTTATCCAGTGATTGCCTTTGATTTTTCTCATTGACAAAGTTGCTAGATTGTCTTTGATTTTCATTTTGATTATGTTACTATTATTGATTTCTATCTCTATTGTATTGTCCACTTACAACACTCCCGTGTTTGTTCTTGCATTTTGGCTCCTAATAGCCCATAATTCCACCATAATTGCAAGTACATATAGTTATTTTTTGTACTTTGGATTGGTAACCTCCTTTGTTCATGCCCCTTGAACTCTAAAATTCCATGTTTTCGTCTAAATCAAAGGGCCATGTTTCCCTCTAATTTGAAGGGCCATGATGTTGATGTGATGAAGACGATGATCCATGGTAATTGTTAGAGTGTTTGCCAAGGCTATGTGAATTTCAATTATGTCTTCTAACATCGTTTTGACTTCCTCTTTGGAAACCTCTACCTCTAGCATAGAAAGCCTACTTATAATTCTTTTGTAACTATAGCAAAACGTCTCCACATCTCCTATTACATAAAAATGTCAGGCATGATTTCACATATCGATGTACAATCTCAAGTGACAATGGTTGTAACAAATTACTCATAATTTGAACTAGTCTTTTGTTTTTTGTTTCATGGATAAGTGATGCTAGTAGGTCTTTAAGTTGGACCTACACATATTTCAGATGATAGCTTCTTTGCACTATTGAGTTGATTTTAAGCATTATGATAATGATATGTATTGAATCTATTTCTAATCTTCGTTTGCATTCATTGTTGATGTAGTGGTGTCCTTAACATTTAAGTTGCTTAGGTTAAGTGCCAATTGAGCTCTTTCATCCCAATATGCTTTCTTCTCACTGATGTCTCTAGCTTCATTTGTTATCAACACTTCCAATTACCATAGTTGTTGTCATCCAATTTCATCCAATTTGATGTTCTCATCCAAGAAAATGCTATCATCATGAGTTTTTGTCACATTTTTATATTTTGATGTTGAAATGTCTAATTGAGGGTCTAGAGGCTTTGAATATTGCATTCAATTTTAACCAAGCTATGATGAAACTTCTCCAACATGTCCTGGAATGGGTGCCATGATTGCACGTTGTAATTATGCCAAAAATTAATGAAATTTTCTTGCACATTCTCAAAAAATGTGTCAAACTATTATGCTTTAGATGCTAAAGATGCTAGACTCACTTCTTATATAAATGAGGTGGACTTAAGAAATTAATGGGCAAGGCATTCACACAGACAAGTCCATGGCCAAGCTGATGAGTCATGGATCATTGACTCTAGAGCCTGCAGTCCCTTAACTCCGCAAAGAGTGAGTGGTTCTCTCACTTAGAGAAACGTTACAGTGACGATGTAGAACTATGAGACTCCAGACTTCATCATCATAGGATACATATATATGGGACGTACATAACGTTTTGTATGTTTTAGGATTGAAGAAAAACCTTCTACCTGTTAGTGGCATTACTTAAATAGACAAGAAGGTGTAATTTGATGAAGGGGAATGTGTTATTCGAGACAAGGGTGATGATGTCATATATTACCATCTTCGGAAGGCCTCGCGGGCCTATGAGACAAAGTAAAAATAAAGGATAACTCATGCAAGCCACAATGGGATGAGGCAAAGGGCTTGCTAGGATCCTTGCTGAGTACTATATTTAAAAAGATCAAAAAACTCAAACTAGTACTTAAGATACATAGCTAGGTGCCATGGTTACTCTCCTGTGGGCCGCAAAGTTGTCTCATATTTGTGTTTGTCGGGTCGTCTCTCGATAGGCATGATCCTCGTGATCTCTATATTTGGTGGGCCATATCAAGAGTGATGCCTCGGTTCAAAAAATCCCCTCCGACTAGGGCTCCCAAACCTCCATCGTGCATGGTCTATATGTCGTTGGCTCCATTGCTCCATGCCGTCTCTTCCCGTTGACCCATGCTGTCCTCATGTTCGCTATCTCCCCCTCTACTCCATTATGTTCCGAGGTTGACTTGAAAGCATAGAAATATGTGACATGTTGGTGTGGATGGTCAACCTAGGTCTCATGTGGCACTGTCACCTCCTGCTATCTGATATGCCACAACATGGTCTCGCTGTGTCACCGCATCTCCATCAAATAGAGGCCAACACAGTACCTAGTCATGAAAGCGGATCAGCCGGGAGAGTGGTCCAAAATTGTGCTCCTTCTGAAAGAGACAATAGTACCGTCCTAGATTAAGCTTGATGATGACTTTCAAAATTTGTCATGAATGATGTGAAAATCTTGGGTTTATGGAGCTGGAGGCGTGGGTTGTATCTAAATTCAATTTGGCTTCAAAATGATTATATTTTGACCTTGACATGATTGTCCTAGCGAGAATCTCTTGGACTTTAGGATAACTCTTTTGTAATTGGATTGGTCGAGTTTTACTAAGTATGGTGATCCAGTTCAATTATTCTAGCTGATTTGTGTAGTTAGGTTCAAAGCTGGCCTATTTTCATTAACCAGGTTTAGTGTTGTTTAACCAAGGTAAAAGTTAACCTCGATGTGGTTAAGCCATATAGAAAACTATTCACTAGGAGATAGAACACTCAGATGTACCAAATAAAAGTATATAAATAGATGTGAAAATCCAAGTATAAAACACGCCAAGAACTGTGCCAACAGGCTTGTGGGCTGCAATCAGGCTGCCACATGGTGGCACTCAGATATCCTCACTGAGTTTATTTTAGGGCAGACATGTAGGCCATCCTGGTCAGCACTTCGGGCTCACAGTTTGCCCAAGTTTAGGGCTGCCCGTGGGACTGCCCAGCCATAAGTCCATGTAATTGGGAGAAGGGCTGGGTGAGACCCAGCACAAGGCGCCTGTTTGTAGGACCTTTTATGCTGCCCTGGTGAAGGGAGGATCGTGGAGTCGGCCATCAGGTTGACAGACCCACAGATCCCAGTTGGCAGCTAGTGCAACCTGCAGCGGTTCCACCAAGGAGACACCAGACAAATCTACACCAGTAGAAGAGCCACAGATGGTGCAAGTGAGGAGATCAGGTGAAGTTCTCATGGGCAGATACTGAAGCCGATCCTACAGAGGCCATTGGTGCAGCATAAAGTTGTTGAAGGATTGTGTGAGAGAAAAGGGGTGCACTCACAAGAGAGAAGACCCTACATTTCAGCTAGCTGCACACTAATATAGAATCAGAGATAAGGTTGAGACTTTATGGAAATGTGTGGAAAAGGGTGCCTTTAGTCCCAATAAGACCAATCCACTTGGAACATCTGATAAATGTAGGGCACTAGCACTCAAAGTGCAATCTAGAATGTTTTAAAGCTCACCCAAAACATGCGGGTTCGTACAAAGTGCTTATGATGTACAGAACTAGAATTTGTCAAATAGACTTTACAAATTGGAGATGGCTCTATAGGCCATTATGACAATCAAGGCAGAGTGGTAATTCCACCACAAATGTTGATCCATGAGAACTCCCTTTTGAGTTTGGTAGAATGGGTATAAAAAGATGTTCAAAGAGTGGAGGATTATGCATGCTTCTTCAAAGACCGTGCTATTCTTGCACCATGAAATCTAGAGGTTATTGATGAGATCAATGAACTGGCCTTGAGTGCATTACCCGGTCTTGAAAGAGAATACCTCAGTGCAGATTCGGTTGTTTCTTCTGAGAATGACAGAATATTGTATCCAATTGAGTACTTGAATAGTTTGAACTTAGGTGGTGGGTGGCTACCCTCCTCATCACTTGCTTCTAAAGATTAATGCTCCTATCATTCTGCTCCGCAATTTGGACCCTCAGCAGGGACTTTGTAATGGTACCAGATTGATATGCAAGCAATTTAACTCAAAGGTGATAGAAGCAGAAAACGTTACAAATACAAACATTAAAGACAGGGTCTTTATTGTGCTAGGATAACAATTATACCAAACTATGCTTCAATTGCCTTTTGACATGAGAAGGAGATAATGTCCTGTGAGGCTAGCTTTTGGTATGTCAATAAATAAGTCACAAGGACAAACATTGAGTGTGTTGGGACTTTAATTGGCCACATAAGTATTCACACATGGACAATTGTACGTTGCTATGTCACGTGTTAGATCACTGATGCAGTGAAAGTGTATGTAAAGCATACTGTGGAACACGAAAGTAGCATAGAAGGTTCAAAAAAAGTCTTCCAACCAATGGTGTCTACAAAGAGATATTGAAAATGGCATGTAGAAGAATATAAATGTAATCTATGCCCAAAAGGTAGAGAACGAGCTATTAATACAGCAGCCTATAAATGCTAGAGACTACATTCATAGATATCTCTGTATCAACAATGAAGTAAGAATTTGAAAGGAGAATGTTTTCAAAGATGTGACATGTGCAATCTAAGTGTGTTTCAATAAGTGTGCATGCTTTGAAGTTGATTGATATTCCTTTCAGAATGACAATTATGTGATTGTGATACAAAGACATAAAGCTAAATAGGAGTTGGATGGAAAATTCCTTTTATTTATCTCTCACATTGTTGATACGCTTGCCGGTAATATTGAATTGATATGTATAAATGTACTTACATTGTGTGGATTTTATGAGAGAGAGAGAGAGAGAGGGGGGGGGGAGAGGGGGAGGGGGAGGGGGGGAGAGGGAGAGGGGGAGATTGATCTTAAAGTCTTGTGTAAATGTTTAGTGTAGCGAGTGTCATATTGGATATCACATGTATATTACTTAGGATATCACATGTATATTACTTAGGATATTACTTAGGATATCACATGTATATTACTTAGGATGGACATGGCAAGGAGATCATTTTCATTTGTTTATGGTGATGGACAAGATATTGAAGGTATTTTTCTCGACGATTTCTATGATATAGGCATCGTTGTTTTCCATAATCTATTTAATATTCATGGCTCAATTGTAGACCCTCCATTTTGGGAAGGACAAGCAACAGCATGTCTAATTATCAAACTATTAGAGAGCACCTATGTTTTACGGTGTATATAGAAACTTACTTTTTATGTAGCTTTTGCGTTTAATTTTAAAAAATTTAAATTATTATTGATACATTCTTTTTGCAAAAGGAATATCTTTATTTCTTAGAACCTAGATTATTGCTATGCTTGTATGGTCAAGACACTTACAAACAACGAGAGAATTTACAATCTAAGTTTGTAAAATATTGCAGATCAGCTTCGTGTACATGTAATGTTTGTAGACTATGAAAAGCTTACTAAGTTAGATTTTCGGTTCAAAGGTACTAGACATTACAAAATTTTTGATTTGCTATCTACAAGCCCATTCAAACGCCATTCGTCTCAAATATTGATCCACCAAGTGAGTTTTGTAAGGTTTTATCTTTTTCCTTTTTTTTACTTCGAAAATCATAACTTGCAATATATAATGTTTTTATCTTAAATACAAATGGAGGTGAGGACTATAGCCTTCCAAGGAGGGATAATCCAGTTGCCCAAAGATTGTTTTAATGCTTTGTTCAAGTGTGTTAAGATTGTCACCACTATATTGGGTTGATGTATATTTATGCCAAGTATAGTGCTTTATTCAAAGAAATGTAAGTGCTTTAGGAGCTCCTACATGGATATATATGGCAAGCACAGTGTGTTCATACATAGGTTGGCAAGTTGAGGACCATGAGGTCCAAAATGGGCTTCAAATACAAGACTAATCTCTACTCACCCCCTGAGGACAAGCCTTTTGTTTTTATGCATGCAAGAATACTCTTACCCGTTAGGGATGGATCATGCCACTAGTAGTTACAAGGTATTAAGTCATTTATAGGAAAACATTTCACTTGGTACTACGCAGACATTCCAACAATCGCCACATAGAAGTCAAATTCATTGTTTTGTAGCAGGCTGAAGGCCACACATGTTTATATGTGTCACACAACGTGCTAATGCAACGTTTTTGTGCCCAAAAAAAATGCAAAAAAGAAGAAGAAGAGAGCCCATCTGCACACATAGTGTGATGCTACCTAGGACACATAGTGTGATGTAATTAACCCTTCCGAACTTGAGCCCATTGCAAAACAACAAAATTGACTTCTAAGTAGCAAAAATAATTCAATTCTTGGCCACTCTCTCATCACATTTTCTCGCACGGGTTAGCATTTTAAGAAGGCCATGTGTTGGCCATACTTTTTTGTGATAAAAAATTGACCATGTCATCACTTCATTCATGAACATTATAGACAACTTTATAGCATGATACTGTAAATTGAAGATGAAATCTCAGAGATCAAAAGGCAATTGATGAAATTTTATAGATAATGTAAAAGTAGAAAAAAAGAATGTATTTCTTAAAAACCATCACATCATAGCCTAAGGTTAAAAAATTTAGGATTCTCTTAGCCTTTTTGGCCAGTGCTGAATTCTTCACCATTAGAGTGACCCACTATATGCAATGTACATGCCACAAGATGGATTTAAAATCCTCCACCATGTGACCCACCTATGTGACCCACCTGTATTTCTTCATGTGCCTCTTGAAGGGCTATCATGGTTGCCTCTTATATACAATGCTCATTTGGGCTAATATCGTCCATCATCTCTCACCACCCTACCATATGAGGCTTTTGGTTGGTGGTGGTGGGTCGAGGGCGATGTGGGCCTACCCCCTAGCACATAAGGAGGATGCTCTGCTTTGATTTTCTTTCTTACTTCAAACTACCTCAAAGCTTTTGCTTCCTTGTGTGCTCCCTTTTATGCTCCCTATATGTGCTACCTCTTTTCCTCCTTGTTGCCTCTTGTTCCTCTTGGCGTGTTTCTTCAACTTCCTCTAGTTTTGTCTTACCTCTTATTCTTCCTCTTCAAGTTTCCTTTGTGCAACCGCCTCTTCCTACTCCCTCCTTGCAACTCCTTGCAACTTATTCTTCCCACCTATGTGTAGCCTCCTCTTTTGTAGCTCTTTTTCTCGTCTTGTTCACCACTACTCTTCTTACTTTATAACTTAATTGTCTAAATATAATATTGATCCATCTACATCTTTACTTTTACCTTGCTTGAGTTTTTGCCACCTTGGACACATTATCAAATATAGACTCATCCATCTTAAGGGGGTTCCTGTTGCATCGTTGTTGCCAACAATAGGGATTGTATTATGGAGGATGGAGTTTTCAGACAAGAGGGTTAGGGTTGTCAAGGATTTCAATTGTGAGGTTAGGACTTGGACTGTCAAGGTTTTCCATCATGAGGTCGGGGTTTGGATTGTTAAGATTCGGGGGCATATGGTTACTATATAGAATATGGTTATCATGGTCACCATTAGGATTTCTATTCGCATTGGAATCTTGGTCTTTAAGGTTTCCCTATACTCGGCCATGCTATCTATGCTAGATCAGGAGTAATGAACTATTCTTGGTGTGCTCTTTGGGGGATTTTTCTTATGAGGGTTACTTGGAGTGTAGTGTTAAAATGAGTAGATTGCTTTGTCCTAGCAATAAAATAAGTGATTTTATACTCACTAAAATGTATTAGCTTTAAAAAGCATAATAATAAGTAAAATAAGTGATATTATACTCACTAGTATTTCATGTGGTTGGCATCATTTAAAGTCCTTAAAGAATTGCATCAAACCCTAAAAATGGTACTTTCATAGGATATCTATCATGCATGTCATAAGAGAGCAATGTGCAGGAGCTCAAGGGCAAGACAGAGAACTAGATGAGAATTAGAGCCCAATTCTTGACATTCCACTTTATCGTGTCCATGTATGTACTCTACATGAAAAATTGAGGATCCTAGAAAAGCTTCTAGTGTTGCACATAATTATGCATAGAATATGCAACCACTTGAGAGGCGTGCATAATGCATATTACCAAATTGGAGGAGAATTTTGCTAAGAGTAGGCTTGCATGGAGGGAATGTGAAATTCACAAAGCATGATTAAATATCCAACCAAACATCAAATTAGCCTAGAAGTTTGTATTGGATCAAAGACAATGTATCTTCTACCTCATCACGTGAATTTTATGAAAGCTATGAAACAAATGTGTTTGCACCACCTACTAAGTGAGGCAAATATTTGGTTTGAAGCATGCAAAGATGTGGGGTTGCACTTGACTCTATTGTTCATCTACTTAAGAAGGAACAACTCTCAGAAGAGGAGTTTACAACCCTTAACAAAAGAATTGATGAGTTCACTATAGATATGGTCGATGCTTGGGGAGCAATGTGCATTGCACCTATATGGTAAACCATGAGTCTAGAAATATTCCTTAAAAATAATCTTACATGTTGCTCATTTTTCTTGTATATAGCATATCATCTATATACATGACATCCTCTATTCTTTGGATGAATATAGGTCATTTGAGCTTTGGAGCACACAAAGAGAAGTCTACTCCAAGAACACAAGGCATGGTGGGGGCATACAATTCATGAAATGTCTAACTCATTCTACAAATCGATGCCATTGTTCAAGCACCACTAAAATATTATTTTTGCACTCTCTTTCTTTTTTACTAGAGAATCATTCTGCATCCACGTATCTTTACTTTGTGCCTCTTGTATCTCCTTTAATAACTCCTCTTGTATCTCCTCTAATAACTCCTCATGTTGGCTCTTCGATAATTCCTACAATTCTTCCTCGTGATGTTTTTTGCCCTTTCAAGCCTTGTTTCATCTATCAGGCTAGCCCTCTCTAAATTATGACCTTTGACAACTTGACATTCATCCAACTTTAATACAACGACAACCATTCCATCACACTTCGAAAAGAAATCATTCATACAATCAGAAGGGCACAAACCATAGATGCACATAGTTAAATTTTACAACTTTTAAGATGTGTTTTTCACCTTTCCATGTCATGCCGTAATATTTTATCTTCAATCATTGCATTATGACCAAGTCTATGTAGAGGTGGTTGAGCTCATCAAATTAAAAAGATATTATTTTTTATAGTGTCATGGAGTCCTCTACATAGTGGTAATCTCCTAGCATGGATCTAACAATAGAATTTATATATTTCGGAGTCCTCTACATAGTGGTTATCTCCCAGCATGGATTTAATAGTAGAATTCATAATTTTGGAGTCCTCTATATAGTGGCAATCTCCTAGCTTGGATTAACTGTTGAATTTGTACATTTTAGAGCCATACTGACACTATAAGACATCGACAACATAGGTCTCAAGATACTCTTCTCAAAGAGGTTAGAGAGATCAAAAAGGCTAGAGGGATGGAGGGCAAGAGGAGAGAGAAAGAGTAGAGGATTAGAAGCTGATGTTTCTCACAGTGCACCTTGCACATGAGTTTTAATGGGAATCAAGAGCATGTGGGAGGGAAAGGGGGCTTATGAGGGTAAAGGTCTAGTGCAGAAAGAAAAGAAAGTATATAAGAAACCAACCATAAGCTTCTTGGACCTCTTCCATGTAGCATAAGACGTTCTATGCCCTGAGGCTCTCCTCTTTAGCTTATCCAAAGTTTCACTTTCAGAGGAGGATAAAGAAGAAGAAGGAGAAGATGCTGATCTCTTTTTCTCCCTTCTTTTCTTAGGGGCCTTTTCGTCTTTCTTGTCCTCATGTGAAGGAGACTTTGACGGTGACCCCTTTTGGGAGGAGAAGTTGGCCGCTGTGGTCGTCGTCTCCTTGGAGCTATATCACGCCTAGAATCACTACGTGATTCTTCCCTTTGATGCTCCACTTGAGTATTCTCCTTTTCTCCCATAGAGGTTCTCACCAAGAGGCTTCTTTGGAATTCTCTCTTCTTGGGAGGCTATGAGAATACCTCGCTCCCGGAGTTGTAGTATAATCTCCCCATGAAGAGTAGGATTTTTCCTCGTTTGTTGGAGCTTTGACACAAAAAAGTTGACATAATCAACTGCATTAGAGACATCATCTTGTGTGTGTGCAAGAGTATCTAAGCTAACTCTACTCTCTTCATTATTCTCAGCCATTGTTAAGCAAATTTTTGTGTGGATTTTAGTAGACTTTTTCCAACCCTTAATGTCAACAAAAGCCTTAGAATAGTGGAGAGGATAAATCCCTATCCCACTTATCCACAAGTAATGCACAAATCCCACCTTCGTGAGCAACGTAAGGACCTCTCTTCTTAGAGAAGAAAGAGATGCCTAAGCTCTGATACCAATGTGAGTAGATTTGCCCAATTCTCTAATAACTTTGCATAAAAAATAAAGAAAACTACCAGAAATCATTTAGAAAATCCTTAGAAAATGAGACTTATGTGCATGGGGATCATCCGAACCATTATACTTCGATGCCATACATTTTGCAACTTGAGAAGGATGCAATGGTCTTGGCTCAGCAACAAACCTTCTCATTCCAGGGGCAGCCATAGATGGTTCCTCCCTCATCATAGGTGTTGGAGCTCTATGCACAACTCTATGTTCCTCTCTTATAGGGGCATCTGGTGTTGCTCGCTCTATTGGGTGTGGTATTGATGACCTTGTAACGACCGTATAACCACCTCTTATCATCGAAGGTCTTGGCTGGAAGCTCGCTCTTGCTCCAGGATCTGAAGCCTTTGGTGCTATTGACCTTGTTACTTGTGCTTCTTCTACCTGACTAGGAATTCTAGTTACCTTGTCCATGAAGCTTACTTCTTCTTTGGCAGGCAGCTGAGCAGATATTTGGTCTAAATATATGACAGAAAAAGGTTCTCCCATACAGGTTAGCTTTTCCATGTCTTTCAATCGAGCATGTCTATACTCGTGACCATTAGCATCGACCAATATATGTCTAGTTCGGGTCTCAAATTGATAGGCATACATGTACATCCTCTTAGGATCCATTAATTCTCGTGGATGCACATCTTCCCTCATGTAGTATGTGGATGCGTCTAGACTAGCCAAACGGTATAACCCAAACCTCGGATTGTCCACCACAATTCTGTCTACTTCTTTGATAGAAATGAACTTGACTCTGATGTCATTTTCCAAAGGTGGTCTCTCCAAACCCTCATCTACTTTTTCTTTGGTCTCTATCATTCCCATGGGGTCAACTATAGTCGGAAAGGATGTTGTGATGTAAGCAATTCCCTCGTCATCAAAGTAATAGTCCTCTCTAAAATACACTTCAACTTGTTTCACAAAATCATTCTTTCCCAAGTCTTCTTGCACATAGTGTTGATTATTACTATCTAAGTAAATACGTGCCCCCATTTAGTTGGTATAGGCATACTGCAATAGCATCCTCCGTCTTTATTCGTGAGATCTAGATGTGCCAATGGGCCCCATCTTTCCATGCAAGTCCATGCTCGGAATTTTCTCCATAGAATAGGAATAGTTAATTTCAGACGAGGTGTGCGAAATAACTTCCTCTTGAATCACTGTCAAGTGTTCAATCTTTGCTTGAATGACACTTTCTTCTATAGACACCTAACTTACTTGGTCTCTAGACAAGTTTCCCCCTGACCTTAAGTACATGAACAAGTATAATTACAGAAACCCAACCTGTTACCTGAATTCCTGTTGGTATACTGCTTTTAACCTTCAATCCTCAGCTTAACACAATTGCTTGACTCCTTATCTGCAAAGAATCAATTCAACCACTATACAGCTTACGGAGTTTAGTCAGTAATCTTTTGCAAGTATCTGGACTGACTTGTCCAAATCACTGTGTTATATACACTTCTAGAGTCTTGTGAGTCTAACTATACTCAAACACTGCATGCAATAGTACAAAAAATTCCTGCCACTTAGACAGCTGAAACTCCTAGTTTGAACAACTCTATATGTCTAAATAGCTTCTTTTGGTAGTTTCAGAGTATCAAATGACAAGTGTTTTGGTTGTCCCAAGTTCTATGTATCCAACTTCTTTTGTTAAGTGATCTCTGTGCTTCTAAACCCTAGATATGTACACACTTCAAGTCTCAAGTGATTTTGAACAATTTTGTACAGTGTCAAGAAAAAATCGTGATTTGTTAACAAAAAATGCCCGGTCCTACGTCCAATTTTAATTCTGACTTGATACTTGCTTTCTGCGCATGTGGTTCTCGTATGAGCCCTCGTCCCCTTTTTCTGCCGTGAACCCTTGACGTCCACGTAGTCACAGATCCTGTAGCAGCAGCTGGCCATGGCTTCCCCCGATCTCTTCGATGCCTACTTCAGGCGCGCAGACGTTGATCGCGATGGCCGCATTAGCGAAGAGGATGCCGTCTCCTTCTTGCAGGGAGCCAACCTTCATCGCGAGGTCATCGCCAAGGTATTTCCTTTCCTATTCCGCTAGGATCTGATTTCTGATCCTCCACAGTCATAGTCATACGGTAGGACGCAGTATTATACTTGCTGGTTTGAAATTCAGTTGTGGCAGAAATTTTTATGGTTTGATGGAAAAATCCGTTTGCATTTTGATAATCATTCAGAACGGATGTGTTATTTTCTCGGGATGCATGCAAATTGATAGAAGCGAAGTGCAGGCACTTAAAATGATGCTCTCTCTTTGCAATATGATCATCACTCAGCAAGGATGACTCGCTTTGGTATTTTTTTCTGGATGCATGCAAGGCGATGGGTGTGCAGGCACATAAATAATGCTTCCTTGTCTGCTTGGCTGATATTGTCAACACGTCTCTAATCTTTATCATTTGGCCACACGAATGTGTGCACATTGACGTGCAATAACACAGACAAAGCTCAACCCATCACATAGTGGCAATGAGGTTTCCTCACTCAGATCAATCCTGTAGTGCACCTTTGTAGAGCATGTTACAGGCATGAATATGGTAAAGTTTGCTCCATTTCAGCTATCTTATTTGGTTACATCAACAAGCACCCAATAATGCACTTGATATAACAACCAGTCATTTATTCAGAATGTTGCACAAATAGCTAGCTGCTGGAATGCACCAAGCATTGTTGAACAGATATGAATTTGGCTTGTGCGCTGTTTGTACAAACTTATTACCTTGCTCCTCATGGCATGGGTCTTTCTTGCTTACTACTCAGTGTCTCATGTATACCACAGATTTGGCAGTATGCAGATAAAGGGCAAAGGGGATATCTTTCTCGGGCTGAATTTTACAAGGCACTGCAGCTTGCGACAGTCGCACAAAGTGGAAGGGAGCTCACCCCCACTCTTGTGAACAAAGCATTGAGTGAACCCACTGTATCAAAAATTCCTGCCCCGCAAATCCAATTGGCACCAATTTTTACCTCAGCAAGCCCGCAAGCAGGTGGATCAGGAAGCCCTGTTTGGCCCCCAACTGTTCCAGCACAACAACCGTATCCAGTTGTTTCTTTACCACAAGGACTTAGACCAACCATGTCCACACCAGTACCTAGAGCTTCAATACCATCAACACCTTCTTCCACATCAGGAATTGTTTCATCTGATTGGCCAACTAAGAAGTCATCATCTTGGCCGGGTCCAGGTTCTATCAACAACCCCACTGGCCAGCATTCCCAGACAAGGGCAGTTCTTCCAAACCAAGGTTTTCAAGGTGGCTCACTTACAGGAATTAAACCTGGTGCTTCTCCTAAGGCAGCAGTGGATCCCAATCTTTTTGGAGGGGATGTCTTCACAGCAGTGCCCGTTAAGCCACAAGTTCCACAGCACAGTTTGACAATGCCCAATCAGATACCTCCACCAAGGGCACTGCAAACAGCTGGTCAACCAGACATAGCCTCACTTGAAGTCATTTCTACACCTTCTACACCAACAACATCATCAAGACAGTCCCAAGGAGGAGCAGGTCAAGCAGAACATGAGTTTACAGCTCCTGCTGTAGTAGATGGAACGAAAGCATGGCCTAAAATGAATGTTGCCAATGTGCATCGCTATACCAAAATCTTTTCTGAAGTGGATACAAATAAAATCAATGGTAAAATCCGTGCTTTTCCCAGATTTATTTGTCTTGTGACTATTGTACTTTCATGCTTTATTGATAAGACTAGCATACAATTTAATTTGGATACAGATACATCAGATGATAGCATGGATAGTCTTGACTATCCACAAGATGAAGAAGCCCTATCACAAAATTTTGAAGAAATGGCTTGGGAGCCATCTGATGAAGACGAAAAAGTGTGTTCGGATCCCATGCTCCCCACGTCCCCTACTAAGTTGAATTTCTCCAAGGTGTACCCTGTAGGGTTTGTAGATGGCTCTTCTTTTGTTGCAATACCTTCAGATCTGAAAGTAGATGATAACAGCCCGTCTAAGATTCTAAGTATGAAGCCAAAGATACTTGACACAGCAGTCAGCTCTACAGTCAGATTAAGGATTCGCTGCAAGGATGGATCTACAGTCAAAACGTCCTACGCAACAGGGTTTTCAGCATCGCCCACTTTAATTGTGTCAGCAAGGCATGTTGTTGACAAGGAAGGCGAGATTGAAATCAAGGTATGCAGAGGAATGGTAGTAATGTCTAGCTTTTTTGATACACATGCGGGTTTTGAGGGCCTTGATCCAAGCTTCACAGAAAAATCAAGATCAAAAGAGAGAGACACTCATGGGCTTTTTCTAAATGGATCAGATCTTTGCTTCTTCAAGATAGAGAAGAATATGCCAAGCTTTTTACTGCCATGTTCTCCAACATTCATTACAAATAAGCAAGTTGTTGCTATCTCATTCCCCGCAATCAATAACTTTCTAGAAAATGCTAGAAAAGAGCTAGTGGAGGGAACCAGTGAAAGCAATGCAATTTGGAAGCAATACACACCTACCATACAGGGAGTGTACAACAATTTGCTTGCCAAACATGCAGCAAATAATCAGATGAGATTAACGAAAGCAAAAAGAGTGCTTTCAATCATTGATACAGTGGAGAGAGAGGTTAAGAGAGAGCTCTATTTAGAGCTTAAGAAGACATTTGCGGCCACTAACACAGGTAATGTGGCATGTAGTGTGGGTCAGATACTTTGCTTTAATAGCAGGTATTTAGGGACTTCTTGCTCAACATTAGCTGGAAGTTCAGGAGCCCCTATTATCCCCTTATCTCTTCCTAATCATTTTGTGGGTGTCCAAAAAGGGGGTTGTGTTGGAAGAGACATGAATGTGGTTACTTCTTCAGATAATATTGACTTTGTGAAGATGTATGTAACTACTGTACTGCCAACTTTGCCCCTGCCAGATGATAGTTTTTGGTCGAACGGAAGTTGGGATGGTTTTCGGAATTGGCTTGAATTACACCAATCCCAGATTCCACAATCATCTGTATGGATCATGACCAAGGCTCCTAAAGAAAGGAGGTCGTCCAAAAGAAAAGCTCTCTGGCCACCATAGGTTTCACAAATGTGGAAACTCAGCTAGGTATAACCAGAGAAAGTAAACGTGAGTAATGGAGCTTTACTTTGATAGGTCTGCAGATTGCTACAGGACTTCATGACAGGTTTGTAGCAACATCCAGGTTTAATACAAGTCCTACTCGGACCAGTTTCCATCGTCCTATGTTAATGTGAAGAATACATAACATTTTGTTTAGGCAAGACAGGAAGGATATAGTCCACATGCTGGTCAAGCTCCAGCAATATCCAGTTTTGATATGTTAATGTGAAGAATACATAACATTTTGTTTAGGCAAGACAGGAAGGATATAGTCCACATGCTGGTCAAGCTCCAGCAATATCCAGTTTTGATACAAGTGCGAATGGGATGAGTTTCTGATGCTTATGTTGAAGTACACAGTACACAACATTTTTGTGCAAGAATTACAGGAAGAATAACACCTCATGCAAGGTCAAGCTTCGACTGCTCAATGTCCTAGCTTAAACAGTACCCAAAGTTTTGTACATGCAATACATGAAGAATCAGAACTGTAGTTTAAGTTTCATGCATAGCCTTTGTGAGGAGTTACTGCTTTATTTGATGCTAGTATGGAAACGCTTCATGCTGATTGTGTTCTCTCTTACTTCTTTTGGTGATAGTATACAGATAGAGGTAAAGTGATCATTAACTAGATTTGATTATTAAGTTCAATGCTACACGGGGATGGTGAAAATTTAGTAGATAGACAAAAGTTAAGAACAAGGTGTGTCAATTGCTGGGGTGCTCGTTAGCATTGGCATGGACAGTAAGTTTTGCTCTGTTTTTTCTGAATAAGTCAGTGTGTGTTCGCGTGCATAATTGGGCATAATGGGGCATGTGGCTTAAATTGTGTTAGCCACCTTCATGCTGCAGAGTCCAGACTAAAGTGCATGTTAGAGCTCTAGTTGGGGTGGCCATCTTTCTACTGCAAGAGGCAACCGTGATGCTAATTTTGGACCCTAGAGTGTAAATTGTTCTTTGCAAACTCTTTCGGTTCATTCTCGATCCCTTATTCAATTACACGCACAAGTAGGCTTGATCAACATGCAGATTTCGGCAGTGCTGATGCCGCTTCGAGAAGGAGGTGACTTCGGCTAAGATATCTCTTCCCAATATTAATGTCCAAGAGTCTCCAGGTTGCCACTGTGGCTCAAGAGAGCAGTTCTTCAATACCAGCGCCTGTGTATATGGACCTTTTGTCGGGCAAGGATGTAGAGCTAATACCCAGGTCATCTTTATTCAGGCAGGGTTGGTCCGTATAGAGTGACATGAAAGCCTCTTGGTAGTAGACACCCTATAGCTTTACTGTTGACTGCTTTTTGGTCTCCACCTGTTCACTGCTGGGACTGCTGTGTGACCTCACCTTTGTGCGAGCCAATCTTGTGGCGACCTAGTAGTTGGGTACTGCAGACAAGCTAACCAGGCCGTCACTGTCTGTGACAGAAGACCCTGTGATGCCCAGCTCATGTACTGCTTTAATGGGCGAACAACCCAACCGTTGGGACATACTACCCCCCAGGTAGCGAAGAGCCGAAGCGAGGTGCCAAACCTTTTGTCGGTGTAAGCTGATCAACCTGTTATCCCTCGCTGTACAGCTCGTCACCCGTACAACTGTACAACGCGCCAGCCCATACATATGTACTATCCTGCACTGTACATCCATACTGTCCCACGCCGTACAGCCGTACTGAAGTACCGTCGTACATTCTGTGCATCGAGCATCGTACAGATTCCGTACAGTCGTCGTATGATTCCGTACAGCCGATACATGTGTCGTACGGCATCATATTGTTGTCGTGCACTGTGCCGTACATCCGTACAAAAGGTGGTTGATGAAGGAGGGATGGACTGAGGCTCAGTCCCTTGTCAACGGGCCACCCGTTACAGGCATGGGGGGTGGGGTGGGTGGGGTATGCGACATGCGCGCAAGGGGGGGGGGGGCATGGGGAGTGGGAGGGGGGGGGCGGGGGGGCATGGGGGGTGGGGGTGGGGAGGGTACGCGACATGCGCGCAAGGGGGGGGGGGCATGGGGAGTGGGAGGGGGGGGGGGGGCTATTTAAAATGTGAAAATGAAATTTTTTTTTTAAATAGAGCTTTTTTTATTAAATAAAAAAACGTTCATAGGAATATTTATAAAATATTTATAAATTTGAAATGCATTTGTAATTTTTTTTAAAATTTTTGAATTACGACATTTATAATTTAAAATGTGAAAATTTTAAATTTAAAAAACGTTTAATGAGGCATTTTTTATTCAAAATGTGAAAATGTAAAAATTCTGTTTTTTTAATGTAGCATTTTCTTTTTGGTAGAATTTAATTAAATTTTAGTTTATAAGAAAAATTATAAAAAATTTCTAAATTTCAAATGCATTTTAATGTTTTTTTGAAATTTATGAATTACGACATTTTTTATTTAAAATGTGAAAATGAATTTTTTTTTAAAAAAAATAGAGCTTTTTTTATTAAATAAAAAACGTTCATAGGAATATTTATAAAATATTTATAAATTTGAAATGCATTTGTAAATTTTTTTTAAATTTTTGAATTACATTTATAATTTAAAATGTGAAAATTTTAAATTTAAAAAACGTTTAATGAGGCATTTTTTATTCAAAATGTGAAAATGTAAAAATTCTGTTTTTTAAAATCATGTTTGAAAAAAAAGAGATTAAAGTTATTTTTTTAATTAGAGCTATTTTTAATTAAATAAAAAAACGTTTAAATTTTAGTTCACAGGAATAATTATAAAATATATTTAAAGTTGAAATGCATTTAAAAGTTTTTTTAAAATTTTTGAATTACGACATTTTTAATTCAAAATGTGAAAATGTAAAAATTTTGTTTTTTAAAATCATCTTTGAAAAAAAAGAGATTTAAGTTATTTTTTAAAAAAACGTTTAAATTTTAGTTCATAGGAATAATTATAAAATATTTCAAATTTCAAATGCATTTTAAATTTTTATTTAAAATGTGAATGTAAAAATTAGGTTTTTAAAAATCATCTTTGGAAAAAAAGAGATTGAGCTATTTTTTTTGAAATAAAAAACGTTTAAATCTTAGTTTATAGGAATAATTATAAAATATTTTTAAAATTGAAATGCAGTTGAAAGTTTTTTTTAATTATTTTTGGAATTACGTAATTATTTATTTAAAATGTGAAAATGTAAATATTTTGTTTTTAAAATCATCTTTAAAAAAAGAGAGATTAAAGTTATTTTTTAAATTAGTGCTATTTTTATTTAAATAAAGAAACGTTTAAATTTTAGTTTATAGGAATAATTATAAAATATTTCTAAATTTGAAATGCATTTTAAAGTTTTTTTAATTATTTTTGGAATTACGTAATTTTTTATTTAAAGCCTGAAAATGTATATATTTTGTTTTTTGAAATCATCTTTTAAAAAAAAGAGATTAAAGATATTTTTTTATTAGTGTTATTTATATTTAAATAAAAAGACGTTTAAATTTTATTTTTAAAAATGATCTTTTAAAAAAAAGAAAATAAGAGTTTAAGTTAGTATTTAAATGTCAAAAAGTATATAATTTGTTTTTTAAAATAATCTATTTAAAAAAATTTATAAGTGAAGTTTACAAATTACTGAAGTTTTGAATTTAATATAACGTTTAAATTTTGTTTTTAGAATTCAGTGGTATCAAGAACAAGAAAATAAGAATTTTGTTAAAATAAGAAAATAATGTATTAAAAACAAGAAAACAAGAAAACAAGAACAAGAAAAAGAGAGATTAAAGTAGGTTCTATGTTATCTTTGAAATTGGTGCTATTTTTATTTAAATAAAAAAACGTTTAAATTTTAGTCTTCAAAACCATCTTTTAAAAAATCATCGTTTATGTGGAATATTATAGATTATATAGTTGGTTAAGAGTTGTTTCATAATTTAGGTAGAGTAAGTAGGCTGTATAAAACACCACATGGGCATTATCCCTAAAACACCACACCACATGGGCAAAGACCCCAACACTAGAGTGGTTAGATGCATAAGCATATGGCTAATTGGATCTTGTAAATGCACCAGCGCATCGAAAACACATACGTAATTTTTATGATTGTCCAAAGGTCTCCTCTCTCCCCAAGCATGGGAACCAAGTGATGATCTATAGGAATGGCCACTAGTTGAGGTGGATTGCCCAACCAAAATAGATAATATTGAAAAGGCTTAATTATTTTCTCAAAGTTCTCGTTTTAAAAGGTCTGTAGTGTGAACCCGCTCTCTTTTTTAATGTGTAGTCCGAGAAATACTAGATGCGCCTTGCTTGTGTATCGTTCAAAGTAATGTATTAGGTATCCTTCTATCTCCTCCATATCTATTGCAAACCCAAGGCAGTAAAGCATTCAAAGAAGGTCTTATTAACCAAACCTCTCCACTATCTGTCCTTAGTATAGGGGCCATAAGTGGACAATGTGGTCCTTACACCACATGTGGAAAAGTTTCATATTGGATAAAAAGTGAAAAAAGGGAAACATATAAGGAAAGAATATTTGAGACATCTAAGTTTAAAAATGCAACAACTAGAGTTTGAAAAAATTCTAATCAAAATTAAGAAATATTAATAATATTGATTAATATTGAGCCACACATTTGGCCCATCTACCGGTAGGTGCATAGGATGATCCCAACGACATCCTACCTCATCAAGGAGTACATACGCATAGTTTTCATTACGTAAATAGATTATAAGTCATATTGAATAGAATATTATTTTCATTACCCAAATAGAATATTAATTTCCATGTGTTTTTTTTGTGCATGCGCCAGCCAGCGCACAGGTTCTAGCACCACTATTCGTATGCAGATAGAGATGCTGAGAGCTGAGATGAGGGCACTGCAGGATGCTAGGGCACCCCCTCACTTGGTTGCGAGTCTAGATTCAGTTATTGAGGCTCTGGGTCGATTGGACACAGTTGAGGACGTTGTGGATAGCTTTCAGGCACAGGCTGAGGCGGAGATCACTGGTGGTGGCTTGGATTGGAGAGCCATTCGACAGTTGTTTGAGCGTGAGTCACATCACAGGCAGGCCTTGGAGGATATGTTTTGGGATGGTCACACCGAGGCGATGCGACCACGATCAGGGCTCCCCTTGCATATTTTACGTTGTAGGCACTCCATCATAGCAGCACACATTTATCCGAGATATCTTGCTGCGAATGGTGGTCGATTGCCTCACAACCGTCAGATAGCCAGGTCGTTTGCCATGCAACTATACGCTGAGTTTGTGCTTGGTCATCGGGTGGACTACCTTAGTACCCGTCCAGGATCAGGAGCGAGATGTGGTAGGATGGGGCGTCAGGAGCGTCAGATTGCAGGTGTTCGGCGTCGACGTGAGGCACCAGAGTTGCACACCATCCCTGCACCGGCATTGCGAGCGGTGGGAGGACAGATTAGGGGGGATGTTCATTTAGTGGCATCATCCTTGCAGCACATGGTCTCTGCCCTATCGAGATCTATTGCGATTCCACCTCCCCCACCTCGATCATCGATGGAGCCTCCCACATCTACACCACCTCCCACATCTACACCGCCTCAGCACGAGTTGGAGGCTCGAGACACACGGATTGCAGAGTTGGAGGCATTGTTGGCCGAGAGTCTAGGGACGAGGTTAGTTATTTTGATTATGTTAGTTTATTTTTTTGTAGCGTGTTTTGAACTGAAGTTTTTTGGTTAATTCTCACCATGTACGCGACATGTTTGCATTGCAGGCACATCTATTGCGTCAGGAGATGGAGTCTCGCGTACGACTGTTGCAGACAGATTTGGAGGAGCAGAGGATTCGGACATGCATAGCATACCATCGTGCAGAGCACTATATTTTGCAGTTGAGGCATATTAGTCGTGATCCATCTCGCCATAGGATCGACCCCAGCGTGGCCCTATACCCCGCTCCTCCTGTAGATGTGCCGACTAGGACACCCATAGACGCAGCAGTCATAGCCAGGCTTCCTACTGCCACTTGTGTCCTTTGCCACGAGGAGTTTGACACCGTAGGGTGGTTTGGACTAGGGTGCGGCCACATCGCACATCTCCATTGCATGACCCGCCACATGGTGGCACGATCAGTGTGCCCTGTATGCTTTGCTGACATTGATGTGGCGACATACAGAGGACTAGGCATGGATGATCTATATCCTGGTCGTCGTCAGGCCGTTGATCCATTCGCCCGCGTAGTCTTGACAGAGCACTACAGGGAGGAGGCACAGAGAGCGTTGCTGATGCAGGAGGGTGCTGATACATCGGTGGTTGCAGCATGCGTTCCACGACGCTTTTCGTATGGTGATTTCATGCCAGGTGACGAGGCACGAGCAGAGGAGGCACGCCGGATTGAGCGAGAGGCAGAGCTGCAGACATCATTGCAGCAGTGGGTGGAGCAGCAGCAGCTAGGGCGGGGCCGAGACCAGCGTCTTCTACACGTAGAGACGATTACTCGCGCTGGATTTGAGGCACGAGTATTCGCAGATGCATGGCTATGGGAGCTGAGACGCGCGTACATAGAGGAGGCGAGGGAGGCAGAGATGGCAGCGGTGGCGCGTGCAGCATGCCCTCCTCTTCATCAGGATGAGGCTGGCCCATCTCATGCAGGTGATGAGGCTGGCCCATCTGAGCCGGCTTTGCCTGAGGGCACACAGCGGACGGTTGGGCAGCGGGTCATACAGGAGCCACATCAGCGTTCCACTAGAGAATCATATGTAGAGCTATCAGATTCGGATTCAGATTGATTGTTTAGGCTTCACACGTTTCTTGTATAGGGATGCACTTCTGCAGCATGATGATGATGATGTACAGATTCATTTTGGTACTTTCATGATATTGTTCCCACTTTTATGATGTATGAGCATTTTCGTACTTTCATGATGTTCTTCACACTTTGTTTATCTCAGTTTATAGTTTGTTTAAATGTAACATAAACATTTAAAATTAGGAGTATGATTTTGAATTTCGAATATCTCAATTCACACATCTAATACATAAGGTATTTAAAAAAGAATGCCATGTGAAGTAATTGTAAACATTATGCATTGAAAAAGTGTTCAAGTTCCAACTTTATCATTTTGAATATCATATTGAATTTCGTATATATCAATGCTTGCAATTATTACACTAAACCTAAGAGCCGTGCGAAGTTTCATCCCCATGTGCGTATTTAAAATTAAGAGTATGATTTTGAATTTCAAATATCTCAATTCACACATCTAATACATAATGTATTTTAAAAATAATGCCGTGTGTCGTAATTGTAAACATTAAGCATTGAAAAGGTGCTTGCAAAAATGTATGCATTATACCTTCCACGTGGCGCAAACCAGATCAGTTGGAGACCAAATCTTGCGTGGATGTACGTCTAGGGTAGCCTAAGAGGCGTGTGAAGTTTTGTCCCCAAGAGGGTTTAGGATTTAGGGTTCAGGGTTTAGGGTTTAGGGTTTAGTCGTGCTAGTAGGGATTGCTTCTACGTGGCGCAAACCAAATCAGTTGGAGACCAAATCTTGCGTGGATGTACGTCTAGGGTAGCCCAAGAGGCGTGTGAAGTTTCGTCCCCAACAGGGTTCAGGATTTAGGGTTCAGGGTTTAGGGTTAAGGGTTTAGTCGTGCTAGTAGGGATTGCTTCTACGTGGCGCAAACCAAATTAGTTGGAGACCAAATCTTGCGTGGATGTACGTCTAGGGTAGCCCAAGAGGCGTGTGAAGTTTCGTCCCCAACAGGGTTTAGGGTTCAGGGTTTAGGGTTTAGGGTTTAGGGTTTAGTCGTGCTAGTAGGGATTGCTTCTACGTGGCGCAAACCAAATCAGTTGGAGACCAAATCTTGCATGGATGTACGTCTAGGGTAACCTAAGAGGCGTGTGAAGTTTCGTCCCCAACAGGGTTTAGGATTTAGGGTTCAAGGTTTAGGGTTTAGGGTTTAGTCGTGCTAGTAGGGATTGTAAAAATGTACGCATTTGTCCTTCCACGTGGCGCATACCAAATCAGTTGGAGACCAAATCTTGCGTGGATGTACGTCTAGGGTAGCCTAAGAGGCGTGTGAAGTTTCGTCCCCAACAGGGTTTAGGATTTAGGGTTCAGGGTTTAGGGTTTAGGGTTTAGTCGTGCTAGTAGGGATTGTAAAAATGTACGCATTTGTCCTTCCACGTGGCGCATACCAAATCAGTTGGAGACCAAATCTTGCGTGGATGTACGTCTACGGCAGCCTAAGAGCCGTGCAAAGTTTAATCTCCAACAGATAAGTCCACGTGCATATTTCGTTAGTACGTGCGCCATTTTTCACACGTAGTCGTGCTAGTAGGGATTGTAAAAATGTACGCATTTGTCCTTCCACGTGGCGCATACCAAATCAGTTGGAGACCAAATCTTGCGTGGATGTACGTCTAGGGTAGCCTAAGAGCCGTGTGAAGTTTCATCCCCAACAGATAAGTCCACGTGCATATTTCATTAGTATGTGTGCCATTTTTCATACGTAGTTGTGGTAGTAGGGATTGTAAAAATGTACGCAGCTGTCCTTCCACGTGGCGCATACCAAATCAGTTGGGCACCAAATCTTGCGTGGATGTACGTCTACGGTAGCCTAAGAGCCGTGCAAAGTTTAATCTCCAACAGATAAGTCCACATGCATATTTGGTTAGTACGTGCGCCATTTTTCACACGTAGTCGTGCTAGTAGGGATTGTAAAAATGTACGCATTATACCTTCCACATGGCGCATACCAAATAAGTTGGAGACCAAATCTTGCGTGGATGTATGTCTAGGGTGGCCTAAGAGTCATGCGAAGTTTCATTCCCAACAGATAAGTCCACACACGTATTTCGTTAGTACATGCGCCATAGCTCATACGTAGTCGTGCTAGTAGGGATTGTAAAAATGTACGCATTGTACCTTCCACGTGGCGCATACCAAATCAGTTCAGACCAAATCTCGCGTGGATGTATGTCTAGGGTGGCCTAAGAGTCGTGCGAAGTTTCATCCCCAACAAGTAAGTCCACACGCGTATTTCGTTAGTACGTGCGCGAATTTTCTTAGTCACGTTTTTAAAATGTCCTAAAGCACAAAACAAATTACAACATTACTACTAATAAACAATTTTTTGTTTTACAAACACATCAAATCCCATTGAGAAGACATCGGACATCATGTAAAAAATAGAATCTAATACAATGATGTGTATGAACGTGTATACAGCCATCATAGTGAAATACAAAATATGAGTCCATGAAAATTACAATGGTACGGTCACACAGTGAGCCTATACATATCGAATACAAAAAAGTGTAATCAACTAGTGATACCCAATAAAAATCAATCTAATCAACTGATGATCCCAAAAAATATGATATGTAATGTGCTACTCCTCAGGATCAGCTCTCATGCCAATAGTTGCAAGTATGCTCTCGTGATCCGCCACTGCAAGGCGCCATCGTGGAGTGGACGTCGCCTTGCGAGTGGGAACACGACTCAAAGTAATCTTGATCCCAACAACAAGATGAGAATACATGTATGCCTCCTGATCCGCCATGTACTCCTGGAACTCAATATACCGACCACGCCTCTGTATCTGCTGAAAATAGTGGCCACCTACGATCATGCTATGAGCATTGAAGTGCATCCCATGCCCATCCACTGTATCCTCATTCAGCACACTCTTCAGCATAGAGCATCGCAACAAGTAATAATCCACACCCTCCTCATTGCCCTCCGAAGCAATAACCGCGAAGATATCACCAATACGCAAAATATCTGTAAGCTGGTCATAATCTCTAGAGGAACTGAATCCCGCATCCTGATCATCATGTACCTCCTCCCAAGGCTGGAAGGGAGAAAGCACTCGCCGTACCCATGGATCGGCCCATGGTATCATGGAGCACCCTCCCCAATCATCATCAATGCATGCAGAGCAAAAACATGCAAACCGTCGAGAAAAGATCGCGGGGTGAGACTTACCTACGCTCCTGATGGAATGGAAATCAAGAGTGCCAGGCACGGAACGACAATCAAAAGGCCTAGACCGATCAAGACTCCCAATGTCCACGCACCAAAAATACCGGCTCACCACCCTATCGTCACGCGACTGAAACGAGGAGGTAGCACTAGTGGATAAGTGCTGGCTGCACCACCGCACCACATCATGTGCATCCTTGAAGCGATCGGCACTGTGACGCAACTGGTATCGACGCAAAGCACGCTTCACGCAAGCACCTGCACCATCGTGCTCGATCGGATATGCTTTGCATGGTCGATCGAGCATTAAATACCATTTTTGCCTTGGTGTCATGCACATCCGTAAAAAAACACACTGCTGGTAGTTTCGCCAACGAAACCCCTTTGAAGTAGTTCGCTCAAATTTAAGAATCATCCAAGAGATGATGCAGTGGATGCTTGAGCGGTTCTCTCGAACTTTTCCAGGCCTCATTAGTTCTTATAATCAAACACGTAACTGAGGTCAGTTGCAATCCAAGCAAGAGGGATGTTATGGAAATTATATTTTTGATATATCTTACTTAGGATATTATTAATTTAGTCAAGTGTGACTATGGCAAAGTACTCCATAGGAGTGCACCAAACATGGTGGGGGTCCTAGTGGGATACTTTGTGTGGTTAGTTGGGGATGCTTGACTACCTTGTGGTTTGCCATGCTAAATGGTTGGTATCATGGGTGATTCCAGGTTAATACTGATATCGCTAGTGTTATTGGTATTGTGCTTTGAGCGTTGTTATGTTGGGATCGATTGATTCGGTGATTCCTTCAATCGATTGTTAATAAGTAATGTAATTGGCGGTTTGAGGACAGGTGATAGAACTCATAGTGAGGATTGGAGTTAGTGCGAGGGTACTGATCGAGGTGTTGCACATTGCATTATTTATGGCCATGGGCCAATTTTATATTTCTTTATTATTGCAAGTTTGAGCAATATATTGTGGAGTGGACATAATTCAATTTTGGGCTCAAAGATGGCTATGTAAAGCAAATCCCTCATTTTGGAAGAGAGGGATAATTTTGGCTCATTGTGCTTTTATGAAATATCATAAATACTCTAGATGAGGAAGTGTGAGCCATTGATCTAGGGTGAGGGAGATTGTACCCAGTCTGCTCTTGCTTTCGTGGTGTGGTTTGTGTTCTTCTTCTCCAATTGATTAAGTGGTGAACTTTGTGTGGAAGAGTTTACCTTTTTTGGTTTCAAGTATACATGATTGTTTTTTAGAAATACTCCCATCTTGGATTCTAGAAAACCTACTAGCCCATATTGAGGCGAAGTAGGCTTGCCACTTAAGATTGAGTGAGTCTATCACTTCCTTATTCTTCTCAGAGAAGACTATACTAGTAATGCGACATCCATATAAACTTCTTGACAAAGGTATACAATCTTTCTTTGATCCAAGCAAGTGTATTTTTGTCCCAAATTGCATCATCACATGAATGAGTCTTACATGAAATCCATGGAGATTAAATGATATTATGAGTTACTCATCCAATTTACATTTTTGATTACCTTTGTCCCAAAGGTCTCCTCGTGTCCTCACTCCCTTTTTGTTTAATCTCAATGTACCCTTGATGTCCTGGTCTCTTAACACACTGTCTCTTAACACACTGCCATCCTTGATAATTGAGCACCATAAGGGGCCTATCTTCATAGAGGAACCTTTCCACAATCTAGGGTTTGAGGGACTCCTACGATCTCCACCATAACTTTAATCCTTTATTGGAACATTGTTCTTTGCCAAAGAGGGAGGCAACTTCAAGGTAGCAATTCTATGACTTACGTCTCAAGGGTCTCGTATAACAAGATGTTTCATGAGAACATAAACCCATAATCTAGCACTTCTATGCAGTCAGTGCGAGGTCTGCTAGAGCATTTCGAGTCTTAAAATAGGCTTCTCGTAATGGAAAGATTCTGTCTGCTGCAGATCACTGCACTGAAATGGCTGCACGAGAAAATGAGGACCTCCGGATTCGGAAAGCCTGATCAATGACAGACTTTTCAAAGCTTTCTTCAACAGCTTCAACACGGCAATCCATATAGGAATCATGTTGTGAAATACTGGGAACACTGGCCTTCCCATGATCTTCCAGATTCCGTTCAAGATTATCAATCTGAGATCAATCACGATGAATCAATCCACTTCTGTACTGCTTATCTTCTTGATTGAATTCCGTCGATCGATTCTAAAGATCACTTCCGACACGATCATGTAGGTGGCTACGTCTCCCACTCTCTGATCATTTGCCTTAAACATGCATTTTTCGAGCAGATGATGCAATGGCTGCCTTGTTGCCCCCAGCCTCCCTTGATATGCTTGGTGGTGCAATGGTGATTGGGGAGGTTGTTTGATCTCTCTCTCATTCCACTATCTGGTTCAGTCTGCCCCTTGCCAATTCATAAGTGCTCGATTTGTTCTCGGCATCCAACCGATGATGTGCAGTGAAGAGGATGAAACAGAGAAGGTTAGAGACAAGGAAGCCCGTGTTAAGAGAAGCGGGAAAAGCTATGGGAGAGAGGAGGAAGGAGGTAGCTGCCACAAGTCCATGATACTATGCAAATCTAAACTTCTATACTGCATAAAGATGTCTTACAAGGTTATATATACGCAACCCCATGTGTAATTTACACTTGGTCTTTACATGTGGGACATGCCCATTTCTACCACTCTTGAATACACAGTACCCCTAATGCAATTTACATCCTCAACACCCCCTCTTAGATTGTTACAAGATGATAGAGCACAAAAGAAAAAAGTGCTACACGCACAAAAAATCGTAGACTTTGATACTTCTATGAGCATGGCTATAAAGAACTAGAACAAAACTATAAAAACTTGGGAGCAAGTTATATATTACTTCCCCCTCTTAAGTTTCAAGAGGTTTTAGGTAGATGCTAAGTTGAGTTTTGAAGTAGCAGACCTTGTTAACGTGACCCAATGATAACAAAATTTGAGTCAAGTTTAGCACATGCAAAACATCTTTTATGACCTTTTCACTTGAAAGACTTTCAGTTAGAATTTGAGCTATTGCTTACACCCTGCATGGATGCCCATGAGCTATGAACAAATGCTCTTTTGAATTTTGATTCTTTTCTAAAGTTGAAAACCATACTTTGCGGCTTGTCATGTGTGCTCTTGCACCTGAGTCTACAAATCATTTTGGTGCTTTAGATTGATCAAGTTTACAATTGCCTTGAATGGTAAGAAAACATTATGAGATTTATCCGTCAATCATCATGCTGGACATAATTGCCTAATTGTTTGGAGCTATGTCCTGAAGACTAATCTTGTTCCTTTTGTGGCACTTTAATTGCCAATATTTAGGAATAGTAGCGACAATTCCCTATCCTTCTTGGTGCATTTGCATTGATGATCATGATGATGAAGTTATTATTAAATAATTTGTTTCTCCTAACATTACCTCTTCCACGTTTGTTCCCTGCATGTCTAGGAATACCTTGTCTATTTTAGTTATCAACTAGACTGTCCTTGATTAAAATTTTGGCTATTGTTGCTCGAGAGTTTTGATTACCTTTATTAGAGGCTGATTTGTCCTACTGTGTCCTCTGGTATATCCTTTACCTCTATGGGCATTCCTTTTCTCTTATTGGATCTGGATTTGCACACTTGTTCTCGAATGTGCCCCCATTAGCATATTAGCCATTATCTCAAAAGTTGGGGGATTCTCCTTTGTAACCATGGTAGTTACAAATTGATCATATTCTTTGCCTAATCCATTTAAGGCAAGTTGCACCAACCTTGTGCTATCGATATTCAGAAAATCAATTCCAAGGAGCATTTCATGCCATAGTTGGTTACTGGATTTGAATATGTGGCATGTTATAGATGCAGTGCTTGTTGTTGAGGATGTGTGTGGTCCCATGCTAATTTTTGGGGAACTTGAAGATGTGAAGCAAATTATGTCTTAACAATAGTTCTCTAGTCTGCCATTTTGTAAGCTTCTCCTATACTGTGTTTCTGTGGGCTTCTTTCGTACTTCATTGCAACTACCAAATAGAGAAAATGTGAACACCCCACCACGTAATTGATATTCGATCATTATGAATCTTTGCGAGTATAATGTAATTACTTATGTAAAACTTCCTTCAAAGTTTTGTGACCATCGAGATATAGAGGTACGGTATAAGGATACCAATGCACAAGTTTTTGACTCCAATGCATCATCCATGGTCGAAAATGAGGAAATGTGCATGTCCCACCATCTAATGATGTGTGATCCTTATGGAAATCTGCAAGTATAAAGGAATTACTTTTGAAATTTTTCTAGGAAGTTTCATGACCATTGGCAACACAAGCCTATGGTACAAGCATGACGATGCACAATTTTGGTAATAAGGAAGGGAGGGTGTGTGAGGGGTCGAATGTGAAAGGACTAGTGGAAGTTGGTGAAGGGAAGGAAGGGGTTATTGCTTTTGAGTGTTGAAGGGATTTCCAAGGATTCCAACACTCCTCTTTCGTATGTGGATCTGACTCCTCACAAGATCTTGAGTGGGTTTTCTGCATCTTTGATGATGAGGCTCGTGCGATGCTTAGGTAAGAGATTGCTTGGAGGTCTAGGAAAGTTGCAAAGAAGGTTTTGGCAGGTTGTGGAAGAAACTGTGGGAGAGGAGAGCACACACAAAGGGATAAGGAGACACCAGAAGTGGCGGAGCAAAAGCTACTCCAGCTTATTCCTCTATCATATATATATGAGTATACATGGGCAATGTACAAGTGGGCGGGCACACTGCCCTTTACCCCAACAACCTCCCACTTAAAGGCACTGTGCCTTTAAGGGAGTATAGTACACATATAATACAATCAGCCATAGGCTGAAAAACAAGATGACCAAACCGTCATTTTATGCCCATCGGCACTTTACAATGTGCAAAGTGCATAGAGGATAAGCTACTAGCAGACATCAGGTCTGCAGGATAGAAAATGACAAGCTGTAGATGCCTGTCAACCAACATCTCATGCCAGATCTCACTAGGAGAGTGAACTCTCACCATCACGTGCTCCTGTGCTAAGTCCATAGCACCCGAACTGTCACTGTGCAAAGAAAACGTCTCTGTACCACCTGTGACCATAAGCACATGCCCTACAATAGACCTCTACTGGTCTACCCAACCTGCATCACCTGCATGCTGCTCTTGGAAGCATAAGGACCTGATGTCCACAATCGCTTCCCTACTGCCAAAATATGCCATAATCAAGCTACCAACTCCCACTGCAATGGAAGCAAGAACCGGAAGTGTAGCCCCAATGGCAAACATGTGAAACCAAGTCTCAACCTAGTCATGGATGCATGAAGTACTATGGCTTCCATATCAACCATAACTTGCTGCTCAACTAATCTATGATCGTCAAACCTGCTGTGTTTCAAGTACAGAGCCAATACAGGCAATGGAGTACTTGATAACTTCCCCCTCTCCATACTGAAATAACCAAGTATTTGAAGACAAACATCATCAAGACCATGCAGCTCCCATTGCAAAGCAT